>NC_080570.1:155692197-156009545 GCF_030247185.1 Malaya genurostris
CTGCTTGAAAATATTTAATTTTTTTTACCGGGTATCTATGCGTATATTCAGTGGCGTATTTAGGAGGGGTAATGGAGGGACCGTTTTTTTCTGTTGTTAAACCAGTCTTCTCTTATGAGGGGGGCGGCCAATCATATTCTACTGGGTTTGAATCACTATTTTGCGCATTCAAAAGAAAGAAGAATAACTTTGTATATGAAAATTAACGAAGAAAAGTTTCTTCATTTTGAGACCATAGAACTCAAATTTTCAGTTGAACTTACTCAAATTTTTTCTTATTTTGAGTAAAAATAACTCATGTTTTGACAATTTCGTCCCTTAACGCAAAAATGAGTAGATAGAATAAAGTTGTAACTTTTTATGAATTTGAGTGATGTGTCACTCAATTTTGAGTTATGTTCAATAAGAGTGTTGGATGTGTCAAACAACGTTGCCAGGTATACCGATTTCTCGGTATTTATCCAGATTTTTTACCTCTATACAGCGATGTCAGATCTACGGAAATCTCCGGATCAGAAGATTTTCTACGGATTTACCGATCTACGGAAAATAAGTTTTTTCTATGGAAATCTACAAAAATTTGAATTTATCAACGGAGAACTACGGGAACTAGTTTTGTCTGGCGAGTGCAAAACAAAAACGAGTTTCCGGAAAAATGCCAATCTACGGAAACGACACTACTACTATCTGGCATCGCTGCGCCAAATATTCAAAAGCGAACCAGCGCTGCCAACTATACCGATTTCTCGGTATTTATACCGATTTTTGGACTCGATACAGGAATACAGATATGCTCTCTCAAAATACCGATATTTCAATTTTCATACAGATAAATACCGATTTTCAGTTTTTGTGTTGGATTCCATAGGGGTAAACCAGGTCGAGCGACCTTTTTTTTTTTTGGTCGCAAAATCAGTTTTCGCACTAAATTGATGTTTGATTTTTCGAGAAAGATATTGTACAGATAGTTTTTTTCGCCAAATACAGATTTTTGGAAAAAACAGTTGACAGCACTGAAGCGAACACAAGAAAAGCGGTTCGGTAAAATTTCATTGTATTTAGTGAAATTAAAATCAAGATAACTCATAGTAGAATGGTTTCGTCGCAAAACGTAGAGAAAATATGCTTATTCGAAAAAGATCGAGAGAGTAGTTTCAAAAAATGGCCTTATTCAAGCTCCAGTTCGTGTAACGTTCAAAAGGTAAGCTTTGTTTGCTGATGGTGAAACCAACGGATTTTACGTGTGTGTGTTTTTTATAATTTGGATGTTTCCATAGATGGCCGAAGCAGGCTTTTGCTGGCATGGAGATGATAGCGAGATAGATACAGCTATTTGCTTTGTATGTGGAAAGGTATTGGATGGTTGGGAAGAAACAGATGAGCCTTGGGTGGAACACAAAAAACATGCTCCACAATGTTTGTTTGTAAAGTATGGACGGCCCGAAGCACAACTGATGGTAAGTTTGAGCTAGAGCTTAGGCCGACTGTCGCTGGAAACAAAATCAATGGCCATTCATTTTCTGATTTTCGATTTCAGTGCGAAGAAATGATCAATTTGTTGGAGGCCATTCTGAAAAGTAGAATCCACAACCAATACAGCTCGTTAAAAAGCTGTCTCCAAGCGCACTTCGAGAAAAAACGAAGAGAAATGATGCAGCAACTTTCAAAGCACTGAATACTAGATTCGTATAAAACAACTGTCTTGTTTTTTTTTATGTAATTTATTTTACCCCGGCTTTTAGATACAACGTTCTGATGTAATATCGGTTGCCGATAGAATGCCGATGTCATCTGAACAAGAAAAAAAATGCAATTATTTATTATTATTTTGGCAAAATGTTTAATTTGCATGAATAATTAAAACAGTTTAATAAATGTAGCATCCATACAGACCGAGCACACGTAATCATTTGGATTCTTCAGGTTAGCACACTCCAGATGCAAAGATTCTCCACCACAGACATTGCATCCCACCAGAGTTGTTTTCTTCTTAATGCCTTTTCCCTCCACCACACAGTCTTTGGCAGTACATCTCTTTTTTTGAGTGTCCCAGAAGGCACCTTTTTCTTTCTCCCAAGCTGCATCCCTCTGTGGTACATAGATGCCATGTAATTTCGCGTACTCCTTGAATTCCTTTCTTTCATAGCAAGCGGGACATTTGAACTCGTACCCAGCTGTCGCCGCGGATTTCAGCATACACTTACGATGATACCAATTACCCAATGTCCTTGGATCATCTTCTGTTGGGGGACAGTGCGAATAAAAGCTTGACACTGGATTATACGGTGTCATTGTATCCAAACATATAAAACATCTCGCTTTTTCATCGTGGATGTGTTTATGATGAATCGGTTGATGTTCATGACAGTACGAAATGTATTGACCGGTGAACTGCGTCAAGCAATTGTTATCATAACCGCAAATATAATGGAACCACCTATCACAGTTGTTCGACGCACATTGAATCGGAGCCGAAGGCTTTGTGCAATAGTTGCATATGTTGTTCCGGAACCGTGGAAGTGAATTATATATGTCGCTGACAAGAAATCCCAGTACACCCGATGTATCTGTGCTTCCTCTCTGGTGAATGAGAGAACCAGATAACAAACAGAAATAATGGCATTTGAGGATTTTTCCTGACAATTGTTTCATCATGAACTCCCCATACTTTATCGGATGCTTTACAGTCAATAGGCAAATATAGCAACGATCTTCTGTGTTTCTATTAACAAGTTCCAAATTGAAACGAGGCTCGGAGGAAATGAATAAATTGTCCTCATACAAAGTTTCATTTGCCTGCGAGCATGTTGGAACTGAAACAAATATAGGAAATTAATTACTTGTGCTTTTGTTTAGAACATTAAAATAATACGTACCTCCATCACATGTCTGGCTTAAAGGAACTGCGCTGATATTCATAGTTTCCGGTAGGAGTTATTGAGGACCAGTTTATACTCAGAAAAAATGCAAACAATCTGTTGGGATCAGAGATGCCAGATGAAAATTTCAAATATCTTCGGACAGGTTTGCAAAAGTCTGTATATCCGAAAAAAAATCAGCAAATATGTCTTGCTGGCAGAAATGTCTCAATAAAGTATGATACGCTAAACTGACTTGAGCAAAAAAGAAAGATCGCGACAATTTCAAAAGTCTGCGAAAACCTCGATTTTCAAAAGTCGGCAAAACAAAAAAATGTCTGCAGCACTATGTACGAAATCTGCAGATCTGGCATCTCTGCCTCTATATCGCTGTACACTGAAATGAAAATCTTATTTATAATCATTAGATTTGTCATATTAATCATATCTCGGTTGATTTTTCAGAAAGCCGTATGAGCCATTGACAGTTTCTCTTTGTTCATTCTCTCTTTCGATTATTGTGATGTGATTAAAAAGATTTTCTTGGATTTCACAGTTTTGTTTGAAAGTCGAAAGTTTCGGGCATCATTCTATGCAGAGAGTTGAGTGATGAACGTGTAAACCGCTTGGTAATTAATAGAAGAGAAAGTAAACAAAGAGAAACTGTCACTACCATAATGAAAGTTATAAGAATATCCCATATATTTTTTATGGAAATCCGATAAAACCTAACTCGATACATAATTTATATTAATTGGATATGTCTTTTGAATCGTACGCAGATGGTATTTCACAAAAGACATATGACAACTTATGACCTTTAATGGGACTGTACATAAAATCTAAATGATGTCCAATAAATTTTATATCTTCATAATCTTTATGATATTGATGAAAATACCCTATATAAGTTATGCGAAAAGTCGATAAAACTTAAGCCAGTATAATTTTAATATTCATTACATTTTTCTATTAATCGCATGCTGATTATGTTTAGTAAAAGTCATGTGAAAACTTATAATTTTCATTGGAAGCATACATCAAATCTGCAACAAGGAAGAAAACAAGACACTGTTTTCTCGAGCTGAAGAAAATAACAAGAAATAATTGTTTAACTTAGACATATAATGAAGTTTGTTTTTTACGAAAGAGTAGTTGTGAATCGTACTGCTTGAAGCTGAAGAAGGAGTTGTGTCCTCGATATTCATCAACTGCTCCAGACAGTCTTTTTTTAGGAAGTTCCGTTATTTTAAATCGCTGACAAGACAGCTCATTCAATTTCGTTTAAGGATATGCCCTAACGGATTATGAAATAAATACCCAGTACGTCTCATCACTCTGTCTGTCTAATAAGAGGATTTAAATTTTTTATTCTTAGTTCCGGGATCCATACTTCTCCTTCGCAAATATCAAAAGATGCTCCCTCACAAAACTAACGACTAGTATAGCTCAAATCCTCGGTAAAAGAAGTAGTTTCTGATTCGTTGTGCATCTGATTCGTCTGGTAACAGTAAATATCCGATGAAAGCCAGTTCCAAAGAAGTAAGTGTAGTTGAAATATTAAAATAAATTTTCATCATGAAACTCTTTACATACGAAAAATATAACAAGTTTTTGATAAGACAATTATTTTTATTGTTTTTTATTCCCTTAAGCACCATTACCCCAGTATTTTAATTAATTTGAATCCTATATGTATCACTTATTCCATCAAATAGCAATCATTTGATCTATATATAACTGCTATATAGAACTGGAATGACCTCCATCAAAAGTTGTATTGAAATTTTATGAAACTAGTCATATGGTATAGATAAACCTATCTACATTAATTCGAAGTAAATATAATATGCGCTTCATGAATTGTTTCAATGTATGTTGTGTGGATATCTAGTAATGGTTATTGGCACATTGTCGCAAAGCTGATTTACCGGTAGCGACACCTGCCAATGAAAAATGGAACCAAGAAAAGGAGGATTCTTTCGGAAATTTTCATATCGGCAGTAGTGATTTGCAACATTTTTATCGTTTATTCAATAGTACAAATAGATATCAGTAATAAAAGCACAGACTAACAGACAGGACACTCAAATTAGATTCTTCAATCATTTTAACGGTCATTTCGAATATTCCCTTATTTGGGACAGTACTCACATGCGTCATGATGGCGCTACGTTACCCTATCAAAAACATCCTGTCTGTCATCTAGAATGTGTTTATTTTTTTCATTTACCAACAGAGTTGCCATTCATACAGAATCACCAGTAATGTATTAATTTGTATACGTCCATGCGAATTTCATGCAGGATACAGATTTAATACATATTGCCAAAACCATATACATAATTGTGCCTACTTCTCATTCTCCAACGCAATACAAAATCGAACCCGTTTAGTTACAATATTTACTTGCTTCTGGTCTGCCGCCACTTAATTTCGGGTGAAAATTACCAACACAATAAAAAATAGTCTAGATGAGCAACGTTGAGTCAAATAAATGGTTACCTTCCAACATCGCGAAAAAGTTAAATATATTATCAACGTAATCCAATAATTTATTGTGACGATTCCTTTTCAAATATTTCGATGAAATCAGGCATCCCTGCAAGCAGCTGATCGCTGTTGACAAACGAAGGGAAACCAATTAGTAAAAAACTTTTACATACCACAAGGGGTGTACAGATAGTAAATAGTTCGCGCAGTACAATATAGGTGGAACTAGTGCATCACGAAAAATTATTTTTATAAGAATTTACTCATACTGTCATGTCTGTTAGTCTGTGATAAAAGTACACTCGGAGTAGAAGAAAATCGATTTCAAAGTGATTACAACTACTATTTTTAGTGTAAACTACGATTAAACATGGAAAATGTGTGAAATTGGGTAAGGTTAGGTTTTTTCGGATCAAAATTTTTTGAACAGAAACCATTGTAATGTTGATTTCTCGAGTACTAGAATGTATAGCGATAGAGTACTATTTGTTTTGGATACTTTATTTGTTATTTCCAGGCATTTGAAAAATGGTATCAAATCAACGTATTCTGAATAAACGGTAGATTTCGCACAATGAACTAAGATCAACATTATCACCTCAGAGTAAAAACATTTTCTGCAACTTCTACTGATTTTTTAAATGAATTTGCATGTTTTCATAAGAAATCGTTGAAAAGGTGGAGTAATTAGAAATTTTCTTACCGATTTGACAGCTCTTGCTGAATGTATCATCTCTAAACAAGTAGCGCCTCTACATTTCAATTTTGAGACAATATGCCAATAGGGCGCGCCAATAAATTTGACTCACACTGGAAACTTCATTCGTTATATGAAAATCTTGTAAAAATAACGTCACGAAGAGTTTTATGTTTAATAAGATTATCTTATATATTTGACATGATGTTGACTTTGTAGCTATCAATGGAAATGCTAATAGTGAAAAATCATTAGAATATCATATAATGTGAAAATGAGAATTTAGCTCAGTGTACTCCCTAAATACCGATAATTCACGGATCATACAGATAAGTAGCGATTTTGGTTTTAAGCTTAGACATGAGAGAAGGTTGTCGTGGGACCTTTTTTTTTGCTCACCTCTTGGTGACATTTTCTACTACTTATGTAGAAGAGATTCTGATACCGATATGGTACAGATAGATTTTTGCGCCGAATACAGATTTTTGGAAAAATGACCTGGCAACTAGAGATGGTCGGGTCTCGGGTATTTTACCCGAAACCCGACCCGTACCCGTCGGGTTTTTGGTCGGGTACGGGTAAATATTCTTATTTTCAATCGGGTACGGGTAAAAAGTTTTACTGCTCACTCGGGTACGGGTCGGGTATGGGTAATTTTTTTTTTCTGATCTATTACCCGCCCATCTGTACTTCACATAAATATGTTTACACATTGACGAGAATTTTTTATTGCAAAATAGTTCTTCCGAAAAATAAACAATTTGATTCAAAGGGTTTTGACATTCGCGCCTAGGACCAGACCTGACAACTGACATCTTTCTCCAGAAAAAAAAACATTTCTTTTCTTCATTAAAAAAAAAACGATCACATCAAAGTTACGTGAAAAGTTATGTGAATATTTTCCACCCTACTTTTTTTTTATAACATATTTGATAAGACACACTGTCTTAGCTCTAAGATGTTGCGGTCAGACCCTACTTTTCACGTATTTTTTAATGGATATTTTTAAAGCTGTTTAATGCACAATCCAGTAAAAATTATGTGATTCATATATAAAATGTAGTGACCATAAATCAAATAAACATAGATTTCCGACTGTACGGTGACACTAACAGCACCTCTAGTGAAAAACGGGTGTATCTTTTTTCCATTAGCTACTGTGGTTTTGTTAAATGCGCAGGCAACTTTATGCATGCATTTTAGGAGCATTTACGCACCCATTCTCCACCAGACGGTGCTTTTGCTGTCACGGGTTGCTCAACTACATTACTATTACACTGGGAAATCTACACTGAAATGAAAATCTTATTTATATTCATTAGATTTGTCATACGAATCATACGCAGAATATAATTCATAGAAATTATATGGAAACTTATAATCTTTATTTATTGTGTACGTCAAATCTAAATGGACGTTATCATAATGAAAGTTATAAAAATATCCCATATAATTTATATGGAAATCCGATGAAAGTCGTGAATAGTTGTGTCCTCGATATTCATCAACTGCTCCAGACCATTTTTTTTCAGGAAGTTTCGCATCTCAATGTAATTTTAAATCGCTGACAAGACAGCACATCCAACTTCGTTCAAGGATAAGCGTTAACGAACCATGAAATATATATCCGGTACATTTCATTACTCTATCTGATTAGTAAGATTCCTTTTTTTCCATTTTCAGTCTCGGGATCTCACTTCTCTTTCGCAAATATCATGAGGTGCTCCCTTACCGAATGGAATACTAGTACAGCTTGAATCCTCAAAGAAATTTATGTTTCATAAGATTATCTCATATATTTGACATGATGTTGAACACATCTTGTAACTATTATTGGAAATGCTAATAGTGCAAAATCATTAGAATATCATATAATGTGAAAAAGAAAATTTAGCTCAGTGTATGTTTATTTGATTTATGGTAGTACTCATATCACATCCAGATACCAGTAAACTGTTATTTTAAATATTGGTTGGAGATTTTCTCAAATTTTCATATAAATCATTAGGATTCTAACCATAACAACAAGAACATTTATTTCAGAAAATCTGCAAAGAAGTTCTTCTTATTCTTCATCTCTGGATGGTGTCACCTCACTTGAAATGACACCGATTGATGGCACAGCAAGTTAGGCTATATTGCCAGTGAAATTTTCGTTTCTTTTCACTGGACTACAAATGAAAATCTCGATGCGTGACAACGTGGAGTCGCAAAAGTACGGTTGAAAATCTTTTCTCGCGAAATACTCAATTTTTCACCGTGTTCACTCGTTGAGGGTTGGCGTTCAATGGCTGTAAAAATCACCATCTACCATAACATCGTGGGTGTGCCCGAATAAAAAATATTGTTGAAAAACAATACGATTTGCTGTTACAAAACCTGCCACAATTTTGCTTTGACCATTGAAAAATATTTTAATGTATTGTTATGCACTATTCAATCAATTGTGGAAATGCTTTTTACAATAGAATGTATAGGTTGTTAAGTATCGTAACAATTCTAATCATGAAGTTTTCTCATACATGTTTTCTTGGAAAACAATAAAATGTACAGTTTGCATATTGTTTAAAACATCACGTGTACAATAAATTCAATTGTAGAATCGTAGGAACAATACATTGAATCGTTGGAAATGAAAAAAATCTTGTCTAGATACAATAAAATGTATTGTAACCCATATATCTAATTGCGAATCAATTGTTTATGCTGTAAAATCAATGGTTTATTTTTTTACGGGTGGGTTTGTGAGGCTTACAAAACGGGCATATTTGACAGATTAATGTAAATCAAAATCATAATTCATTTTGCTTTGTAGTAAAAAATTGAAACCAAACAAAAATCCTCACGAATGTTCACGTACATTGTTTGATGTTTGGTCAATTCACGTAAACGAACTGATGATACTCTATTCATTATATAGGGGATGTTCGCATAACATTCATTTTCGTCACGTATAATGTTCAATTTGACATTTGGAACCATTTTACGTGATTTGAATGTGAATTTTTATTTGTGTGTCAAGATAATGAGCACGCTTACTTGTGGTTCTAAAGAATTGGATCAAAAGTCGCACTGTTTCGTAAAAACCATACCTACCCAAAATTGAATACAACGGGTATTACGACATTTTGGGTAAACATGCTCCTCGAAACATTTGAGTAGATATTACTCCACATTTGTAAATGAGTATAAAGTACCAAATACATTGGAAATCTATTCATGCTTCACAGTGTATTTTTATGAGTAAATGTAAACAAGCATTTTAATGTATTTTACTTACCAACTAGAGCCTGATACGGCTCGCTATCTAAAAAACATTATTTTCTCCATCCTGAATTTTGGTAAAATTTTTACTACTCATTCGGGTCGGGTACGGGTACAGGTAATTTTTAATCGGGTAAGGGTAAAATTTTTAATTTTTTTTCGGGTACGGGTCGCGTACGGGTAATTTTTTTTTGTTGATCGGGCACGAGTCGGATACGGGTAATTTTTTTTGCTGATCACTCTGGTACGGGTCGGGTTCGGGTATAAAAATTTCTATACCCGACCATCTCTACTGGCAACGCAGGTGTCAAGGTTCAGTTCGACCAGGGATGTCAGGTTCACAGATTAATCTGTGTTTCACAGATTTTGAGTTTTGTGCACAGATTTGAAAACTGACACAGATTTTCACAGATTCTTGAATAAATCACAGATTTTGGAAATGGAGTACAGTTTAGCACCAAAAAGTACAGAGTGGTTGAGGAAAAAGGTACAGAGCGTGGTGGTAGTGAGACCTTTTTTTTTTTTGCTCACTAAACTGAATTCGATCTGCTGAAATAGTACGGAAAATGGGACCGGACCTTTTTTTTTTTTTTTGCTCACCAAATTTGTTTTTGAACTGCTATTGGGGTACGGAAAACGGTCACAGATTTTCACAGACAGGTTTTGGGTTTCAACACAGATTTTTTAAAAAATGACCTGGCATCTCTGAGTTCGACCAGTCTATACATTGACAGCGTCTTTAAATCTCCAGCATATTTGTTTTGGTTTTCGTGTGGGGGGTGAACTTTACTTTAGCAAGTTTTTATTTGTTTTGTGCTAATTTCTGAGCATGAAATTGTAGTTTTATACTGTGTTTCCAGGCGGTGCCGTGTGAATTGCACTGTGTAAAGAAATGAAATTGTACTGATCCACTGCAGCTAGTCACCATGTGGAAAATTTGCAACATCAGCCGAAATCAGTACTTCTTGGCCGGTTTGCTGATAGGATTCCTGTACAGCTACTACATGCCCCAGGATTTGACAGAGATCGTCGTCGAGTGTCCGGAGGTCACGGAACGGGAACACCAGTTGGCGGAGGAGGCCAAGTATGGCAGTGAATTTGAGCCCCAGCTCAACCTGGAGCAGAAACCGATGACGGCTAAAAAACAGGTGAAGAATATTGTTCGACCACGGTATTACTACACGGAGTTGGGTATTAGAGAGAAGCTGTTCGTGGGGGTGATGAGTACGCAGGAGAACATTGATTCGTTAGCGACGGCCATCAATAAAACTTCCGCTCATTTGGTTAACAAAATAAAGTTTTTCATAAATGCTGACAACGTGAAAGCGAACTTCAAACTGAAGAATATTGTCGGATTCACTGATACGCGAGAAAATTTGCGACCGTTTCACGTTCTCAAGTACATCGCTGATAACTACTTGGATGATTATGACTACTTCCTGTTGGTGTCGGATACATCGTATGTCAACGCCCGACTGCTAAAGGAAAGACTATCCCACATCAGTATCAGTTTTAACATCTATATGGGAACTCCCCATGCGGTTCCGAACGAAGATGGAGAAGCGCAACAGGATTCGCAGTACTGTGATCTGCATGCCGGCATCGTTCTAAGCAGTAGCGTTATTCGAAAGATCCGTGCAAACCTCGACTGGTGCGTGCGTAATGCGGTCTCCAATCAGCACAATTTGAACATCGGACGATGTGTAAAATATTCAACTAAAATCGATAGCTGTCAAACTTCCTGGCAGGGCATCAACGTGACAAGCTACAAACTGAACAGCTACAAAATCTATCGAGATCTGCACATGATCAAACACGAGGATAGCTTCAATAAGGCTTCGGTGGTTTACCCGATCACGACGGCGGACGATTTCTATCTGCTTCACGCGTACTTTTCCCGTGTTCATCTGGAGCAGTCGAATCAACGGAAAAATTTAATTCAGAAAGAAGCTTCTACGATTTCCAACGGGACACTGTCGAATGACATCCTGGAAGTTCGCTGGCCACTGGGAGTTCCGAAACCGAACCCACCGGAATCACGACACGATATCATCCCGTGGACTCATCTGAATCTGACGCATTCCTATATGTGGAACTCGGAAGTCAACGTGCGGCCTCTGTCCGGCGTCGATAGCGAAGATATGCAGAACATTCTCAACAAAACCATCCTGGAGGCATACCGCACTCAACCGGAACTGGAATTTCGTAGTCTACATTCGGCCTATCGCCGGTTTGATGCCGTTCGCGGAATGGACTATCGAATGCATCTCGCCTTCTACGACCGAAAGCGTCGCCAGTCGGTTCTGAAGAGTTTCGAAGTTGTTAAACCCATCGGATTGATTGAGATTGTGCCGTCACCGTACGTAACGGAAAGTACCCGAATCGCCATCCTACTGCCGACGTTCGAACATCAGGTGCACGAGGCGCTGCAGTTTGTCCAAAGCTACGAGAAGGTTTGCATGGACAATCAGGACAACACCTTTTTGATGCTGGTAAGTGGGATTTGTTTTGCTTCAGTGTCCCCTTGAAGAAAAGCGTCATTTTTTTTAAACAGATCTTCTTCTACCGAGCGGACACACCCAGCAAAGGAGACGAGGATGTTTTCCTACCCCTGAAAAACCTCGCCTTGGGCCTAACGGATCAGCACAAACAGGACGGATCCCGAATCGCTTGGGTGTCGATACGGTTGCCACCGGAACTAAGTCAACCGGTCAGTTCGAATCATCTCTTGTCGAGCTCGGTATATGGACCGAATCAGCTCCTTAGTTTTGCTGCCACGGATTTGGCCTTGCGTAAAATCGGTCTCGATAGTCTGATCATGATCTGTTCTAGTGGGGCTACTTTCCGAGCGGATTTTTTGAACCGGGTTCGCATGAATACCATCGCTGGCTTTCAGGTATTCAGCCCCATAGGTTTCAGCATGTATCCGTGCAGCTGGACCGGGCTGTGTAAGGAATGTGACGGATGTGATGTTGGCCAGAGCAGTGGCTATTTCGATCGCGGTAATTACGATGTAATTTCATTCTACAGCCGAGACTACGTCGAAGCTAGGAAGTTGTTGGAACAACAATTACCGATCGTGCGTTCCGATCGAGATATTGGCAATCTGGTTAACTACACACAAGAAGGACCCTCGCCAAATCAGGGAATCGGAAATGTAGCCGAAATGTTTGTCAAATCGACCAGTAAAATTCACGTCCTACGCGGCATAGAACCGAATTTACGACTGGGGCGTGCGATTGGCAACTTCCTGGCTAGTGATCCGAACGGGGACCGACTGATGGAGTTGCGCTGCGAAGAATCGGACACCGAAAGATGTTTGCGAATCGCTTCGAAGAAGCAAATCGGAGACGTTCTCGTACAGCGTGGCCACAGTGTGGAGAGCGAAGTGCTCGAATAGAAAAAAAAGTCCGAGGCCGACGTTTTCACCGGAATACAGGTACGTAGATAGCATTTAGCAGAAGCAACTGTAGCTTCATATTTTTTTTTTGCCAAATTTATTCGTTAACTGTCGAGCGAAGGTGTTAGTTTGTAGAATCAGAAATATGTATTCACTGTCAGGAAGATATGTTAGACTATTTTATGAAAAATAAAATGCTTTTCGTATAAACATGATGTTTCTTTCATTCTACTTCCTACTAAAATGTCCAGTGCTCATACATTCGCTAGTTAGTTTTAAAATCACAAAAACAAAAAAGAAAATAAACCGACCTTCTCCCACTCTTACTTCAAGTGGTTTCGATGGTGCTGCCGTTGCTGTCGCAGTTCCTTTCGTGTCTCTCGGATCAACTGTTTGGTGGTGTTCTCGTCGGCATCATCCCAACCGTGACGCCGGTCGTCATCCTCGTTCCAATCGGCCAGGCCGTCCACCACGGGAATGTCAATGTTTGCCGTTAGTCGGTCGAATCGAGCCGTCGGTTTCCCATCATCATCATCATCCCCGGCACGGACTCCGTCGCTGGCAATGCAAATTTTCTGCTGTGTTACGATAGTCGGGGTCATATCCTGAAAGAAATCAATTCTTTCTTCGGGCGGCGGTTCCTGCGGGGGTGCCGGTGCCACGAGCTGTTCACGGTAGCGCTCGATGTGCTCTTCCACCGTGGCCGGTGTGTCGTCCCAGGAGTTCCAATCTTTCTCGACGACATTCTTTAAAAAAAAACAAGTATGGGAATCATTGGACAATGTCTTTCGCAGAGCATTTTGAATGTAATTCTACCTTGTACTTTCGGTGGTCGTCCTGGACTATGTTGACAGACGCTAGAATATCACTCTCGCAGTTGGTTGATCTTCGACGACGTGAAAAACAACAGAAAATCTTCTTCAATAGTGCGGCGATGGCCACGAACAGGTGTCGGATTCTAGTCATCACCAAATTTGTAATCATTTTGTTTCTACAACTGAGAACTGTTCGCTACGCTCCCTTTCTTCTGCTATCGATTGTAGCACTTTCAGCGAAATTTTCTCATGGCTTGGATGCGTTTAGGTGCAACGAAATGTCCACTGCTCAGAGTTTACAGCCATGTAAAATCCATTTTTTTTACAGTATTTACTTATTTTGACATTTCTCGCAGGTTTTCATTCGGTTCGAAACCGATTCAGTTTCAACCGGTACAGAGATGCCATCTTGCGGAATACACGCATAATGCAACCACGATGTATTATCTATGGGTGGTAACAATTTTTTTAATTGGTTCTCGCTTAATGCCAAACCTAACCCAGTTTTCATCCGAACTGCTGTCAAACTGTTTGTTTCAAGCCAGTTTCGAACCTAGTTTTTACGCTGTTGAACTGAAAATCGAGTCAGTTTCCAACCTGGTTTTTATATTAGGTTTGCTCAATCCCCCATTGCTAAGTGCGAACTCAACACAGTTTTATCAAAAGTGTTTGTTTGATGAAACTACCCTAGGTCAGTTTCAGTTTTCTCAAGCGAAATTGACATAAATATAAGTAATGGTTTGAGTTGCGATTACTCAATATGCCATACTTTGAGTATTTACTCTAAGGGTGTGAACCATTTCGCGGTTAACTTTAACTTTTGGTTCAAATCTGACACTTGAGTGGTTATTTTGTGTCGAGTAGTTAAATTTAACTAAAACTGTGGCCCATTTCAAAATTTGACGGATGGAAAGTTATTCGGGTTTTTTCCACTGGAAATAATTTCAACTAAAGAATTAATATTAGAATTTTCATTGCAAGATTTTTTTTCAGTGTCGGAAAATAACTATCGATCTGTCAAAAATAACCATGCTCTCGAGCAGGGTTAATTTTGACAACATCGAATTAACCGCTCGAGTGTCAGATTTTAACCAAAAGTTAAAATTAATCGCGAAATGGTTCACAGCCTAAATTTACTCAATCCATGAGTTCTCTCGCACTTAATCATACACTGTAGTACGCGTTGAGTTCTCGAAAATTTGAGTGAAAATAGTACCACAAACGAATTTCCAGACATGACAGTCACGATCTTTTTCTGGTGCACATTTACGGTCCTCCGTGAAACTGGCACCAATGGTGATAAATTGGTTGCACTGCAATTAATCCCGCGCTCTACCAAGCGGTGAGTGCGGTCATTTCAGAAAGTACCGGAAACCACATTTTTTTAAATATTTGTAAGCATATACATGTCTTTATTATTTATTGTTGATAGTACTTCAACATTCTTATCGAAGTTAACACATGGATCAATAAGTCCCGAGACTAACAATGGAAACAACATTTTTGTTGCAAAATTTTTTTTTATTCATTAACATAATCACCTTTTAGGGTGATACAATGGTTCCAACGTTTTTCCAATTTTTCAATACCATGTTTATAAAATAATTTATCTTTCGCTTCAAAATAAGCTTCAGTTTCAGCGATGACCTCCTCATTTGAGCCAAATCTTTTTCCTTGGAGCATTTTTTTAAGATCATCAAAGAGCCAGTAGTCACTGGGGGCTAAATCTGGCGAGTATGGGGGTGGGGATTCGTTCAATTTAAACTGCTTTCTGAATCATCGACTGTTTTTTGCTGTTTTTTGTTGCATCGAAAGCAATCGCGGCACCCACTTGGGAAAAACCTTTTTCATGCTCAATTTTTCATGAAGGATAGTAAATATACTTCCATATGATATCTGTGTCATCTCAGCAATCTCACGGAGCTTCACTTTACGATCTTTCATTATAATTTTTGTCACTTCACTCGCATTTTCCGGTGTAACGGCTTCCACAGGTCTACCCGAACGTTCCGCGTCATTTGTGTCGGTACGACCACGTTTAAACTCGGCGAACCACCGACAAATCGTTGCTTTTGATGGACAAGAGTCCGGATAACATTTTTCAATCCATTGTTTCGCTTGCACGGTGTTTTTACCCATTAAAAAACAATGTTTTATCAAAACACGAAACTCGTTTTTTTTCATTTTTTAAACAAACTACAAAACGACTTTACTCCAACCTCGATAACTCAGCTGTTTCTGGTCGGATCGACTTAAAATTTTGACCCGTTTCAAGCAAAGGTTAGTACTCCAGAAAGACGTGGTTACTGGTTTACTACGAGCGCCATCTCTGCTTTAGTCTCGGGACTTATTGATCCATGTGTTAGGAATGCAAGAATGCATCGCATTTCATTGTTATTTCTAGATCCAGTTTTTTAAGCTATCAATCATCAAGCATAGATGATTGCAATAGAAATTTTGTGATTATTTGAATTATGCTCACTGAGAAGTCAAAATCGTTCAATTTTGACTCCAAATCGGTCAAGATGGAACGGGCTTGAACCGATTTTTAGCGCTTCCAGTTTAAAAGAAAGAAGAACGACTTAACCTAGGGAGTCCATGTATTCAAATATATGCGATGGAACATTTCTTTATTTTGTGTGCAAGAAACTCAAATTTTGAGTTAAACTAAACCAAATTTTATGTCAAATTCGACAAAAAAAAATTTTTTTTTTATGTTCAATAAAAATTACACAAATTTTGACAGCTTTGTCCCTTAACTCACAAATGTGAGAACTCAAGTATAGACCATGTTAAATTGAGTGGCGTGTCACTCAATATTGAGTTATGTTCAATGAGGGTGTACGAGTCTTTATAATCTATATAATAAAAGAGAGGCAAACGAAACGAATTCAGCTGTTTACCAAAGAAAGATGTTCAGAGACTTCCGGTGAAACTCTCAACGGGTGAGCACGTTGCATCGTGTTAGTCCGGGGAAAATTCGAGTATTTCGCAAGAAAGAAAGGATTTTCAGCCGTACTTTGACGATTCGACGCAGCCACACAGCGAGATTTTCGCTTGTAGTCAAGTGAAAAGAAAGTCCACTGGACTATAAACGAAAATTAACTGGCAATATAGCCTTAGTTGCTGTGCCATCAATTCGGCGTCATCTCAAGTGAGGTGACGCCAACCAGAAAGGAAGAAGAAGAAGAAGAAGATGTTCAGAATTCAGTATCTGATTCCAGCTCTTCAATCCTAATTCAGAATTTTGGATCTAGAAATCAGGTGCAGGTTTCAAATTCTGAATCCTGATTTAGAAATCAGTTCCAGAACCCTTAAGATCTTAAGTCCAGAATTCAAGTTCAGAATCATGGCTCCGAATTCAGGGTCAAATTTATGTCCTTCTTCTTCTTTTTCTGGTTGGCGTCACTTAATTTGAGATGACGCCGATTTGATGGCACAGCAACTTAGGCTATATTGCCAGTTAATTTTCGTTTATAGTCCCCAAAGGACTTTCTTTTCTCTGGACTACAAGCGAAAATCTCGCTGTGTGGCTGCGTCGAGTCGTCGAAGTACGGATAAATATCCTTCCTTTCTTGCAAAATACTTGAATTTTCTCCGGACTAACACGATGCAACGTGCTCACCCGTTGAGAGTTTCACCGGAAGTGCAAATGTAGGCCTAAAATTCAGTTTCGGACTCAGAGTACCGATCTAGCTTCAAAATTAAATTCTAGAATCTCAGTTCTATTTTCAAGTTCCAGTGCAGAACCCATGTCCAGGGATCAGTCTCAGAAGCCCGGTTTATAATCCAGATCCATGTCCGTAATCAAGGTTCATGTCTAGAAATCCTGAATTCAGATCAAGGGCCAGAATTCAGCTCAAAAATCTAGGTTCATAATGCAAGGCATTATGCAACCAAGTCGAATCGACCGTTTTCGTATTACCGCTCCCGCATAAAGTCATTCAGAATCCTAGTAGAAGTATAGGACTAATTGCAGAATTCAGTTCCAGAGTTCCGCTCCCCATTCAAGATCCAGAACTCCGATTCATAAACTTGGAAAAACTCCAGCTTCGGAAGTCAGGTATAAATTGTGGCACTGAATCGGATCCTGGATCTAGGTTTGGAATTTAGGTACTGAATCTCTTTTCAGGTTATTAATAAAAGTCTAGGATTCCAGAATTCTGGTTCAGAAAGGCCAAACACGATTTAGTCATAAAAATAATCGGAAGGATTTTTTGTTGGGAGCTTTCAAACAATTTGACAGATGGTTTTTCATCCAACGAACTTCTCTTTTCACAATAATTGCATCAGAAACCTTTTTTTTAAATTTTGGTTTTTATTTTCAATTATGAGTAAAACTTTTATATGCTTACATACATGTACATAGATTTGGATAGTTGAATATTTTTTCCACGTGTTTTTCTTTTTTGTTTCAATGTTAATTTTACTTAGCTATAATGTTTTGTTTTTCATTCCAATCGCTAAAATCAACACCGTCGTCTTCGTATCCTCATCGCGTACATCAAATAATCGTAATTAGAGCATCGAATTTCCGTTGATTGCCCGCATTTTTTACATTTTTGTTGTAATGTGTTAATTATTTTCACCTTACGGGCCTATCGACAACAGAACCTAACGTTGTCTGATTTATTTTCTTCTTCTCAGGACTTCTTCCGAAGCAGATCGCCCTCGATCTGGCGGTCCTCAATGAGCAATCTTCGTTTCGTCTGTTTCCTCATCCGCCTTCCCTTGGTTGGTTTAGAACAAAAACAAACAAAACAGGAAGCAGACCGAAAACTTGATAAACTTGATTCCAACTACAAACGAAACTATTCCGGTTTGTGGCCATTTCGGTTATGTTTATTCACTTTTAAATTGTAATAGTAATCACAGATTAAGATTGATTCATCTCTTAGTAAATGGCTATTTTGTTTTTTTTCCGTTTCATATAGCTTGGATCCGGTCCGATCTTGGAAATACCTGACAGACAAAATAAAGAACATTTTTCGTCACTGTCACTGTGACTACATCGGCTGATGCTGACGCCGGCTCTGCCACGCAAGCTGTTGTTTGCTCATCGTCAATCCTTGCCACGCGCACGATTGTGTAACCTAGGCGAATAAGATACTTTATTTTATAGTTTATGTACTTGCTTTTTTAGACGTATTTACAATCGGTTTTTAGTTTCATACTACTTTTATTTGTCCTATATTTTTCGATTCTTTTAGTCACATTTTGTTTTAAATTATGGAATTATCAAGGATTTTCGTTTCGCCTCATTTCTTCCATCAAATATGGTTTGTTGCATTCATTTACTGAAATAAAGTTACTTGTTGGTTTTTTATCTTGATTGAAAAAGCCCATCAAAGTAAAAGGAACTAAATCGTAATGACTAATGACCCTATGACATGATGTTTCTAGGGGGATTTGTTCGTAGTTTCACACGTTTATGTTTTAGCGAAATGAACATTCTCCAAACAGAAAGATCGGAAAACAAAGTGCTCTCTAGTTCCTATCTCATGCCTGTCCGTCGTCATATTTATGATATCATGTCTACCTTATCTAGCTGCTCATAGACCCTGTCAGCTTGGAGCGAAATCATTCTTCAGTTCAACAACGCCATCGCACGGCATCACATTCAACATATGTCAATTGTATGGGTGCGCAGTGCTGCTATTTTGGCGCGCACGAATTTGACACTTTTCTCCCCTGCTTCTACGTACGAGATTCGATGCGGACTCGCCTGAGGGCACCATGTTCGCAAAAAAGGCCATTGATTTATTCGGAAAATGTGAGAGCTGGATATCTTGTTAATATGATGTCTATGCTGCTCGGTAGCTTCTTTGCTTCAGTGCAGTTGGCAGTTTATTTTTCACTGAATAAACACACACCACACATTCTTAACCGTTGGTAAATCACTCATCCATTGCAGAAAAATTGAAGGGTGTTACTTCTAGAATCGATCAATGAAAACCATCGCTTGATTATCAACTGTCAAAAGTTATAAATCAAAGTACAAGCAGATCTTATTCAATTTTTTGCATTGCTTATTCAAAAACGTTTATGCACTGGTAACTCAGGAAGCCTACATCAGTTCCACGTGAAATTCTAGTTTGTAAATATCGGTCCAATCACCGCTAAAATTAGATGTGATTTTCACAGGGTGGACCAAAGAGAATCTTCCTGTGTTAAACACGGAAAGCTTTCATAATACTCGGCTTTTTTCTATTAGTTTTTAGCATAAATAAGGCATATTTTAGGACAATTGTGTTCGAACTAAGACAACGGATAAATGTCCATTTTACTCGATTGTTCCGAATGCGTTTTCCGTTGCACCAAACAATGTTCCTGGTTGGAGACTCTCAGTATTCTGTCTCGATTATTCTACGTCTAGAATATTCTATGTCCTTAGAAAAAAGTCCGGCGCAGTTAAATCTGATAAACGAATTGGCCAACGGAATCCGAATTTTATTTATTTTTTGTGTAACCGGCAAACAATTTTCTATCATTGTTTGGTAAGAAGATTTGGAAACCGTTTTCGGCGATTTATCCTCACTCTCGAAGAAATCTACTGCCGTTCCAAGTACAATTGCTAGGCTTGTGTTTAGCTGACAGGGGCAATCTTGCTGTTCCATGGCTATAATTCCAGGCGGGTTCATAATGAAGGCATATTTAAATTGCTGCTTGCTTCCGTCATTGCGTATTTGCTGGACGGCTATTTTGGTTTTCGATCCGTTTAACCGGTGTAAACACGGAAACACGACATCCTGTGAGACATCATCAGTCCGGACGTAATTCTAACACCACAAAAACCGGAAAACGTGACAATTTGAACTTTTTTTTCTAGATCTCAACAACCGAAGGAAACGATTTTTCACGAAACAAATTCCGACAGAAGCGAAAACTGTTCACTCCCGACGCGCACGCCTGCTGTGATCCTTGGGAAGAACTTCGAGATAAACTTACTTCGTTTGACAATGTATATTGAAACATTTTGTTAGGGTACCCAGTAAATCCGAACATCGGACGCATCGTGCAAGAAAGCTTTTGATTGCGTTTCGAGCTTACAGAGTGTATCGGTAGAACAAAAGAGTGAAGAAATACCAAAGCAGAGAGCGGATGTCTGATACTCAGGGGATGGGATATATCGGGGTTGGATTTCCAACTCCCTAAGAGGCGAATGACCTTAAAGTTAAAGCCTCTGATCGAAACAAAAGAATGTATTTCACATCCTATCGGAGAGACGTTGGCTCGAAAATGCCTTGTTTGATGTTCCTTCGCTCTGTTCCTATAGCGATACATAATGTAAACATAAAACTCTTTGAGGTCGACGCGGTTGATGAAAATGGTGCAGAATTGTCCGATGACGATCGAACGATCGGCCCCATATCGTGCTCAATCGGACCGATGATCGGACTTATGCGGGTCGACAAATTTCACTCGGTACTTTCTTTCACTGAAAGTATTAAAAAAAATACGCAGAAGTATGATTTGATCAAAGCAAGCCTGTCAGAGCAAGCAATCGTTATGTATCGCTGTTCGTGATGTTCGCTGCCTGGCTGAAACCTTCCACTAGCATGCTTCATGTGCGACTGAAGCTTTAGAATAATGTCGCTTATATCCATAGACTCGCGTGCTTCCACAGTATTGCTTTTGCATTAAATGGTCAATCAGGACGTTGCTCTCGTTGCGTTGATAAGTCGCTTACTCCTTCCAATAAAACCATCGTCTCCGTTAGGGAAATCCAGTAAGCCAGCATAGTGTCCTAGATTTTTAGCAGACGAAATAGAACACTGTACGCTATGGTTCAAAATTTAAATTCTGTATAATTTAAAATAAGTTGCTTGATGCATTCAAATCGATACGTAGAAATATTCCTACTCAAAAAATGAAATAGTATTAGTAATGGATACAAAATTGACTGGGCTGAAAGAGTTCAAAATCTGAATCTAGAGATATTTTTTCATTAATTTCTAATTTGCACCTCTATATAGAAAACAAAAATGTGTTCCACGTCAAACCGAACGATTCTTAATTGCTCAATGTTGGGCCCATCTAGGTTCCACATCATATTGACAAATTACCTCGAGTCAAATGAATACTTAAATACGGGAATAGGCCATTTCACCGAAAGTCATCGGAAGCAATTGCCTCTGGCATACAAAACTGTAACCGCCTCGTTGGCCCGTTCTGAACAAAGCAAAGGTTTCTTTGGGTCAGCATACGGATGAACCCGGTGCGGTGAAGCAGTATTACTACATGGAATGAGAAGTCCCGGGCCTAGCAAAGAAAAAGTCGATATTTTTTACCGTGCTACCTTTTGTTTTCTTCAGTATAACATTTTGATGCCCCTTTGATTTATCAAGGCCTTAAGAATAGACTTCCGTTTCTGCAATGACCTCAGTATTCGACGAAAATTTCGTTCCCTGAAGAAACCTTTTCAGGTTTGCAAATAGATAATAGTCGCTGTGGGCCATGTCTGGAGAATACGGAGGATGGTGGACCAATCCGTACCGCAAATCATTCAATTTCACCGTTGCATTTTATGCATGAATGCGCTGGTGCGTTTCTTTCCATAGCTCGATGAAAACTAGAACTCGTTTGACACGATCAGTTGTTATTCAAAATCTAGTGGATAGATTGTCATGAAATTTGGTATTGGGCCATCTAGAGGCTTGTTCTCAACAAAAATATTTCACTGTTCGAAACTAGTCACGTTTTTTTTTTCTCTGAGTCACGTTTTTTTTGACCTGGGATTGGCCCGAAGTCAGCCTTGACATAGGTTTCATCGTCCATCAGAAGACACACGTCGAGCTTGGTCAGCACCTGGTCATATAGTTTCCGAGCACGAATTTTGACCACACTTTTCTGTTTTATGGTTCGATTTGGCTGTTTGCTAGCTCGATACGACTTGATTCCTTCCCGGAGTCGAGCTCTCCTCCATCGTCTTCAAAATCTTACCACGCAGTTTCCGGTCGACAGTTCCACTCCGACGATTGGCTTGAGGCTTCCGAATCGTCGTCAATGTATTTCTGGTCAATTTCAACTGTTTAGCTAGCCTAGATGCAGACCACAAAGGATTTTCCAAATAACCGCGCACAATTTTTTCCCTTTTTTCGGCTTCCATGTTGACTGTTTACAAAGTACAGTCGATTTGCGGAATGTCAAAAATCATACGTGAAGCTGGCAAAATTCCCGACACGTGGGCGCCAAGAACTTCCAAATCCGTCCACCAGGAGCGCCACGATATGAGCAAAAGTTTGTTTTAATTCTAAATGAAGCAAGCTTTGTTTGAAGAACAAAGGGGAATGTTTTCCGAGGATAAAAACATTCGGTTAGAAAGTTCAATCAAGATGCTATTCTTTCTGAAAAAAAAACATAACAACAACATTATTTTATCCGCTATTTGAAGCAGGCAATATTTCAATATTTTTTTGAATGATTTTGAAATAAAATTCCAAGACTGTATTAGAACAATTGTTGCTGAACACACAATCTGCACCTGATTTTGAAACTGCTTTGTAAGAATTCTCACTGGACAGTAAGAACAGAGACAGCAGATCTCGCTCTAACTAACGGTTTTTCGTATATGAGTACTGGAGCCGTTATTCTACAGAATGTTTGTCAATCTATTAAACATCAGATGTAACAACTAACAACCCTGATTACAACCAACATCATCCGAACTACGCATATCTGCGAATGTTACGGTGACGATTGACGTTTTTTATTCGTTTCCTTAAATTTCGGTTGACCACCCGTCCTGTACATCGACGGTTCAGGCGGAGTACCGAAAGCTATTTTCGGAATTGATTAATTTTCGCTGCTTAGGATGATTAGCATTTGGAAAAAGAGAATCCCTACGATTAATTTACAACAATACGACGCACAGCACAGATGATTGATGATCCAATGAAGTAAAACCACGAAACACGAACAAATAAACTAATCGACTAATCGTAAAAAAAGATGCAGAAAATAGAAAACCTTGAACGGAGCTACGATCTTCGATTGAACTGAAACCCTTGCCAACTGCCATCTACCGGCGGACCCGATAGGCGCAAATAATTCCATAAATTGATACATTTCAACAATCATATCACTACATAATTCACCTTACGGGTATTTTTTTTTTCTCTCTTTTTGTTTACAAGTTGGTTGTCGTTTTTTAGCATTGATTCACTATATTTTTATCAGTTGAAATTTTTATTTTTTTTTTTAACTTTAATCTCTTACTGCCTAGCCTTAGTTGTATGCACATTTTCTCCTCCCCTATTTCGTTTGCTGCTTCAAACGTTGTATTTATATATATTCAAATATTTACAAAGCGACTCATCACGATTAGATTCTACTACTAGTTTTTTTTTGTCAGCTAGCAATCGACACTCGAACGACGAAGGAAACCGGAGACACCGTCCTCTCGAACCGGCGGTGGTCGCTACTCGATGGTGGTTTCAAGCGGTCCGGACCGGCTTTGAAAACCATTGTCCGCATCCAGCAGTCGGTGCGCTGTTCGTTTTTTTATTCTGTTGCGACACGTCAAAAGTTAAAAAAAAATCATCCGCTTCCGCATCGGCACAGATTCCCCGCAGGTCCGGGTCAAATTGTTTTTGTGTTTTTTTTTCGTCTTTTATTGGATGGTGTAAAATCGCTTGAAAAACAAAATAAATCACTTACAGAAAGGGATATACCGGGACCCGATTTCCGCTTCGTTCGCACATTCACAGTTGATCAGTTGGGTTCTCGTTTTTTTTTCTCTCTCTCTTTCTCTGCCGTATTTAATTCTATTAGTTTAGTTGCTATTGGATGCCGCCCCCGTTGCTTAGTACAAAACGCGGTTCCTTCGCCCGGACTGCTGGCATTAGTTTTACTAATCACCCGGATGTTCCGGACAGCTGCGGTTCACCTCGAACCATTTGTCGATACATCTGGGGGGCGAGAAAAAAAAGAACCAAAGTCAACAGGGCGAAAGTCTAGAAAGTCGACCGCCGGATGCGGATACTCACCCTTTATGATAGATGCAGAGGCATGGTAATCTAGCAATGATATCACCGGGACATAAATCGTCTAAACATATAACACATTCACCCTTGGCATCCGTTAAGCAGTCCTCTGTGGAGCGAAAATGGAAAAGCCGGACCGGGAAAAAAAAGAACAACAACAGAAAAACCGGTACAAGTTAAAGTTGGTAGTACATTTGCTTGTTTTTCGTGCTGCGGCGACCGTCGCCGCCTGTGTCAGTCAGGCAGGAACACGACTCGGAAGGATACAGTGGGAGGAGGAGGAGGAGGAGGATTAGGGATGTTTTATGTGATGTGAGCCTACCGTTGGCAGGCCCCCCGGCCGGCATGCATGCTTACCATTGTAAGACAAACGAGGTTTCGTTAGGCACATTACTAAATGACACTCTATATCGTCGGGCATGACAAACTTGCTGCACACTGGACATTTGATGCCTGCAAATGGAAGGAAGGAGAGAGTTATGTGAGTGCATGTTTCGATGTTGTCATACGGTGGCGACGGAATTGTTTTTTTTTCTGGTTTTACAAAGAAGGTAGGCAAGGCAGGTTGATATCGGATCGTATCAACAAATTGGGCCTGTTGAATTGTGGGATGGTGGGCGTGTTAATCATAATGTTACCGAAAATACATATTCTATTCTTGTTCGTGTAGCATCTGACAGACAATTGTCTATGAAGTAACCGTGCCGTACATGTACACTTGGTACGGTCGATGAAGATTCATTGTTGTCTTACCTACTGAGGTTTCATATTGTAAAAATCCAACAAATTAACAAGACAAGACATTAACGTCACACACAATTTTAATTTTGATTCAAATTGTTCGGCTTTCATATGTGTCTAATCTTAACGCTCACGACCCGAATCAAAGGCCGATTCCTCAATATCAGCATGAATAACGTGTACTGCCCACGAGACAAAACTTGATAGGACTACTTCTTTCTAGTAGAATGTCGAACTTGGCATTGGTGGCACCAACCTAAAACAGAGAAATCTTTGTCGTGAATACGGCTTACTTTACTATGGAACGCCTTTTCAAAATTTACCCAGTGGGAGATTGATAAGTTTTTGATCGTGAATATCTCTTGTTGTATCTAACGTATCAACATAATTTTTGCTACATGTCATCAGAAATATAATCATAACAGTTCGGCTGAAAAGTTCGTATCGTTTAATAGAAACACACATTTTTTTGCCAAAATTCGTTTTTATTATTCAACATAATTGCCATCAGAGGCGATACAGCGATTATAGCGATCTTCCAACTTTTCGATACTATTTTTATAGTACGATTTGTCCTTTGCCTCAAAATAGGCCTCAGTTTCAGCGATTACTTCTTCATTGCTTCTAAATTTTTTACCAGCGAGCATTCTCTTGAGGTCTGAGAACAGGAAAAAGTCACTGGGGGCCAAATCTGGAGACTACGGTGGATGAGGGAGCAATTCGAAGCCCAATTAGTTCAATTCAGCATGGTTTTTATCGACTTGTGACACGGTGCATTGTCTTGATGAAACAAAACTTTTTTCTTTTTCAAATGAGGCCGTTTTTTTGAAATTTTGTCCTTCAAACGCTCTAATAACGCTCTATAATAGTCACTGTTGATGGTTTTTCCCTTTTCAAGGTAGTCGATGAAAATTATACCATGCGAATCCCAAAATACAGACGCCATAACCTTACCGGCCGATTGTTAAGTCTTTCCACGCTTTGGGTTCGGTTCATCGCGTGCAGTCCACTCAGCTGACTGTCGATTGGACTCCGGAGTGAAGTGATGGAGCCATGTTTCGTCCATTGTTATATATCGACGGAAAAAATCGGTTTTATTTCGATATAACAGCTTCAAACACTGCTCAGAATCATCAATTCGTTGTTGTTTTTGATCGATTGTGAGCTCACGCGGCACCCATTTTGCACAAAGCTTTCTCATATCCAAATATTCGTGAATAATATGTCCAACACGTTCCTTTGATATCTTTAGGGTGTCAGCTATTTCGATCAACTTCACTTTACGGTCATTGAAAATCATTTTGTGGATTTTTTTTACGTTTTCATCGGTAACAGCCTCTTTTGGACGTCCACTGCGTTCATCGTCTTCGGTGGTCATATGACCAGTACGAAATTTTGCAAACCCCTTACGAATTGTTGCTTCGCCCGGTGCAGAGTCTGGATAACACTCATCAAGCCATTTTTTGGTATCGGCGGCACTTTATTTCATCAAAAAGTAGTGTTTCATCAACACACGAAATTCCTTTTTTTCCATTTTTTTTCACAATAACAAAAGTAGCTTCACTCAAAATGCAATATCTCACCAACTAATAATCAGACAGCTGTCAAATTTATATACGTATCTTTTGAAGGTTGGTACTAACTGAAAATGGTATGGATTTAATTCTAGTGGCGCCCTCTCATAGAAACGATACGAACTTTTCAGCCGATCTGTTATATTTAAAAAGATTTCAGATATAAGCAGGTTCGCATCCGTTTGATTCAATTCAAGTTACTGTCCAACGGTTATAAAAATCGTTGAACGAAACATGGGGTTGTTAGCTCAATTTGCATTTCATTATTCAACATAGAATCTGTGTGGTACAATAAGTTGGTTCGGTATTTCCTCCGACTTTTCATTTGTTGAATCAGAGACATCATGATGCTGAAAATCATTACTCAGGGCTAATACCAATTTTTCCGGATTTGCACTAAAATTCTCGACTTTTTCCTGGTTTTCCCAGTGAAACCAAGTTCCCAACCTTTTCCCAGTCATTTGCCACCCTGGTTTTGGCCTATGTAGCGGTCGATATGGCGGCAATTTCACGTCGAATGTTGTCTTTGAACTGAGCTGTGCTTCTTCTTCAAATCGGGTGATCTCAAGAACCAATCAAAATCACCGTTTTTCGACAGGATTCGTCCGGGGAGCAATGGTCGTAACAAAACGATTGCTAGTCGAGCTGTATGGCATGTTGTACCGTCCTGTTGAAACCAGTAGCCATTCAAACCATTTTCACGAACAAAGGGCATCAAAAAATCATTTATCATGGCTCGATAACAATCGTCATTAACAGTTTTCGTTGCTCTATCATCGTTTTTAAAAAATACAAACACCACACCAAACTGTAACTTTTGGTCGTTTAGGGGCTATTTCTCTAATAATTGAGGGTTTTCAGCCATTAGATCTACGAACTTGATGAATGTCCTAATAGTAGCTTTTAGGTGAGCCTAAGCTTAGCCATCTTCGAAAAAATTCAGGAGTAAAAATACACACATACACACAAAGACATTTCGGATCCCATCGAGCTGAGTCGAATTATATATATAACACTATAAGTCTCCGATCAAAAATCGGATTTTTTTATCAGAAATTCTATTACCTTCCCATAGAAAAAAGGTCGAATTGATGGCCGACGATAGACAAATCAGATGGATCATGAAAACTTGCAAGAAAAATGTGATAGAAACAGGTAAGACAGATCATGAGGTAGGCAGCTGTTGGTTACAGAAAAAAAAACACGAAAACAATCTATTCATCGAAAGAAATAACGTCATACATGAAAAACAGATTTGTGCTTGACGAATGTAGTACGACCGTACTAGGGTAGCGGTCCCCTGTTTCATCTGAGCTCCTGTTTCTCTTCGTCTCATAAATTTGAACATGGATCATATCTTTAAACGTACCTGAATCAAATTGTGAAATGTTTTAAAATATTTATTGAAGTTTTGTCCCATTTTCCCATTAAAAATATGGTTTAAAATCTTTCAGCGATCGTTTTTCTTTCATTAAAAAATGAATTCTCTTTCCAATTTAGGAAACATTCTCGTCTCAAGCTTTACAATTCGTTAAGTTTCTGAATATTTACTAATTGATTCGTCTCAAAACATGATCACTATTTCACATCATTACACCATGTTCACTTTTTACTTGTTTGATCAACAATAGGAAGCTTCTAAAATTGCCCGCTAAGCAATAAAAATCTTCAAAAATATGAGATGAAAAGTTGATTTTCCTTAACATTACAATTTACTTGATTGCGCTATGTTTTCATCTCTTTTCGAATCGCAAATTATTTAATTCATTCTATTTTCATATTTTTAAAAGGGCCAATCAAGATTAACATTACATTCTTCCCTTTTTTGTTTTGTGATTGTTGGAAAATCCTTCATAAGACTACGAGCAATGTTACAAGATAAATATTCGGCCCCGTCTTCCTCTTCGAGCGATCGTCCTTTTTGCATGTAACCCTAATAGTCTTCCGCATCGAAATCATGTGTACCTCAATTATTTCTGAAGGTTAGATTTTCCACGAAATCTCGATCGAGTTTATACGTCATGACGTATAATATATTGTAGCCTTTTTGCCTGCTTTAGATTCGAATCGCTAAGCCCGAGCTGTTTGCTTGCTCTCCGAAAAATAGAGTATCGTTGGAACCGCTGAGAAATCATTACATATATTCTTTCGATTAGTTCTAGCGTGTATGGTAATAATCAATTTTATTTACCAGCTGATTTTTGCTTTTTTCCAGCTCCTTTCATGAATATATTTCCATAATCGAAACGTGTGAAATATCTGGAACAAACAAATACGTTCTTGGCTTTCTCGAGTCCGCTAAACAGTAACTATTTCTTCTTAATTTCCTGGTTCGCTGGCAATTGATGTAAACTATCAGGTAAATAATTTGTTCGTACTTCATAGAAACTTAAACCACAGTCTTTAACAACAAATAACAAACGGTATGACATATTGAATCAAAGTATACCTTAATTTCACGAATTCGTTGAGCGTTAGATTCGTTTTACTAATACTAAAGTGTCTTCACTTCCCCACATGTTTCTATCACATTGGAATGAAGCTTCAATCACAAGCCGTATCGGCCGATTGCCATGGCTTCATATGTTTGTGCCTTTTGCATGGAAACCAATATTGTCATAGATTTGAAAAAAGGAAAAACGAACATCGCTTTTGATAACGGAATCAAGACACACTCTGTTGTCGTTCAATGTCAGCATCGTAAAGTTTATCAACATCAGAGCACACATATTTTGAAAATTTTATATACAGCAAATAAACGCCAAGCACCAACTGTCATAACAGTCACGTAAAACTTACAACCTCACACGTTGTTCTGTTGGTGACAAGTTTGAAACAAAACAACGAAAAAAAAACGAGCCTACTACGACCGGCCGCCTAGCATGTGCTTGGATGACACGGAAACTGAATGTCATCCGCAACAACAAAAAATAAACTTCTTCGCGTCACACCTAAACAACACCTGCGGTATGGTAGGTTTATAATTAAATTACAACAAATCGGTAAGCTCGCGGCAGACGACCATTGCAAGAAACAAAAATAAAGCTTCCTAGCGTCGTCGCGTTATCGTGGTTGTCGTCGTCGCGTACTCGTGGTCGTGTTTCGTCTTCTCATCCGTCTCCTCGACAAATCTTCCACCTCACGCGGACTCGGCAAACGTTGTTTTCTATTTGGCAAAAAAAAAATCGGTGATAATAACAACATTATATTTGAGGAACGGACGTCACCGCGCCCCAGGCAGTCTTGAACGTAGAGAAACAAACGAGTCCGATGCAGGAATGGAGTCCCTGCCACCGCCGCCGTCGTCGTCGGTCCTCGGTTTGGGTACGTTCGATTATTCGAATTTTGTATGCAAATGAGGTTGAAATGATGATGGCGAAACTCCGAACCATGCCTTGAGTGAACGGAAAACGGCCACTGAAATCGGTTATCGATCAAATGGTAATATGCTTTAATCTTATTGAAAGAAATAGACATCTTCTGACGTTTTACTGACAGAAGCATCGAAAAACAGAGCCGAATGAAATTTCGTACAAAATTCAACAGAAGGAAGAAACCGCATTTTTCCTCCGATAATCAATGAAAACCCGACAGTTTTGTTTATTTTTTTTTCTTCTGTGATACATTACGATGTAGGTGTCATCAACATTTTTCGACCGAAAACCAGCCGTATCTGTTCGGTACTGGTCCGCGCGCAAATGCAGCCTCGCTTCCGATTGTTTCGTGACGGTTTTGTCGGAAAAAAGAGTTTTGTTTATGTAACCGCAGAAGATGAGAAACCGAGTCGAACTAGTGTGATAAACATGTTGGACCAAATTTCTCCCAGCACGTTTTTAATCGGTTTTCGGAGTTTCTCAATCATGCGTTTTGCGCATGAATACAGTTTTCCACTCCATTGATCCAGTTAATTTACTTCGATTATATGAAAATTCGGATGTGGGAACGCTTTCCCGCTGTGTGTTAAGGTTATGTTACTCGTTACGTCTTGTTTTTTATTTTTGTATTGCCAGCAGGATTATTTAGTAGGCGATGATCGAAAATTTGTTTGGATTTTAACTTCGCAACTGTCACAAAAAAGAAACTAGTTAAACAAACCGGCAACCGGTTCGATAGCCAAGCCAATGTCCTCTTTCAAGGCTTAAACAAACGGGGAAAAACAAACAGTAATCGATGCTTTCTGTTCGCTGATCGATTCCGGTGTCGTTTTCGTTTCCTCCACAGACAATCCGCGTAATAGAAGAAAAAAAAACAAAACGCTGCGTCATCTGTCAATCATTAAGGTCACGTAGGGAAGTTCACTCGTTCGTCGTGGAAAGCAGCAGCTCTTTCGTAGTCGCCGTAGAGTTGCCGGCACCGACCACCAACCGAAGGAGGTCAATCGATACTGGTCATATGTAATTCAAGGCCATTTATTGACATTGCTTTCGGTTCGCTTTCGGTTCACCGTCTTATCGTGAATGGATGCGAGTTTCGCTAAAACCTTTCAAACAGCCGAAATAGATGACTGTCGTATAGGCGACGGAAAGCTTCCACCGTTTCCTTCTTGTTTTTTCAATGACCTTCGGTTTTACGACACCGTGGAGAGTCGTGGAGGGTGGAATACTAATTATATGTATATGAGTTTTTCCGTAATGTTTCTGTATCGCAAGGATTCTGGGCCAATCAAATCAAAGGTTTGAGAATACTTCGGAGGTTGTGAAAGGACATTAATGACCTAATCGATTCCAAAGCGAAAGAAATGAGAATCGACAGGAAAGGTACAACGTAATATATCTTAGATCAAAACCTTACGTCGATTTCGTTTGAAACCAAAACTAACCCACTTCCAACCTCAGCTACTGTCAAATCCATACATTTGATAGCAGTTGGGGTCGGAGCTGGGTTGGGTTTTGCTTCAAGCGAAAACGTTATTAGTGATTACGAATCAATCGAAGCAAACTGGAAGTTTGAAGTTGATTTTTTTTTCTTGTCATTTAGTAAACAGTTTTCAACTGGAAAGTGAGGGATTACTTCAAGCCCAATCCGAACCAATTCGATTCGGGACGTGATCAAGAAGTTCAATTTTTTTCCATCCGAAATTCCTAGCAAAAGACGACGAGACGTGCATTATAGCGTAAGCCAAGTAGATTTCCGATCTGGAGGTTCCAAAAGCAGAAGGTATTTGGTGGAAATTTACAAGACAAAAATAAACCTTCATTCATCTACTTTCCGATGCCGTGTTCGGTTCTCAGCCATATTTGGTCCCAATGTAAACAGAGAACAATATGTGTTATGTCGTTTTTCGTTGTGTCCACTCGCTCGGTGTCAGTGTTTTGCCCTGACAGTTGATCAATGAAACGATTTTGTAAAGTTTGGTTTGCACGCTTGCTGCTCTGAAAAGAAAACGAGTGCAAAATAGTTGCCCGAGAATTGCCCCGAAAGTGCATTTTTTTCGTGTGGTGCAAATCAATGAAACAGAGTGCATCTGTTTTGATTGCCCGACTGCACGAAAAGTGCACGAATCGAGCAAAACACTCCACGAGTGTTCTCAATGAAAAACGACATTAGGTTCCTTTGCGCAACTCTTTGGTTGATGAACCCAAGTTTTGAATTCAATTTCCAGCATGGAGACTCGGAATTTTAAAACTGAATTTAGGAATTAAATTCTAGTGCGGAGTGCAGATCTAAAATTCAGCACCAGAATTTGGATCTAGAAGTCATATCTTGAATTTTGATCCAGAATTCAGAAATTGAGTTCCTGAATCAGAAATCTGAATACGAATTCCGGCATAAGTAGGTTGTTACTTATGTATTTAGCCTTGACTACACTAAGTTTCGACGTTTCCATCACAAAGTTTGACATTTTTAACCATTACCATCTTCAGAACATTCTGTCATTTGAGCGCTGTTTGTTTTGTTTACAGTGAGTTGAAATTTTTACTACAGCAAAAAATAGAATTGAATCGTGTGAATATTTCCTTGCAAGAACGCTTCAATCAACTTACTTCGACTTTTTGCAGAGTAGCACCATCCTATGCGACTGTAAAAACGAATTCAATCGTGGTCGTAGTTCGCTTTGCCGATGAATGTCGTTATTTTGCCAAAAAAACATAGATGCTAGCCCTTATTCTGAATAACGACGTATTGATTTTTCGATCGAATGTGGTTCGATCGAATCATAGCTACCTTTCGCCCTTATTCTGAATAACGTCGTATCGTTTTTTCCCTCGTATTTCATTTGTATTCCCTATAACGCTAGCAAAATCAAAGGTAGCTATGATTCGATCGAACCACATTCGATCGAAAAATCAATACGTCGTTATTCAGAATAAGGGCGTTTGATTTTGCTAGCGTTATGGAGAATACAAATGAAATACGAGCGAAAAAACGATACGACGTTATTCAGAATAAGGGCGTATATGTTATTTTGCATAAACATTTAGTCGTGAAAAATATTTGTTCCGGTTGGATCCTACATAATTTGACAATCGCTTGACAAAAAAAAACTCGTGTCGATTGGTGCAAAGAAATACTGAAAAAAAATCAATCGTGTTGCTTAAACTATGGTGCGACACAGGTGACGAAACATGGATTTACTCATATGAGCCCGAAACTAAACAGCAGTCGACTGTATAGGTGTTCCAAGGAAAACCAAATCCAGCAAAAGTTATTCGCGCTCGAAGCACTTCAAAGAAAATGGTGGGTTGTATTTTCGGTATGAACGTCACTTTAGAGGATCGTGAAACCGTCAATTCTGATTGGTATACCATCTTTTGTTTGCCAGAAGTTTTTCGTAAAACAAGGAAATCAAACGCAAGACAGAAAGTCATTCTTTATCACGATAATGCAAGCTCTCACACACCGACTCAAACAATCGAATATTTCAGCACCCAATATCCGCCGTATAATCCTAACTTGGCACCCAACAACTTCTATTGGTTCCCTTTCGTGAAGAATAAACTGCGTGAAGAACGATTCAATACTCCTGAAGAAACTGTTGAAGCGTTCAAAAATCATGTTCTGGGGGTACCTCAAGAAGAGTGGTAAAACATGTTATGGAAGTTAGTTCAAGCGTAAGAAAAAATATATTGATGATCTAGGGGAATATTTTGAAAAACAATAAAACCATTTCCGATCGAATAAAATACTGTTTTCATTTTTAGGAAACACAGAGAGGTTCCAAAAGCAGAAGGGTCCTGGTGGAAACCTACTTTTTAGGCCAAACACAGTTCCATAATCTAGTCAAGAAATCAGTTCCAAAATGTAGTATTAGGATTCAGTTTCAGAGTCTTAATTTGAGTTCTTGAACCTGTACTTCTGAAACTAAATTTAAAACTTTAAATTAAGAACATAATTCAGGTGAACCAGAGTCCAGGTTCTAAACTCAGTTTTAGAAATCAGTTCCGGAATCGAATCCAAATAAGGTTTTATACCACGCAGAAATTCTGTTGTTGTTGCTTTTGGTGGAAAGTCCTCACCACCGTCCAGTCCAGTCTAACCCCCAAGAAGAAATACCGCTTTTCCCTCGGTCTTCCTCTTCAGCTTCCTTACGAGCTTCTTGTCGCTCAGGTTCGTCGGCCGTCCAAAACGGACTTTCTTTCGATTCTCTGATTGTTGTCCAATAGCGCCAAGATGTTGTTAAGATGCCGGAACGGGCGTATCCGGCGTTCACAAAGTGCCATAATGTCCGTTTTCGACGCGGCGGGGTGCCGTTCTTTGAACGGAGTTGCTTCACTGTTTTTGCCATCACGGTTAGAGTTCGACTGATAGAGCTGTCAAATTTCGTCTGCTGACTCATGGGTTACTATTATTGATGCTGCATGGGTAGTTTCGTCAGTACGGGTGAAAGTAAACCCAAAAGTCTTGTTGCATCGAAGCAAACGCGCTTGTTTGAGATCAAGATGCATTTGCTTCTTAAAAAAACCTTCAAGTTCTCGCATCGAAGGTCGAATTTCGTACTGCCTGAAATCAACAATAATTGTATTCTTTCGCAGTGGCAACTTTGGTTCGTTTGTTCTTTCATTTCGAAATCGTTCACTGCACAATACTGTACTTGGTACCACTTTCTCTAATCATGATGCCAATACTGCGAATACGGTAAGAATGGCCTTGTGGTAGAGAAAACAGTACCACATTGAAGACGTCAAAGTAGCTCCCGAGGTCTTGCTCCAACATTGTAACACGAACTGTTTTAAGCGATTTCAGATCTACGAAAATCTCCGTAGATCTACGGATCCAAATTTTTTCTACGGACCTACAGATCCGTAGATATTGGTTGACTTTCTTCAATGGAAATCAACGGGAACTGGTTTTGTCTGGCGAGCAAAAACAAGGTCAAGTGCGAGAGCTTCCGAGAAAAATACCAATCTACGGAAATGACACTACTACTATCGCTGACTGTCCTATCTTGTCTTAGACAGCAATGGATATTTTTATTGATAAAATGCTTCCTCCTCTACAGCACACAAAAGGCGGTAGGTAATGTCACTGGCATAACTGGAGGACGTGAATACCAATTAAATTTACATGATTCTTTTACACTGAATTTCCGAATATAGATAATGGTTCGTATCAGTTGTTTGTTTGTGTAAATCCTGCAATTTACTGTTTCGCTTCCAGAATTGTAACGGAGCATCTATACATACTACCTTGATCAAAAAGTTCCCGGAATCACCACCGTGCGGCGTTCTCAGTCACCCGATCTCATCGGCCCAACACGGTTTTTTCAAAAACCGAACATTTGGCTAAGAACGAAACGAATATCATTTAGCAACCACCGAATTCACCTGATTTGGCTCCCTGCGACTTTCTTCTATTCGGTCGACTCAAGAAACCGCTCCGTGGAACGCGTTTCAGTACGCGAGATGAGATTTTGGAAAGATGGCCATACCAAACATTGAATATCAAAAATGTTTTGAGGATTGGATCAAGCGCTGGCATAAGTGTGTTGCAATCGATGGGCAGTACATTGAAGGAGACGATATCGATTTTGATGAGTAATCTTGTGTTTTTATTTTCTGAATAAATTCCGGGAGCGTTTTGATCACCCTTATTCTGAATAACGACGTATTGATTTTTCGAACGAATCCTAGCTATCATTGATTTTGCTAGCGTTATTACGAACGTTTTTTAGAATAAGGGCGAGTATGTTTCTACAGGGTGAATTTTGAAAAGACGCCCTATAGTATCATAAAATGAGACATATTCACGTTAATAATGCATAATTTCATGTTTAGTACACTACTATGTATAGAAAAGTGAGTTATATTTACTCACTAGTAAGTGATATTTACTCGACGGTTAAGTCGTATTGACTCAATTTCATGTTGAATGCGGTTTATTTACTTTTAGAAACTCTCGCAGTGGGACAATTTTGCTCCTTGTGTTTTGACAACAATAGAGGGAGCGAATGAAAGAAAAGATTCAAAAAACGTCCCGAATCTAAGTGAAAAGAGATCAAGCAGTAGGTAGTTTCTGTTTTCCGTGTAGTTCCTGCGAATGAGCTTGAATCACCGGAAAAGCGGTCAGCCTTTCGAAGCCGTCACAAGATAACACCCGAACCAGCGACAGACAACAGACACGATAAGGTTTTGCTCGAATTGAAACTAACGACGCGCAGTTCGTTATTGTCTGTTGTCGCTCGAGAAGGCCGATGATAGAGCATTGATAATGATAGTTATAATGACAGCACAAAGATGGAAGAAAGCCGTTGTGCTAAATTGATTGTAATGTATAATCTGCCGATTGCCGAGTACCGTCTGTCTCCAGCAATCAGACCTGGAAGTAAACATAAGCATTCATTTGCACACACAGTGCTGACTGTCGCCGCCAAGCTGCTTGCTAACCGTCTCGATTTGACACAAAGAAACCGGTATGTGCGTGCCATCGGATCGCAGCAACCTAGTTCAGAGAAAAAAACAACACGCACATATGGACATACGTTCGAATGTCGAGGTCAACTGAAGCGTAGACACGGTGAATTCGTGCCTCAAGAGAAAACATCCACCGCGCTCGCAGTGTTCTGCAACAGTACCCATACTCGTCTATGCGGTATGTGCAAAATACTGTTAAGCTCTCGCTCCGTGTGTTTTGCAACTATCCAAGCATATCGAAATTTGCTCTGCAGAAAGTAAAGTGCCACAACAAACGGTAAGTCATCACACATTTGATGGAAGGCACACTGCATACTGCATCAACTGCGAACCAGAACCTAGTAGGCTGGTGATAATTAGAATGTTTGACAGCCAGCATCAAACAAAAAAAAACGACGAAAACAAAATGAATGATGACAGACCAGGCAGGTAAAGAAAAATAAAAGGTAGCCTAAACGGCGGAAAATTTACCTTCGCTGCCAGCCGGTCCTAATCTATCACCGACCAACGGACGGAACTGCAACCATCAACAAAGGTAGAGTGTATACTAAAGTGCACTCGTTTGTCCTCCTTCACACCTCTGTGATGTTTGCAGCCGTCGCCGTATGGATTATGAATACGGGCTAGATCAGCTCCTTTTTTTGCCTTCTACCACCACCTTCCTGGGGTTCCGAACCTGCGGAAAGCGAAGCCTAGTCGAGTACTTTGTAAGATACTCAAACACGAACGAAATCCAAACAGAATGTTCCGTCGTCACTGACGCAAAGCGCGTCAGCTTCAACGTTTTCGAGATGGCATCGTTTCGAGTGATACAAACAAAAAAAAGCAATCCATGAATAGGAAAAATTTTCCAGCTTCGACGCTCCCTCGGCGACTGGACATTCTGTTTTGGACCTTTAAACACTGGGGAGCGTTGGTTGGTTGGTAGTTCCGCGCAAACAAAAGTTTCTTTCACCCTGATTGACAGCCCCCGCGGCGGTAAATGCAAAAAGGAAAAGAAAAAAATAATAATAATAGAAAAAAAATCTCCCCGAATGACGGGATGGCACTTGCATCCACTTATTCTTTGTTGCTTTCGACGATTGCCACACTCGTTGAATTGCGCGAGCAGCGTACGAACGGTCGGACGGACGGACGGACGAATGGACGGTGGTAGTCAGACAGAAGGAGAAACGTGCTCCCATTCGTCGAGATAAGACCGAACAATCTAATTCCGCAGTGTCTGCATCTTCGGGGGGTCAACATTTGGATCGAAGGATTCGGTCCCCGATCCGGAGAGAATATCCATCCATTGACAAATGGTTCGGAACAGTGTCATGTCGTATTAGGAGATGCACGAAAATGAAGTCGTCAGCGAGACGAAAAATCGATTCCATAAAATTGTCAGACCATCGTTCTATTATCGACTAGATCCGACCCAGTATTGGAATCTTTTCGATTGGTCAGTTTGTAGTTTGTACCATTCGGAGACAACTGAATATTCCTTGCCAAATCAGTAAGAACTGTGTTGCCAAACGCAACTTACAGATGCTGGTATAACGTCTGCCTTGTCGAAACAGTAGACCATGAGAACATTCACAGTCATTGGGTGCCGAAAATATAGTAATTTTTAAGATACTCATCCGGAAAAACAACCATGCTAGTAAGAAATCTAATAATCTAAAACGAGAGCCAGGAAGTTGTATAAATGGATCCCGACGAAATTTGATAGATATGTTTTGAACAAATTTAGATTTATTCAAGCCTGTTCAGGTTAAATTTCGAATACAAAAAAAAGTATAAATCAAATAATTCACAAAGCTAGTTGCTTATTATAGAATAAGAAGGGGTAATTTTTTTGCGGGTGCCTTTTTGGAAACACTGACGCGTGACAGATCACGCGTGAATCGTGTCTTGTGCCATTGTCAAACTTGTTCAGTTTGGTCTATAATTTAATCATGAATTGGCGCTGGGAAGATTCACTTTTTTATCGAAAAATTGTGTTTGGCGACAAAGCACATTTCTCGGTTGATTTTTCAATAGGCGTATAAGCAAGTGACAGTTTCTCTTTGTTTACTTTCTCTTCTATTAATTACCAAGCGGTTTCCACGTTTATCACTGAACTCTTTGCATTAAATGATTCCCGAAACTTTCGACTTTCAAACAGTGTGGTGAAATCAAAGAAAATCTTTTTAATCACATCACAATAATCGGAAGAGAGAGTGATTAAAGAGAAACTGTCACTTGCTTATACGCCCTAATGAAAAATCAACCAAATGAAAGTGTGCCAAAATTGGACCTTCCGCCAACATTTGCATGAAATAATCTTCAAACATCAAATTATATTGACCGTTCTATCGATTCCAATAAAGATTTCAGCAATTTAAAATTTTTTTTTTTTTGGAAATCAAATCCCATATCTCTTTAAAAAACCTGTCTTAATCCACCTAGTGGTGTAATGATGCCTTTCTCATGTACATATAATATTGTGGTATTCTATTCAAAAATTTTCTCTTCGATTTTTGAAAGAAACCAAGTGATTGTTTATGCATAACATACAGAATAAATCAGTGCTTTGATTGCGTAAGCCATCCTTAAGAGAACGAAATGGGTTCACTATTATATGCACTTCCGGCACCGGAACCCGAGAACCGGTATAGTCAAAGTCGCTTCGTACGGCAACCAACTAACATGACACACAAACTCTTCTAGTACGCACTCTATAACTCCGGATTCGGAAGTCGGATCCGGATGAAATTCAGGAATTCCGTATGGGACCAGAAGACCTTTCATTTGCGTATTAGTTTGTGGAAATCGGTCTAACCATCGCTGAGAAAAGTGAGTGAGAAAAATTTTGGTATATATGACCACTATTTCCGGTACTTCCGGAACCGGATACCGGGAACCAGGATAGCCGGAATCGGTTTGTTTAGTTGCCTACTGATAATGACTATCGATTTGTGTAGTTTTGAGACCAGTTTAGAAAAATTTTCACGTTTTTTGTTTCGCCGGTTTAAGTGGCGGTGTACAATATTGAACACACTTTACCCTATAATTCCGGAACCGGAAGTCGGATCCGGATGAAATTCAGGAATTCCGTATGGGACCGGAAGACCTTTCATTTTTTTTTCCTAGTTTGTGGCAATCGGTCAAACCATCGCTGAGAAAAGTGAGTGAGATCCATTTTGGTATATATGGCCACTATTTCCGGAACTTCCGGAACCGGATACCGGGAACCAGGATAGCCAGAATCGGTTTGTTTAGTTGCCTAGTGATAATGACTATCGATTTGTGTAGTTTTGAGACCAGTTTAGAAAAATTTTCACGTTTTTTGCTTCGCCGGTTTAAGTGACGGTGTACAATATTGAACACACTTTACCCTATAATTTCGGAACCGGAAGTCGGATCCGGATGAAATTCAGGAATTCCGTATGGGACCGGAAGACCTTTCATTTTTTTTCCTAGTTTGTGGCAATCGGTCAAACCATCGCTGAGAAAAGTGAGTGAGATCCATTTTGGTATATATGACCACTATTTCCGGAACTTCCGGAACCGGATACCGGGAACCAGGATAGCCGGAATCGGTTTGTTTAGTTGCCTACTGATAATGACTATCGATTTGTGTAGTTTTGAGACCAGTTTAGAAAAAATTTCACGTTTTTTGCTTCGCCGGTTTAAGTGACGGTGTACAATATTGAACACACTTTACCCTATAATTTCGGAACCGGAAGTCGGATCCGGATGAAATTCAGGAATTCCGTATGGGACCGGAAGACCTTTCATTTTTTTTCCTAGTTTGTGGCAATCGGTCAAACCATCGCTGAGAAAAGTGAGTGAGAACCATTTTGGTATATATGACCACTATTTCCGGAACTTCCGGAACCGGATACCGGGAACCAGGATAGCCGGAATCGGTTTGTTTAGTTGCCTAATGGTAATGACTATCGATTTGTGTAGTTTTGAGACCAGTTTAGAAAAATTTTCACGTTTTTTGCTTCGCCGGTTTAAGTGACGGTGTACAATATTGAACACGCTTTACCCTATAATTCCGGAACCGGAAGTCGGATCCGGATGAAATTCAGGAATTTCGTATGGGACCGGAAGACCTTTCATTTGAATCTAAGTTTGTGAAAATCGGTCAAACCATCGCTGAGAAAAGTGAGTGAGAACCATTTTGGTATATATGGCCACTATTTCCGGAACTTCCGGAACCGGATACCGGGAACCAGGATAGCCAGAATCGGTTTGTTTAGTTGCCTAGTGATAATGACTATCGATTTGTGTAGTTTTGAGACCAGTTTAGAAAAATTTTCACGTTTTTTGCTTCGCCGGTTTAAGTGACGGTGTACAATATTGAACACACTTTACCCTATAATTTCGGAACCGGAAGTCGGATCCGGATGAAATTCAGGAATTCCGTATGGGACCGGAAGACCTTTCATTTTTTTTCCTAGTTTGTGGCAATCGGTCAAACCATCGCTGAGAAAAGTGAGTGAGAACCATTTTGGTATATATGACCACTATTTCCGGAACTTCCGGAACCGGATACCGGGAACCAGGATAGCCGGAATCGGTTTGTTTAGTTGCCTAATGGTAATGACTATCGATTTGTGTAGTTTTGAGACCAGTTTAGAAAAATTTTCACGTTTTTTGCTTCGCCGGTTTAAGTGACGGTGTACAATATTGAACACACTTTACCCTATAATTTCGGAACCGGAAGTCGGATCCGGATGAAATTCAGGAATTCCGTATGGGACCGGAAGACCTTTCATTTTTTTTCCTAGTTTGTGGCAATCGGTCAAACCATCGCTGAGAAAAGTGAGTGAGATCCATTTTGGTATATATGACCACTATTTCCGGAACTTCCGGAACCGGATACCGGGAACCAGGATAGCCGGAATCGGTTTGTTTAGTTGCCTACTGATAATGACTATCGATTTGTGTAGTTTTGAGACCAGTTTAGAAAAAATTTCACGTTTTTTGCTTCGCCGGTTTAAGTGACGGTGTACAATATTGAACACACTTTACCCTATAATTTCGGAACCGGAAGTCGGATCCGGATGAAATTCAGGAATTCCGTATGGGACCGGAAGACCTTTCATTTTTTTTCCTAGTTTGTGGCAATCGGTCAAACCATCGCTGAGAAAAGTGAGTGAGAACCATTTTGGTATATATGACCACTATTTCCGGAACTTCCGGAACCGGATACCGGGAACCAGGATAGCCGGAATCGGTTTGTTTAGTTGCCTAATGGTAATGACTATCGATTTGTGTAGTTTTGAGACCAGTTTAGAAAAATTTTCACGTTTTTTGCTTCGCCGGTTTAAGTGACGGTGTACAATATTGAACACGCTTTACCCTATAATTCCGGAACCGGAAGTCGGATCCGGATGAAATTCAGGAATTTCGTATGGGACCGGAAGACCTTTCATTTGAATCTAAGTTTGTGAAAATCGGTCAAACCATCGCTGAGAAAAGTGAGTGAGAACCATTTTGGTATATATGGCCACTATTTCCGGAACTTCCGGAACCGGATACCGGGAACCAGGATAGCCGGAATCGGTTTGTTTAGTTGCCTAGTGATAATGACTATCGATTTGTGTAGTTTTGAGACCAGTTTAGAAAAATTTTCACGTTTTTTGCTTCGCCGGTTTAAGTGACGGTGTACAATATTGAACACACTTTACCCTATAATTTCGGAACCGGAAGTCGGATCCGGATGAAATTCAGGAATTCCGTATGGGACTACGAGACCTTTCATTTGAATCCTAGTTTGTCAAAATCGGTTCAGCCATTTCCGAGAAAACCTAGTGAGATTATTTGACACATACACACACACACACACATACATACACACACACACACACACACACAGACATTGCTCAGCTCGATGAACTGAGTCGAATGGTATATGACAATTGGCCCTCCGGGCCAATTTTCACTAGTCGGTTTTTCAAGTGATTGCATAACCTTTCTAATGGGTGATTTTTTAAGAGCTTGAGAACTTTTTTAAACAATAAAACGCATAAAATTTGCAAAATCTCATCGGTTCTTTATTTTAAACGTTAGATTGGTACATGACATTTACTTTTTGAAGATAATTTCATTTAAATGTTGACCGCGGCTGCGTCTTAGGTGGTCCATTCGGAAAGTCCAATTTTGGGCAACTTTTTCGAGCATTTCGGCCGGAATAGCCCGAATTTCTTCGGAAATGTTGTCTTCCAAAGCTGGAATAGTTACTGGCTTATTTCTGTAGACTTTAGACTTGACGTAGCCCCACAAAAAATAGTCTAAAGGCGTCAAATCGCATGATCTTGGTGGCCAACTTACCGGTCCATTTCTTGAGATGAATTGTTCTCCGAAGTTTTCCCTCAAAATGGCCATAGAATCGCGAGCTGTGTGGCATGTAGCGCCATCTTGTTGAAACCACATGTCAACCAAGTTCAGTTCTTCCATTTTTGGCAACAAAAAGTTTGTTAGCATCGAACGATAGCGATCGCCATTCACTGTAACGTTGCGTCCAACAGCATCTTTGAAAAAATACGGTCCAATGATTCCACCAGCGTACAAACCACACCAAACAGTGCATTTTTCGGGATGCATGGGCAGTTCTTGAACGGCTTCTGGTTGCTCTTCACTCCAAATGCGGCAATTTTGCTAATTTACGTAGCCATTCAGCCAGAAATGAGCCTCATCGCTGAACAAAATTTGTCGATAAAAAAGCGGATTTTCCGAATGGACCACCTAAGACGCAGCCGCGGTCAACATTTAAATGAAATTATCTTCAAAAAGTAAATGTCATGTACCAATCTAACGTTTAAAATAAAGAACCGATGAGATTTTGCAAATTTTATGCGTTTTATTGTTTAAAAAAGTTCTCAAGCTCTTAAAAAATCACCCTTTATATGAGAAAGGCAAAAACACCCTTTAGAGTTAAATAGTTAAATGTGCATTCTGTAAATTTATTGACCTGCTTTCTTCTTAGTTTCAAAGAGTTTTCGCTTAACTAGAGCCCAGCATTTCTCTATTGAGGAAAATTTCTGGTCAGTTTGGTGGAATGGCTGTTTGGGGCCGTATTTGACCTCTTATATCTTATTTCATTCTAGGGCGTATTTCGCATAGTGGCAAGAGACCAAATCGTACCAAAACATAGCTGGGAAGTCGTGGCTTCTGATGAATGGTAGCAACCACTTTCGGAGACATTCTTTCTTGTACAGATCCTTAGATTTTCGACATGCACATCTGCACATGGCTTGCCAAATCTAATACTTCTTCTTGAATTTGGACACCTACTTTGTCCGGAAATACTCGGCGACGACGTTCCTTCGCATTGCGATGCTCGATTTTTGCAGGTAAAAAAACAGTCGTTCATGACCCGAGAGCAGAAATGTGACAAAGCTTGTTTACGACAAAATTTGTACAAAACAAATTTGGAGCAAAACGAATTTCCTGTTAGTTCAATCCGAGATGCATTTTTCAATCATTTAATTGTATATTCTTAGTCATCTTGAAACTAATAGCGGTTAGTTAATTAGACTGCGTGAAGAAGCTACGAACTTTTGAGTTTACTCCAGCCATTAGGGTCTGTTGAGACTTTGTCCATAACTTTCGAATTTTTCTTTAGTTATAGCTTGTTCATATTGAGTATTCTCTTTTTACGAGAGCCAAATACCGCTAGCAACTACGGGCAGTGTTAGGTTGATTCACCTCTTTCATGGACGACATGGACTTCATTTGCTTCATACCATTCCAAAACATCTTTGAAGTAGTGACAAGATGCCGAATCAGACCAGAATAGCGAGAGAACGTCATGGAAGCGTACGAATGGTAACAATCATTTCTTCAGGCAGTCTTCACGGTAAATTTCCTTGTTTACAGTTCCGGTAGGGATGAAACTGTGGTTTGCTCGACCACAACTTCATATTGTCTGCCAAAACAAATATTTTTAGGGAAACAGCCGTTTCCTTCGTCCTGAAATGCTCTTCTGAGTCGTTCCGTTGCATGGCAGTAGAAAAAGATATTCCGGGAAGCTGCTTAAAGTCTTCCAGCACATAGGTTTCATCGCCCGTTATCACGCAGGATAACGTCGTCAAATATTCGCCCGGATTTTAGCCACACATTCTGCTTATCATTACGGCTCGGTACCACGTGTTCTACAACGTGATTTTTTTTAAACAGTTATAGAAAGGGCATCAACAATTCCGTATTCATACAACCAACGTGCAGTTGTAGCAATTATTGTATATCGTTCTAATGAAAAAAAAATAGATCTGTTTTGCATTTCCACATTTTCAAGGGGTCAGCAATTCGGATGGCGCCACTCCAAGCCATGAGTGCGGTGCGAGTGTATTGTGCCGATGAACGAAATCTTGGAGTGCCTTTCGAGCGCCGATTTTGTCCTTCCGGTTTTGAACAAGATGTTCTAACGATTGTTGTCTTGACCTTGATTTTTGACTGTTGACAAAAAAATATCGATTTATGAATAGATACTGACAGATCTTCCCAAAAGTTTATGACTGCAGGAACTGCGGAATGGGAGACCATTGTGGTTTTGAATCACTAATGGATATCTCCATGTGCGGAATATTTAACATGGTTTTCAGTGCTTGTTGCATTGAATTGAAAATCAATACCAATATTAATTCAATACCGAAACCTAGAACCGTCAAAAAATCGATTTGAAGTATCTCCCGATGTCCTACAAGCTTTTCTCCAGATGCCAATGGCAAAGGAGGGTTTCCGTGTGGACAAAAGTGTACATATCTCGCATTTTTCAATAAACTGGCTTGTTTCTTTAGTCATTTTAGGCCACCAAAAATATATGACATAAGTTTTCTTTGTAAATCTTTTGGTAGGACATTCCTTTCGTTTTTTCAATTATTTTGGACCCATTCAAAATAATGTTTCCTATTGTGCTTCGTATGGTTGAAGATTATTTGGGCATTTCTTACAAGACAAAGCTTATCGCACTGCTTGAAGCTCAGTGTTTTGTTTAGATCTTCAATGTCGGTTCAAGTTATTTCCATTCATTCAGTATCTAAGGCAGAAAGAAAGTGTTCTTCGTCATCACCATTCAATGCTTCTTCTACTCGAGTTCCAGATACAAGTCGAGGAAGTACGTCAGTCACGTTTTGTTCTTAGGGTACGCGTTTGATTTTGACATTATAAGGCTTCGAACACAATACCCATCCTTTGGCAAGCGTAATCGCTCTTCTGGCCAAGCGATGATTTACATCAAAGATGAATTGATTCGTCACCGCATCTGTCAATATTATCCATAAAACTTGGCTAGTAAAGAGTAACTGGAACATTCAACATCCCAGACCACAGCTAAGGCTTCTTTTTGAATCGGAGGGTATCTCGGTTCGAACGGTGACAGAACTTTTGATGTACATGCAGTGCAATTTATAGCTCTTTCTTTAACGTATTGGAATCCGACTTCTTCGCTAGCAGTCTAGTGAAAATCATTTGAATTTACCAGTGCTCTCGAAGCTCAGTTTTTGTAGCTCGGTGCACGATAAATTTGTCGACGTATGTAATTAGACCCAGAATAGTCAACCTCGGTGCAGTTTATGGGTCCTCAGAATTCCTTGATTTTTTTCCGTTTTTGATTCACTTTTTTTATTACCATCAGGTATCAATTACTACACAGGTCTCTTCTGCAATATTTGCTTCACCTTCGCGTCCTCCTGATGATTCCTGGGATACGTATTCGTTCATTTTCATTGCAACCGCACACCATTGCTTTTCGCACTTGCTCTTCTTTCGACGCCATTTTCGATCTGAAAGCAAACTCTCGGTGAAATTGTCCGCAATCACCAACATTTATTCGAAATTAAGATTTTCCAGTCTGTTCCATTCCTCCATTTTTTATAGTTTAATAAAAAAACGCTGTCCATGACGAAGGCAGAAATGTGATAAAATCAGTACGGTATTTTATTTTGTACAAGAAATTTAACAAGTCCAATTGAAACATACGCTATCATTATTAAAAATACCAGGCAGACTCGAACGTTCGATGCAAAAGTTCGCATATTCATTATTCACGACGCATTCACGTCAAAAGTAAACTACGGAATCGATACTCATATTTGTGTCTTCGATTTCGTATAGTTTTAGGAATCCCGATCTTCAATCGATTATACTTTTTACTAATGGATTACAAAGGGAAAAAAGTCGGATGGGTAATGTCTGTGACATAACCGGATCACGTGAATACGAATAAAACTGACATACTTTTCCACACTTCGGAAAATTTAATGACTAAATTGACCGATACTCATGGTTTATACCCATGTTAGTGACACTTTTTTATAGCTTACTTGTCGTAAGCCCACAGCAATCAATCGCTGAAAATATTCCGTATTTCTAGGTGTCGGTTTTGCACAATACGCTTTGTGCGATGATTTGTTCAAACATATTAAATAGCTACAAGTATGAGTTATTTATTCGTACTACTGATTTTTTTTCATAAATTACTGAACATATTTCCGATGGTATGGAGAAGAAATCATGTTAATGCCTTAAATTCAGCAAGAGATATTCACGACTAAGTTCTACAGTTCTTGTAGAGAGTAAATTTTGGAAAGGCTCCCCAAGCAGTAAGTGGATCAAAATTTTTGGAACATCAACCGACTCCAGATAGCGCAGTGGGTCATTTTTAGCGCCACATGACTACAAACGACGGCACACTCCCCCGGTTGATCGATTACACCACCAATCCCACCGTCGTTTGCAATCAATCATAAGCAGGAGCAATTTCGCACAGCGAACAGCTGTGTTCGTCCACAACACAGGACACATTCAGGGGGAAAAATTGCCCTCTTTCGTTTCGTTAGTTCTTTCTATCTTTGTTCAGCAGTCTTCACCGAGGTAAACCAGAAACAACATCCCGTCACAAAGCTCGGATTGGAAACCGATCCGGGGCCGGTTGCATAGTTTTTTTACTTACCATTCAACGACCAGATGTGTGTCGGCAAGGATGTGGCCGCATAGACCCTACCTAGCGCTAGTGAGGCAGCGCTCGCCGCGGCATTCTCCTCGGCGGAACTGCTATCGGTTTCCGGACTGGCGGAGGATATTTCGTACGGCGCTCCTGTAACAACAGAAGGAGAGGGAGACAACAGGCGGATACCGTCTAGATTAGTATAATAGTACGGATGGGGCGGCTGGTGTTGGTGGTGGTGGTGGTTGAGATGGTTGGTGGGCATATTTTGGTGCAGATGATTGTTATTACTGATGATTGCTGCTTGGTGCCTGTTCGCTGAGGAGGAACAAGGCATCAAAGATAAGCTTCTGGTTCGTAGACGATTATTGCTAGTGGTGGAAGAAGTGGTAGTAGTAGTAGAAGTAATTGTTGTTGTAGTACCTGCACCGGCGGACACCACGTCCGAACTGCTGCTGGTGGAGAATGTTCTAGCTCTAGGACTCGATTGTCCACCATTTGCTGTGCTGGCCTTTATTCCCATCTCTTCTCATGAATCCACCGCGGATGGTTTTTGTATCAAGGCTTCCTTCTAGTTTTTTTTCCGAATCCCAATATCAATGGTTTGTACTGCTGATCCTACTTCCTCTATGACCAGCACACTGACTTCCTGTACCGAAAGCTTACCCCCTCGAAGTCTCCTTCTTCTGTCTGTGTTACGATCGGCCCGTTTTCACGCGCACTAATTGCAGAGACAGGTTTTTGTGCTCCGTTCTGGCACTGATTAAACAGGAAATCTCGAACTGTTCTCAGCCTAAGTGGTGGCACACACAGATAAACACACACACACACAAACGAAAAGACACTAGGCACTAATCAAAAAAACACGATAAGATTTTGTGACTCGATGGTCGACTCGAAAAGTCACGACGAAATCAGCATTGCGAAGAAAATAGAAGAATCTGCTGCTGCTGCTGCGACACGACTTTTTTGAAATTCAATCTTTGAACCTTTCGTTCTCCTGCTGGTGCAGCCTTCCAGCGAATCTCGAAACTTTACCGGATGGGAAACCACATTCACTAGATTTCCGCCTCGATAGGGTCTACCGTCGTTTCCGAGACTCTGTTTTTTTTGTTGGTCTTCTTATTGTTGAATTTAATCGAAACGGGGGCCAACTATTTGACACAAAAAAAAATATTGCAACTCTCGCACGGGGCCACACCAATACCACCTTACTGTTGGGGATAGCACTTTTGTTTCGTTTTCTTCTTCTGCTGCTGCTGCTCTTGTTGTTCCGTCTTCTTGTGTCAGTCACACTTCAGGCTTTCCGTCCCAGAGTGTTGAGTGGACTTTGTCAATAGTGTGGTGATTCTCTCTTGTTCTCGCTTCTACACACAGCTGCTCAGCCCTCTGTGTTTGGGTGTTTTAATTCGCCTGCTTGATTTCGGGAGCCGCAAAATTGAGAGCACTGATCTGCCCTGCCTCGTCGGTCGGCTGTGGCCAGAGCACGATTGTTATTATTATTCACGCTTGAACCAGCCGTCACTCGCGCACCGATACCATAATAAACTTTGCAACTAGAAAGGGTTCACGCACACAATCGCACTGAGCAAATGAGAGAAAAATTAATTACAGTGAAGCCAGATCCAGTGAAAATATTATATTTGCATAAAACAAGTGTTTTAGTCATAAATGGCGATGACCTTTCACAATAGAATCGTTATGTACCATCCAATTACCGATTATTATACAAAACTGTAGCATTAAACTGAATTTTATATCAATTGTACAATAAAGATCCACTCAGGATCAGGCAACACTGTACGTAAATTTTTCACTCTCTAAATAAAGAAAAATAAAATAAAACAGCTCTGTCAGCGCACCGTGGGCGATCGAATAAATAAATACTCCGGACTTTTGCCATCTTGCAGAATTGCATCGCTACAGTCCACCTTTATCATTTTCCACTTAAGACAACTGGCATGCAGCAGTCGTGTTTGTTGTTACAATCTACATATGTAGAGAGAGAGAAAGAGAGTAGGAGATGATAGACAGACAAGGCAATCAACCTCAAACTGCTGTGCTGATTATGATTACGGTGTGAAAAGCAAGGCACCGTACAATATTGCGTAGTACCATTGTTTCTTTGTTAAACTTTCCGACGCAGAATTTTCGATCGCAGCAATTTCAATCGGAAAGATTGAAAGCCTGGCAAACCCTGTTCTTTATCCGCCCACTGTGCGACGTCCGAACTATTGAAACAGTCTAAGCAGGCTTTGTTCTTCGTCGATAGCCTACTAAAATGAACGCAATTATTCCTCACCGCTGTGCGGGGGAGCCTACATCCGATGGTTACTTTCAGCCGAACTTTTTCACAAACGTACAGATCCTTAAATTAACTTCAACGATAACAATAGCAGGCGCTTTCTTCCGCCGCAGGTGACCAGCATCCCTCCACAGTGTATCTGCTCACATCCGTTCTGCTGGTTTAGCACTAATCGGTTCGGGGTTTTTTCTCCTTTTTCAAGATTGTAGAATGACGTTGAAAAATGTCCGCAAAATAAAGGATAAAGATTTGCTTTTCCTAGACCGATCACGCCCGCAAAAAATTCCGAACTTGCGATCGCGAGAAGCACGGCACAAGGCAGTCAACTTTAACGTCCTACAACTGTGATCCGACAAAGAGAAAATGCAATAATGGCACACCAGGATTTCTGACGGTCGTCCATTAGCAGAAATTTGACATCGCGCACTCGTCGCCACACACACGGGTCTCCGTGCCGAACCAACACTACACACCAACACTTCACGCACTGACTGATGACGATGGGAGACAGGCCCGTACGGACTACTGCCGGAGACGGATTTTTAACTTGTGTTGGATTTTAGCAAGAGCCAGAGACAAGTTATACATTTCGCTCGCGCTCCTGCTTATTCCACTGGACTCTTTTGTTTGACGTTCGCATTGTCATTCTGTGTCGGTCAACTCTTCAGGGTTGTGCTGAGAGTTGTTGGTACAATTTCTCACAATCTATACCGTAAAAATATTTTTGATTTATACGAACATTATATAAAATATGAAACTATTTCCGTTATGAACCATTTTTGATAATACGAAAAACACGGTTTTGTCTCATACCCCGAAATATTCCGATGGGATCGAGAATTGCATAAGTATTCCAAACATACTCTCACTACTCAGACTAACAGACAGGACACTCAAATTAGATTCTTCAATCATTTTAACGGTCATTTCGAATATTACTTTATTTGGGACAGTACTCACATGTGTCATGAAGACGCCACGTTACCCTATCAAAAACATCATGTCTGTCATCTAGACTGTGTTTATTTATTTCATTTACCAACAGAGTTGCCATTCATACAGAATTACCTGTAATGTATTGATTTGTATACGTCCATGCGAATTTCATGCAGGATACATATTTAATACATATTGCCAAAACTATATACATAATTGTGCCTACTTCTCATCCTCCAACGCAATACTAAATCGAACCCGTTTTGTTACAATATTTACTTGCTTCTGGTCTGCCGCCACTTAATTTCGGGTGAAAACTTCCAACACAATAAAAAATAGTCTAGATGAACAATGTTGAGTCAAATAAATGGTTACCTTCCAACATCGCGAAAAAGTTAAATATATTATTAACGTAATCCAATAATTTATTGTGACGATTCATTTTCAAATATTTTGATGAAATCAGGCATCCCTGCAAGCAGCTGATCGGTGTTGACAAACGAGGGGAAACCAACTAGTTAAAAACTTTTATATAACACAAGGGGTGTACAGATAGTTAACTAGTGCATCACGAAAAATTATTTTTATAAGAATTTACTCATACTGTCATGTCTGTTAGTCTGTGATACTCTTTCAGTGACAGTCCTTTTAATTTAAACCAAAAAAAGCAACAAATGCCATTCAGACTGCATTTATCCAAATTACTATACCGATCCGTTCGAAAGCGTACGCCACCGTAGGAAAGAAAATCAAAGAATATACGATCTCTTCGAAAGTTTTGTGTTTTTTCTTTTGACATTTTCTGAGTGTCAACACATCCATTAGGAAATGAAAGTTAATGTTTTTCATTGCTTCTTTTGAAGCCTGGAAATTTGAAAATTCGTTTTGTTCATAACTTCAAAACATGAACTGAAAATTAATTTTGTGGAAATTGGCCTTTCTGTTTCAACAGACTTCGCAGCCGATTCTTAGTGTACAGAATCATTGCATGGCTGGTACTATGGATCCTACTGACACAAAGAATCCTTCCAGGTCGAGGCTCGAACATACGACAACTGGGCTTGTAAGCACAGCTTTCTATGCAATGAACCGCCAACCCAGGCTGACTAAAAACAGGTGATATTTATTTTACGGTAGTTCTGTAAGATTTAACTAGTGATCAGAAATTTTCTGCTCTTTACCGGTATTTTTTGTGAATTTAGTGAAATTTTGGGCATCTTGTCACTTTAGGCTTTCGAAAAGTTGATAGGTTTGATTGAAAAGAGTGCTGTTTATTAACATTTTCTTTTCAGGAGTCGCGTTCGTAGTCACTCGAAAATAAATTCATTATATTTTTCTGACAGTACATTTGCACAACCTCAAGAATTTTATGGCACAGTTACAGAGACAAAGAATTTATCTATAGTTTCTTCGGAATTGAAGAGATAGTATGAGACATAAAAATTTGGGCTGACTTTCACTAAAATGTTCAATAGTTGCGCTATTTATCTACCATTTAATTAAAGTATAGTGACTTTGTGAAAGTGTAGTAACGTGACAGTGAAATAGTGGAATTAAATGGTACATAAATAGTGCAACTATTGAATATATTCCGCTAACAGCTCCAGGTAAAAATAGTGACTAAAATGTTGTTTTTTTTTTACAGAGAATGACAACCTGTGTATGCTCTTTGATACATTGGCAAACATTTCAACACATTTTTCAATTCTAATTCAAGAACAGTGCAATATTTGTTGGAACTTTAAAATAGTCCGTAGTTAACAGTTTTATTTTCAGCTGTGTTAATTGAATGAAATTTTAATTTATCTAAATCACGAAAGAATTTATTGGACTTAAGCAATCCTTTTCAGTATTGTTTCATATTACTTGATTGAGAAAATTAGCATATTAGTTCAGATAATACGTTTCCATTTGAAGGATGCAAGCGAGTCCAGTTATTAGATCATATCTGGATTTGCACTCTACTTCTCTCGTTCTACTGGTGAGGATGCTCCAACAAAAATCAGAAAGAAAATCATTATCAATCAAGTATCGTAAATTTTAAATTGTCAGACGAGCATAAGTATCCTTTGGAAGATGACGAATATTCAGTTGGCTAATTGACAGCACCGTTCGTAAGACCAAATTCCAACGCAAAGATGTTCCTGAAAAATTTTTGATTTTAAAATATCACTTGGACACAATGATAATAAATACTATTTTTCAAAGATAAAGTCTTCCTTCTCAACAAATTGGGAAATTTATGAAACCTTGTATCACAGAGAACAGATATCCAAGCTAGTATATTTTTTGTTTCAAAAAAGCTGTGTAAAGCATACAAGTGAAAATAACCTAGAATTTGATTAAATTTACTGGATAATTCGAGCAAACCAAAAACTTGTTTTATTTACCCATAACTGGTTTATAAGTATCTCAATAACTCACCTAGATTCTGAGAGATTAACAAGAAAGTTATTTGCTCTTATTTTCCTGTAAACTGTACCAAATTCTAAATAATTTATGTACTAACTTTCTGAGTACTACAGAAGTATTTGTTTCTAGGTATATCTTTTTTACCATGCGGGTTGTATTTATTTTAGTGGTAAGAGCAAATTTAGCAGTTGGCTGTTTCATATGGGAGATCTATAATAGAGCTGAAACTGGAACAAATGTTTCCACAGTACACCGTTTTAGTTTTATTTATTCGAAGCCAGCCATTTTAGTTTTTGTCGTGAATACGACTTACTTTACTATGGGGCGCCTTTTCAAAATTTACCCTCTGAGAGAGTGATAAGTTTTTGATCGTGAATATCTCCTGTTATATCTAACGAATCAACATAATTCTTGCTACATGCCATCGGAAATATGATCACAATTTTATGCTAAAACTTTCAGTTGTGTGACATATTCTTAAATAGTTCACAATTAAACTTTTCTGAAATGTTTGGTATAAACGAGTATCAAAGAGGATAATTCATATGGCGCGTTTGCCTTTCTCGTATTTTGAAAGCTCATAGCTCAGTGATCTGTAGAAGGATTTATATAATCTAACTACCAATAGAATCGAAAATATTCAACTTGAACGTGTATTACAACAATATTGAAGTTTTTCAATAGTACACTATTGAAAAACCTGTTTGATTTAACCCATGACAGCACCAGCCAATCAGAACGCGAGATGTCTGTATCTATACAAGAGCATCCATATAAAAGTTGTATGGTTCACTTTTCCTATCATTTGCTGAGCAACTCTTCCCGAAACAAGACACACGACAGCAACATCGAGGACCTGTCGTCTCATTGTTTCCCGATATGAATGCACGAGACACCGTCAGCACAATGCCACCGAAAAAGGCAGCCAAAAAGTCCAGCAAGGCCCATTGCCGAAACAAGACACACACGAGAACCATCTCAGATCTCAATATTTCCTACCAAAAGATTCATCAAGATGGGAGTTAAAATAATTTGCACCGTCACTAACACATTCAATTACGAACGGCAATGCGAAAGCGAAAGTGATGATTTTGAACACGTCTTTATACTAGTTTACAAATATGCCGTGTGAAACAGAGTTGCCACAGATCAATATGTATTTTTGTCGCGAGTACTTTAGTATGCGGCCGAAAACAAAAATTGTTAGAACAAATGTTTCCACTTGATTTGCGCATTCTACTTTCCAGGCGTATCAGAACTGGCTAAACTTAAAGCAATTCTAAATATTTCTTTATCACAGTGATGTGGTCATCCTGAAAAGGACGGGGTTTTCAACGGATGGCCAGCTGCAGATGACGAGGGAAGATTTTCGTTTTCGTTGTCATGGGCAGCGTTACCGGTCAACTCCAACACTTCGGCAACCAAGTACTCCATCACTGCCGCCAGATAGACCGATGCACCAGCACTGACACGCTCGGCGTAGTTCCCCTTCCGAGGCAAACGATGGATTCTGCCGCCAACTGGGCACTTCAGACCAGCACGGTTTGAGCGGGACTTTGCCTTGCCCTTAATTGTTCCTCCACAGCTCGACGACCCATTCAGTATTACTGGCTGCCGCTCTGCTAACTCTCTCTTTTATATCGTTTCACTGTTTCCCGTTCTGCGTATAGGAAAGGAATTCTAACAAAGGGGAGGACGTCCTACCGTGCTACCACTAGCACGTATAAAAGGAAATGTGATGTGAGAAATAGCGTCATTTAAGTTAAAGCAGCTACTCTGTACGTACGAGACACCGTCAGAACGATGGCTCCGAAGACAGGTAGAAAAGCAGATTTGTACCGTCACTAACACATTCAATTACGAACGGCAATGCGAAAGCGAAAATGATGATGTTGAACACATCTTTATACTAGTATGGGGTCGTGTGAAAATATGCCTTGCGAAACAGGGTTGCCATATATACAGATTAATCTGTATTATCATTATTATTATTATTATTATTATTATTATTATCATTATTATTATTATTATTATTATTATTATTATTATCATTATTATTATTAGAATCACTCTTGCATACCGAAGATCGTAGATACATTTCAGACCAGGCCATTGCAATTGTCTCGTACTGAAATTTCGAGAAGAATCAGATATCTTCGAACTTCATAGCTTCAATAAAAATAAACTACAAATTTGTCGTACCTAGCTTCCTATATTAGCAAATTAAAAAGGAATTGTTTCAAGTTTGGAATATATAGTTGTAGAATAGTAGCTGTTTAATGTAACTAAACTGTACTTTAATGTAGGTGTATCGCTTCAAATTCTATTAGTGAAAAAGAGGAAAGCTTGCACAATTCATACAATCAATCAACTAACTGATATTCGGAAAAGTGATGGGAGCGTGTCAGTTTTTTCGTATTCACGACATCCAGTTATGTCTCTGACATTACTCACCCGCCTTTTTTTTCATTCGAACGTTTCTTCTGTCAAATTCAAAACTATCATACGCTGCCGTTTTGTATTTAAAACACGAGTAAAACGCTACTGAGACTACCAGTTTTTTTGTTATAATTTCCAGGGTGGAATTTTTCAAGCTGACATGAATTACCCAAGTAACAATTCGAATGCCTTTTGGTTTTGATTATAATTTATAGGAGTTTTGTAATTGAGTTTTCAATCACTATCTGTTTTATGACAACTATAACAAGTGTTTCTTTTGACAAGTAATATCGTAGTTTTTAAAGCTTCTATAAAACCCTTTACCCAGACTAACAACTGGACTGAAAATAAAACAATTTGAACAAGAATAAATCCATGCAAACCCTCTTAATATTGCTTTCAAACATTTTCTTCAAAACATTATTGTAAGTTAAATTCTTCCATAAATCTAGCTTTGTGTGTGTGTGCGTGTTCATTGGGTGACAGTTTTACTCATAGCAAATTTGAGGGATATAAAGTACATTTATGTCACATTTGTTGTGGGCTATTCGATTTGTTGCTTCTTAGGTAAAGTGTAAGTTGTATTAAAGAAAATTTCATGGTCGCCATTATGATGTTCTTTACTGTAGCCTTTATTGACATCGAATAATCTTCAAAATGAAAAAAACGAGGATGTATGATGGACTTTCATGATTCATTTTCAGAACGTATGCATAAGTTTTAACGCCACGAAATAGTTTTATACAAAAAATGACGATGAATCACAAAAAATAATTTGTATAAATCATGGAGATTTTCTCAAAAACCGCATTTATTTCAAGGCGATTAGTTATAATTCTTATTTTTATTAATACATTCACGATAAAAATAAAAGCGCGTGAAGTTTTTACGTTCGGAAAAAGCCTCAAACTCGTAATTAAAATCTAATATATTCTTACTGATTGCATTCAAAGCAGACATGACACACACAGTCAAGAAAAATATCATCAAAACGACAGTTTATTCATAGCGGAATTTATTCCATCCGAATAAGTTAATTAAGTTGATCGTAGAGCTGGTTTTAAAATTTTCTTGAATTTGGAGTTTTAACTCAGGTCTATGCTGGTTCTTCACTTTGCTTTATAAACCTTATGAAGATTTGTCCACTTGGCAGGAACATGCTCTTATAGAGGTTTTCGGTAGATTTTCGTGGAGTTTATAGTTTTAATGCAAGATTTATTATGTAGCATTGAAGACAGCTACAAGTATTTATTCATATTAAAAATGTTACTTGGGCATGCATGTATAACTAGGACACTCCCAAATATGCCCTATGAAAAGCTTTGTTTACTATGCAGGTCTCGCCCTTATTTTGAAACAGTCAGAATCTATTTTACGCGTACCGCTGTAATCAAATATACGGCGAGGCAAGTGACAGTTGCAGCCGAATGAAAAAAATTTTTTCACCGCCAGCCAGCGTGTCGTAGTCAGCGTGCCTGTTGATGAAAGTAGTAAATTTTCATATAAAATTGCATTATTCATAACGAAATATTCTCCCAAAGGTGTACAGAGTTCCGTGGCATCCATTACCGAAAAAATATGGACGAAGAAACTCCGGAATTACTGTTTTTCGATACGTTTTCGCATGACACCTACGAAGTGAGTTTTCTTCTTTTTCTTTTCTTTGGCTGTGCACTAATCGGAAATTGTTGCTAACATTTTAGAAACTTAACCTGGACCTGGTCCAATTTCCGAAACCGGTCTACATAACCGAGGTTCGTATTATTCCGTTAGGTGCTCGGGTACAGGCGGATTTTCCCGGTGGAGTTCGGCTCGGAGCAACCAATCCGTCTCAGTTCAAGATTGAACTGTTTGTGAATGATCTGGGAAAGCCGGGGGCACCGACATTCGAGTGTTTGGGTGATTTCGAATACAATCAGAACAACTGCATTCATCTGGAGTGTGGCAAGCCGGACGATGGTGGAACGCGTCCCATTCCGACGGATGGATTGGTACTGAAAGGATTTTATACGACGATAACACTGGCGGTTTATGGAATTTTGACGGCCAACATTGCGGAACCAATTGTTTCACCCCGGGAAGCTACCCCGCAACCGGATCAAGTGCTACCGGTTGAAATCGGTGTCGTAGACAGTGGACCGGGTGGGATCGTTGAAGTAGCCCAAGAGTGGCTAGAAGAACCGGCCCCGGTTGTCCCGACGGAAGTTTTTGTGCAAAAGGAATATCCGGAGGCCGATGGAGAAGACATACCGAAGGATCCCCGACCGTATGCGCGACGGGTGGCGGCGGCGGCTGCCTCCGTCGGACCGATTCCAACGGAACCAATATCACCGAAGCAGTTGGACTGTGAAGTGGTGGTCGAAAAGCGTACCAAGCGGGTGTCCCGTTCGACGGATAGGCAGATGCAGTACGAACCGATGGCAAGATCCAGGGGACGAAGTCACGAGTATTCACGTTCGCCGAGTCTGTGTAAGGACTATCAGACGCAGAAGCGAGACTGGTCTCGTAGTCCAGATTACGGAAGTAGATCCCGAAGGATTCGAAGCAATTCGTACGACCGTGTTCGAAGGGGATCTTCGTACGATTTGGAAAAGGATGACCGTCGTCGGCCACGGTCTCCGATCGATTCTCCCCGTCGTCCGCGATCTCCGGATCCGCTGGATTCTTCGAATGATTACGACGATGCCGATTATCGGTACGGATCCGGTGGCCATAAGTACGATAAGCGTCCTGTCGAGGGTCGTGTAAAAGCAACGGCAGCGGGAGGAGCAGTGGCAACCGTTGGGAGTCCAGTTTCGGCTACCGCCACTCCGGTTGCTTCTCCAGCTTTACTGCCGGAGGAAGATGCCCTATCGGCTACGGAACAGTTCGAACCGATTCTCAGCGATGAGGATATTGCCGATGATTATGATTACGATATGGAGTATGATTTTGCGGAGGAATACTACAAGAGTTTCAATCCGTTTACGGCGGTCCTGACTAAGTTCGAACCACCGCAGAACGGCGGGGACGTTTATCCTTTGCCGCTTCAACATCTGGAGAATGTGTTGAAGAATAATCGGTACAACGCGGCGGCCACCGTTAATTTCGCTAAGGAATCCGGTGATTTCAAGGAGGGGTTTGTGCACTACACGGATCAGATGGTAATGCTGTTGACTCAACTTTTTCAACTACCGGAAAATAGAACCAAATTTGAGCGCGTTATGGAACGTTGGACTTCCGAGAAGGCGGAGGTGGTTGAGCTTATGCTGAATTGCATCAAGCTGGGTTTGAACATCGATCTAGCGTTGACTCAACCTCAGCCGGCGTACAAATTGCGTCACCTCAAAGCCGGCATTCGATTGGTCGAACTGCTCGGTTCGACGAACGTTTTCATTCGGGTGGTTTTGGCGCAGACCGATTTTAACATTTTTGATAAACTGCTGGGGCTGTGTTCCCAGCGTCTTATGGCTCTGTCGATTAAATTGATGATTATTCGTTCGATTTATGCCTGCCTGGATACGATGTTCGGATGTGACTATTTCCTAAGCGACGACTACAACGGCTATCAGATTCTGTTACATTTGATTCAGGAGAATCCTTCGACCCGGATTAGTTTCGCGCTAAAATCGCTACTGAAAAAGATTAACCTATACGAAAATTTAGATTTACTACGCAATTCCGTGTCGGATCTGTACACGGCACGCTGTGATGCGTCCTACAAACCGGATCCGGCGACGCTGCTGCTGTTGGAGAATTGTGTTGGCGAGCTGACGAAGGCCCTCACCTGGGATGCGATCGCGTACAGCCAACCGAAACGGTTTCTGCCCGTATCGGCCAAGTTTGCCATCCACAAGGACATCAGCTGCTCGCTGACGGCCAATCGGAGCTTGGTGACGTTTTTTCACATTCACCGGTTGATCGATACGATCATTTTCCTGCTGGAAATGAAACCACCTTCGTCGTCGCTGGTCGGTTCGGTGTACGATTTGTTGGCGGCTTTGCTACGGAAGCAACAGAAACTGCACTACCTGATGGAACAGGCCGACCGGATCAACGTACTGTTGAAGATTTTGTTCCAACACTGTCCACCGCCACTGCTGATCGGCGAAGAAGCTCACCCGGAAGATGTACTGCACGAGCTTACCCGCGGTCAAATGTTGGGTCTGGAGATGGCTTATAAACTGCAAACCGTCTACTATCTGGATGCCATCGGAAACACCCGGGATGATCTGGACAAGCTGGTCGAATATCTACAGTCGCTGTTTCATTTGGCCAACAGCATCGGCAAGCGGTATGTCGTCGAAGTGATCTGCATGGAGGACAATATGAAACTGTTTCTGAATTTGATCGAAAAGGAAAAGCGAGCACTAAACAAGGAGGGATCACCCGGGGTTAAGCATAAATCTCCGGTTTTAAGTTACAGCGTCGATTTGGTGGATTGTGCCGTTCGGAACTGCGATCACGTAGGTTATTTAGCTCGGCACGGCGAAAGTCTGCTCAATCTGGCCAAACAACACGAACAGTTTGAATCGTCGGTCAGCGCAATGCTGCAGGAGATGGCCGTCTATTTGAAACCGTTGGAAATTCACGAAATATTTTCCTATGAAGACATCAATCCGTTGGTAGAGCTGATGAAGCGTAGCTTCGAGTTCATCACGACCTTTCCGGGAGATCTGATCACTGCCTTACGGCTGTTGCGCTACCTGGGCATCTCGGAGTACGACGAAGTACAGGAACTCGATCACACCGAACTGAAATACAAGTACACCATCCTACAATTCTACTCGGCCGATGGCAAAAGTCTACTGATTTCAATCCTCGAAAAACTTTACACCTACTTCGATCAACCGGCGATCCACGCTTCCAGTCTGGCCAGCATGCAGGGCGTTTTGCTGACCCAGATCTTGACACCGTTGATTCAAATACTGCGCAAGCTGATGACCTACCTGATCGAATGTCGAAACACCGAATTCAAAGACCTAACCGTAATCGAGCCGCTACTGCGAACCTACGCTCTGATGCAAAGTGTTCCCATCAGTGCGGCTGCCATCAACGATGCCCGGGAAATCCAGAAGGATATCATTCGCATTTTACTAACCTTCACCCAACCGACGCCGACCGACGGCCTCGACACCAACAACATCCACAAAAGCCTCTGGACGCAAATGATCGGTGAATTGATTAAATTTATCCTGTACGGACCGAACTACTTCATTCCCGGGTTGTTGGTATTTTCCGAGCTGCTGCCGTTGCCACTGCCGATCCAATGTCGTCAGGAACTTACGCCGATCGAGATCAGTAAACTGGTCAACGAACGGCAACTCTGGTCGGCCCATTTACACCCGCAAAGTCCGTCCATCACCGAAATGATTCAAACCATTTGCCCGTCCAGCTATACGCCACTGTTGGTCATCTTCAGCCGTGTTTGTCTGCAACTGTCCGACCTGGCTCCGAACATGACGCTGCTAATTTCGAAAGCCATCACCGATTTGATTCTACAGGAACCGTTGCTTCCGGGTGGATTGGCAAGTACCGCCCACGCCCGGCTTTTTAGCTTTCTCGGTAGCTTGGTGTGTCACGCATCGGTTAAAGTTTCCGTCCTATCGATTCTGCCCGGTCGCATCATGGAACTGATGAGCGGCATCCTGCTTAACTCGGGACAAACACCGGCCCACCAGCAAACGCAGGAAAATATCTACATCGTCTTTCAGAATCTGCTGGATTCCGAGTTTGCCATGATGTTCGGTAATATTGCACCGATTATGCAGCTGGCCTGTTCCCTCCCGTCGAAGGAGATCATCGAGAGCTGCTGTTCGACGATCGTGGAGAATCTGTCCAGCGAGGATACCGGTGTCGGTGTTTTGGCTGCCGTGGTGCGCACGATGCTGCTGCTGACCGAACATGAGTGAGTAACTTTCCCCCAGTGAAACGTTTTCAAAATGTGCCCTGTGTCGAGCAGACGTAAAGTTAATGCTATTTGCGAAAAAACCTTTTTATTTGTCACCGATGTGCCATGTCTTTACCGACGTGCCGAACGAAAACGTTGTTTTCGACTAATGCCGACTAAATGAGGACACGTGCGTGCCTTTCTCGTACCCGCGACGACAGTTTTAGGGTAGTCGGGCAGAGTTCAGTCCCCACAGTTCAACTGTACGAGTATAAAAGACCGAAAGTCGATCATTTCTTCTTGTGCTTTGAATAGAACTGGACGTTGTCCACAAACAAATAAGCAGAGCTAAAACAGACCTCCTGCGTAGTGTAAAGCCTCAATCGTTCATGTCGTGATTCGCTTCTCAGATTGTCCAGATTCGTATTCGGGTTATGAGTAATACATCTGAATTCGGGAACTGAAATCGAAGCCTGGATTCTGAACTTAACTCCAGCTTGAGAATTTAGTTCCGGAATTCGGCTTCAGAATTTAGGTCCAGAATACAGAGGTTCAGATTTTATAACAAAGGATTTGGAACTGAATTTATCTCCTTAATTCATTAGAATTCTGATTTCTATTTTAGGAATTCAACGTCTAAATCCTAGAACAAAATTCAAGAAATTAATTTTTGATTTGGATTAAGGCGCTAAAATTTGAGATCTAAACTCCGAACCTAAATTTCTGAACAAGAATTTAATTTTTGTATTCAGTTTTTAGAATCCATTTCCAGATTTCAAATTCAGAATTCAATTCTTGAACTAAATTCCGGTAATGAGTTCAGTTTTAGTATTCTAGAGGTCAATTCATGAACTGAACTATTGATCTGGATTCCGAAGCTGAATTCAGAGACTGCTCCCGGTTACGAACTAAGTTCTTGAATTCAGTACCAGTTCCTGAGTCCTGGTTAAGAATTTAGGTTCTGGAGTAGATAAAATAAAAGATTTCAAAAAGTACTCGATAATTGTAAACAGTGGATAAATTCCACTAATCTGTTCTTTTTAGAATCATAAAAAAAATCAATGTTTTTTTAGATAACATTTATTTATTTATTTGGAGCAGGGAAAAGCCTACTGGAGTTGATACTTATTAAGAATCTCCAGTAGGCATAAAACCTTTTATACCAACAGATTATAAATACAAGGTACACTTACAAACTAACATAATATACTTAGAACTCACAAATTTAAATACAAACATACGAATTATAAGTAATCACCCCTATTCTGTATTTCGATCGAACCGGATTTTGTCGAACGAATGTAAAAATTTGCAATCTGTAATTCGATCGAGTGATGCTTTTGTATCGAAAACTCGAACTCGATCGAGCTAGAGAATGTAAATTTTTACATTCGTTCGACGAAATCCGATTCGATCGAAATACAGAATCGGGGTGAATGTCATTCTTAGGTCAAGTTCCTAAAAATACTATAAATGAGCTTCTGAGAGTAGTACGAGACAGATTAAAATAGTATAACAACGATTAAATATACGAATCATGCTTGATACAGGTTTGTTCTTCGCATAATTCGTTCTAGTAAACTGGGGGACAAGAAAAGGGTTGTTCCGGAGAGTTCTACGTCTGATATTTATATCGAGTTGTCCGAGAAGGCTGGAGCAGTCGATGTTTCCCAGAATTAAATCGGAAACGAACATTGCTTTCGAAACATTGCGTCGATCACTAAGCAACTCAAGTTCAATTAGATTACATCTAAGTTCATATCTGGGAAGGTTATGGGGATCTCCCCAAAGCAGCTTTGAAGCATTTAGTACCAACCTGTTGACCTGACAACAATTTCCGGAAATATCAAGTTGTTGTTGAAGAAATTCAGCATCGTGTTGGCTATCATTTTTTAAAAATAGTTTGAAGTCGTCTGCATACGAGAGCTTCAAGCACTTCAGGGAAAGATTAATGTCGTTGATGTAAAGCAGGAACAGAATAGGTCCAAGGTGACTACCTTATGGGACACCAGAGGTAATGGAAAACGAATTCGAAACAGTGTCACCAATTTCTACCATTTGCGGTCAACGAGATAGGACTTTATCCAGTCTAGAAATCTACCATGGAATCCAAGGCGGTTGAGTTTCGCTAGAGATCATAATTGTTTTTTTAGATAACAGTTTTTTAGATAACAGAGCATAAACATTTTATTCCGATTTCAGAAATCTCAGAGTGGAGATTTTCAAAAAAATCGAGATAACGGCATACAAAAAATAACACTCGCCGTTCCATGAAAATCTAAGACATTTGACATTGAAAAAAGTACGGGTGTGTAATGTCAGAGACATAACTGGATGTCGTGAATACGAATATGACACGATTTATTTATGCTTCCGAATTCGAATTGGTAGTGGATTGTTTGAATTGTGCAACTTTCCCCTCTTTCATTACTAGAAATTTAAACGATGCGCCTAGACTAAATTACAGATTAGTTACATTAAACATTCTGAAACGCACTTAAATACTATGAAATAAGCAGTATAGTTCTTTATAATAAAAAAAAATGGTGACGATTTGAGTTAGTTCAGCACGCAGACTCTGAATTCTAAACCCATATTCCAGAACTAAGCTCTAAAACATGAAGACGATTTTTCGCCATGACTACCAGAATGGGTTTTATAGAGTACAGTAAAGTAAATTTCCGCATAATTCTTTAGGAGTATTATTATGGTTCTAAAAAGAACCGAATAGAAGAAGTCTGGAATAAAGAACTGGATCCTGAGTTCAAGAACTAAATTTAGAACCAATAACAGACTCAGAATCCAGTTTCAATTCTAGAATTGAAATTTAGAAACTCAAATTAGTTCCGGAATACAGTTCCAGAATCCAGTTTCAGCACGCAGGCTCTGAATTCTAAACCTATATTGCGGAACTACAATATGAAAATTGAACTTCTCGTTATGACTACCGAAAACCAAATGATGGCAGGTGCTCTCTCCGTCGCTGATGGTTTAACTCCCGCGATGGCAGTCTGCTTGCCTTGAAGCCCAGCAAGCGAATGAAAGTTGCTACCTGAGCGTTTGAGCTTTTAACCACGCAGAAGGCGCTCTCTCCGTCGCTGCTGGTTGATGGTTTAACTCTCGCGATGGCAGTCTGCTCGCCTTGAAGGCCAGCAAGCGAATGAAAGTTGCTACCTGAGCGTTTGAGGTTTTAACCACGCAAAAGGCGCCCTCTCCGTCGCTGCTGGTTGAAGGTTTAACTCCCACGACGTCTGCTCCCATCGAACGCACGAAAAGAAATGATCGATTTTCACCACGGTTCCCCTTTTATACGCATTCAGTTGAAGATATGTGCCTGACTACCTCAAAATCGTCGTCCTTGCGCGAAAAACCCAAGCGAAAGTAAAGAGTTTTCCGCATTATTTTGAAATTTTGAGAAAACTTAATTTTTGAGTTGTTTGTGGTTATCTCACACTGTTCAAAATATTATCCTAAATTCCTGATCATATTTTTGATGAAATGGTGAAAGAATTATGTTGCTACCATTAATACAAGTCGAGATATTCACGATTAAGTTCTGCCCATTCTTCCATATGGCTAATTTTGAAAAGGCACCCCATAGTAAAGTAAGTCGTATTCACGACAAAAAAAGTAAATTTCTAAAATCTCAAGTCCCAGAAAGTTGACTTAATTTTTTTTTTTTCGAGATCTAGACGTTTCAGACAATTTTAATGCGCGCGGGTGGTTTTAATAAAGTTTCGATGGAAATGTTGAAAAATCTGACAAAACCAAAAACATACAAACCTTTTAAACACTTTTATTAATTTGCAGGACAAAAATGGCTCTGTTATCAAAAATGGCTCTGAAAAATTAGTGTTTTTGTGATCTTTTACAATTATTTGGAAAAATAATGCGATGATACGAAAAATTTTTTCGACTAAACCTTTTTCTGACTGCAAGGATTACATTCAGATACATTTTTGGAAAAGCTTTCCACGCTATTCATGGAAAATAAACGAATTTCCTATAACCGATTTCGATTTGGAAGTACTAAATGAAATAGGAATTATTTCTCAACAATGCTGGTTCAATTTATGTTCGGAATAATGTTAGTTTTGCAATGAACTGAAAAAAATACGCTACGAATGTGTGTAATAATTGTGAAAGATTACAAAAACGCTCATTTATCAAAGCTATTTTAGATAACACTCGGACGGTCCTCCGAATTTTTCAAACATTTTTGACCTGCAGATAGAAGAAAAGTTTTTCAAAGCTCGGTATGTTTTTGGTTAGGGCAAATTTTTAAAAATTTCCATCGAAAATTGCCTAGAACCACCCGCGCGCATGGTACTTGGACGATGGCCTTAAGCACTGATAAGCCGAAGACGAAACGCGCAAATATATCATAATTTTTTTTTTCAATTTTGTTAATCAAGTCCCAAAAAGTGGATTCAAAAACAGCATGCAACACTTTGTAACCCCTAAGATTTACAAAAAAAAATCATGAAACGCTTATAACATACAAAAAAATAACTCTTCGTAACACCTGTAACATACAAGAAATAACACATGTAACACTACTTAATAGGAGTAACTTATAATGCATGTAACGCTTTCTAACGCCTATAACTTACAAATAATAAAAATGTAACGCTTCGTAACGCCTTTAACCTACAAAAAAGTAACGCATGTAACGCTTCGTAACGTCTGTAACTTACAAAAGAAGTAACGCGTGTAACGCTTTGTAACGCCTATAAACTACAAAAAATAAAGCATGTAACGCTTCGTAACACCTATAATTTGTAAAAAAGTAATGCTTCGTAATGTCTATAACCTACAAAGAAGTAACGTATGTAACGCTCCGTAACGCCTATAACTTACAAAAAAGTAACGCTTCGTAACACCTATAACCTACAAAAAAGTAACATGTAACGCTTCGTAACGCCTATAATCTACAAAGAAGTAACGCATGTAACTCTTCGTAATGCCTATAACTTACAAAAAAGTAAGACATGTAACGCTTCGTAACGCCTGTAACCTACAAAAAAGTAACGCATGTAACGCTTCGTAACGCCTATAATCTTCGAAAAAGTAACGCATATAACTACAGAGTAATTTAAAATTTTACTACGACCCTGTAACAAGGGATGGGCAAAAAAGTGTTCTGAAACGAAGTACATTTTCTATACTACATGGAATGAAAAGTCCCGTGCCTCTCACAGAAATGACGTACATAGTTTCGAACGGTGTATATTTTGTTTGAGAACAAGCCTCTTGATGACCGAATACCAAATTTCATAACAATCTACTAGTGTTTGAATAACAGCTGATCGTGTCAGACGAATTCTAGTTTTCATCAAGCTATGAAACATGACGCACCAGCAGCGCATTCAAGTATAAAAGCAAAGGTGAAATTGAATGATTTGTGGTACGGATTGGTCCACCATCCCCCCTGGCCCTCAGTGACTATTATCTATTTGTAAACCTGAAAAGGTTTCATTGGTACTGCCGATTTCTCAAACAACAGCAGAAAACAAGGGCAACTCGTCACCTCGTCACCAGAAAAACGAGCTCCAGTTATGTCTCTGACATTAAACACCCGCACTTTTTGTTTTCAGCATCACCCTGACAACCCTGCTGGTGGCGATGGAAAAGCGAAAGGATTCCATTCTGTCGATAGTTCAGAAATTGATTGACAAGGCAGCTCTACCGGACAACAGCTCGGACACCTACCGGCCGATATTCGTGATGTTGGTAGAATTCTGGCGTTCGCTAGTAACGATCGACGAAACGGCACTGGTCGGATTTAATCTGCCAAAGCGCAGCATAAAACTTACCCCGGAACAGTTGGGAAATTTTCTGTGTCGTAAATCAATCAAGAAAGAAGGCCAAGAGCCACCGGCGGCGGCAGCGGCTGCCGATGTCGATTGTGGTCTACTGTTGAAAGCTTTACTGGTTATCTATAAAACGGAACCGAAACCGACGGTCGTAGTTGAAGCACCGGTAGAAACATCTGCCGCCACTGATGAGGTTACGCTAGCTCCGGTCATTGCACCGTTGGACACCTTGGAGGAAAATCTAGCCTATCTAGTGGAACTGCTGAAAGATACCCAACCTGCTGGCACCGGAGAGTGTCCTTTCGATTTCGGAAACGTTGAACCACTTCCACAAGCGGAAGGTATTGTGACTCAGTATGCTTCCAGGAGCGTTTTTATAATCAGTGAAGAATTCGAAGACCAACTGAAAGCTAGTTATTGGTTGAGCTTTTCGCCGTGTGACGAAGATTTGGAACGGGAGCAAGTGCCGTGTGATCTGCAGGAACTGGCTAAGATGTGTTTGTCCGGTGATATCAATTTGACTTCGGAGTGCAAGCGACTGCTGCATCTGTCCGCATCACCGCATTCACACCGCGATCGAGTGACGACTGCTCCGTGCTTCCGGACGCGACGAGTCGAGGTAGAACCGAGCACCGGTCGACCGGAGAAGAAAATATTCGGTAAGTTGGGTTGGCATGCATTCAAACGAAACATCGGTTTAATGCTTCATTTTTTTTTTCAGCAACCCCCCTGCGAGGACGTGGTTTCACTCGAGCTCCCGTCACCCGGGGAGATCTGTTCCGTTCGCGCCCTCCGAACACCTCTCGTCCACCGTCGCTGCACGTGGATGATTTTCTGGCACTGGAAACGTGTGGAGCACAGCCGACGGGTCCTACCGGGTACAATAAGCTGTCTCGGGACATCATTACGATTCGTGGTAGTGGTCGGGGACGCGGCCGTTCGTTTTCCGACCGTACCCGGCCAAGTTCTGGCTGGGGTCAAAGTAGTAGCAGTGGTGGTGGTGGTAGTGGCGGCGGCGGCGGCTTAGGAGGAAGCGGATCTAGCTGGTCTCAAGGGCACGATGGTCCATCCGGTTCGAGCGGTGGAGGAGGCGGCGGCGGCGGCAGCGGAAAACACTTTGGCAGTAGCAGCAGCAGTGGCCACAGTCATTACCGTGAGCAATCGCAGAATCACTTCGGTGCACCGCACATTCGATCCCGCTCGGGTCGTGGCTTCAGTCGCTATGGCGGTAGACTCTATTCACGGCCACTGTAAGGTAGGTATTTGGAACAGGATCATTCTGAACGTGCACCGGCATGTGCAGCGTGTTGCATTTATCGACAGCGCAATCGACACTAATATTATTACTCTATAATTATTACGTACCCAGGGTTGCGCCGGCAAAAGCTGTTGGTTGCAGTCCAATTAGCTGGCGTTATCTTTCTTTTTAGCATTGACTTTTGACAGTGCTTTACACCGTATCGCATCGTATTAAAGTGTGTCAGCAGTTTTGTGACAAGCATTTGTTTGGGTATTTGGAATTCTAGAACTTAAAGAAAATTTCCTCTTCTGGTGTATGAAACGTACTCTAAAATTAGTAGTCCATCTTTAGTGAAAGCTAAATAATGAAGAATAAGGAAAAGAGAAAAAGTTGATGCTTCACCTACCTAACGAAAGGATGACGACTCATCAGACTCTTCCAGTGGTGTTCTGGAGTTTGCGATTCGGGTGAATAAACGACGGTATTCCATTTCTTATGACGGTATGTAAACTAGAATCCTAGAAGTGACCTAGCAGAATAACCCAAGCATTTAGGACTCCGTATAATCACCTCTATTCTGTATTACGATCGAATGCGAAATTTTACGTTCTGTATTTCGAACGAGCTCAAGTTTTCCATACAACAGTATCACAGAATTAAAGGTTTGACATTCGATAGAAATGCAGAGTAAGGGTGAAATTGTGAAGATTCCAGTTAACATACGGAACCAACTGACAACGAAAACGGTATGATAATCAGCTGTCTTCTGTTTGGCTGGGCGGTGAGACGCGGTCGGGTGTTTCGTATTATTTTAGCTTTGAAGTGAACTGAATGACCTTCATTTTGAGTACCCAATTTTTTTACTTTTTTAACGTGGGTCCAGGAAAAATCAGTGACATCACAAAATACTGTACTACCCTGAAGAATTCTAGATTTGGTCGTAATCTCAAAATCAAAACTCAAATCATTCAATAAGGAGTATATCGAAAATAAAGCACATACATTTGTTTGTACGCATGTATTTGTGATGGTTTTGTCGTGAATACGACTTACTTTACTATGGGGCGCCTTTTCAAAATTAGCCATATGGAAGAATGGGCAGAACTTACTCGCGAATATCTCGACTTGTATTAATGGTAGCAACATAATTCTTTCACCATTTCATCAAAAATATGATCAGGAATTCAGGATAATATTTTGAACAGTGTGCGATAACCACAAACAACTCAAAAATTAAGTTTTCTTAAAATTTGAAAACAACGCGGAAAACTTTTTACTTTCGCTTGGGTTTTTCGCGCAAGGACGACGATTTTGAGATAGTCAGGCACATATCTTCAACTGAATGCGTATAAAAGGGGAACCGTGGTCGAAAATCGATCATTTCTTCTTGTGCGTTCGATGGAAGCAGACGTCGTGGGAGTGGAATCATCAACCAGCAGCGAGAGAGAATGCACCTTCTGCGTGGTTAATAAAAACCTCAAACGCTCAGGTCGCATCTCTCATTCGCTTGCTGGCCATCGAGGCGCGAGGACCAGCCAGCAGCAGCAGCGGGAGTTAAACTTTCCACCAGCAGCGAGAGAGAATGCACCTTCTGCGTGGTTAATAAAAACCTCAAACGCTCAGGTCGCATCTCTCATTCGCTTGCTGGCCATCGAGGCGCGAGGACCAGCCAGCAGCAGCAGCGGGAGTTAAACTTTCCACCAGCAGCGAAAGAGAATGCACCTTCTGCGTGGTTAATAAAAACCTCAAACGCTCAGGTCGCATCTCTCATTCGCTTCGCCATCGAGGCGCGAGGACCAGCCAGCAGCAGCAGCGAGAGTTAACCAGCAGCGACGGAGAATGCACCTTCTGCGTGGTTTAAATCCTCAAACGCTCAGGTCGCATCTCTCATTCGCTTGCTGGCCACCAAGGCGAGAACCAGCAGCGACTGAAACTGGATTCTGAGTGTTATTGGATCTAAATTTAGGTCTTGAACTCAGGGTCCAGTTCTCTATTCCAGACTTCTATTCGGTTGTTCTTAAAACCATAATAATACTCCTAAAGAATTATGCGGAATTTACTTTACTGTACCTCTATACAACCCATTTTTGTCGTGAATACGACTTACTTTACTATGGGGTGCCTTTTCAAAATTTACCCTCTGAGAGAGTGATAAGAATCAGAACGCGTTCTAAGGAAGAGAACAAAATATCTGCTGCTGTACAACAAATCGTCCGGGAAAAATGTTCCGAAAAGTGGTGAATATCGCAGTGAGTTCCTCAATTTGGTCCTTGTGAATGCTGGAAACGAGTCCCTTCAGCATATTGATAGTTTCTTTCAATAAAATATGCAAATCCGAAATGAAATAATCGACATTAAAATTCTGTATGCGGCTATTTTTATAGCCGTTAGGACCGCCCATTAGTGAAAAAGCTACAAACGAAATCAGGTAGAAACAAGCCTCTCAACAAAACTTGAATCAGTTTGGATTGTATCGCCACTGCGAGCAGATGTGTTTTGTGTCGTCTGCACGCTTTCGACAAGAGCGATTACGTCACAGCTGCCAGTCATTAGCATTGGGAAAAAAACAACGATGGAGAGCATTGCACAATATCAGCCGTTCTAATGGCTCTAAAAGTTTTCTAAAGAACTATTAGGATTTGTTGTTCGCAAATCGTAGGGAAATATCCTCAGTTTACGGCAAATCAAGAACAGTTTGCTTAGATTTGTGCACTTTTCGCTGTGTGAAATTCACAGTAATCGAGATCAAGTGAAGCTTTCTTTGTTTTTGCGAAAAATGTGAAAAAGGGGAATGCGTGCATAATTCATACAATTGATATTCGGAAGTGTTAAGGAACATGTCAGTTGTTTTCGTATTCACGACATCCAGTTATGTCTCTGACATTACCCACCCGCCTTTTTTTTATGCTCAGATCACAGCATGCTGTCAGCTTTCGTTTGTTTACTTGTTTGTGCGGTTTATATTCTGCGTTTTCAAAATGTCGCGCATTGAAAAGGAAGTGAAAATTAATGTTCTGGACACATGGCTAAGTGAGAAGGGTATTACTATGCGAAAATTGGCGAAGCGGTTTGGAATTCATCATGCCAGTATTAAAACCATCATTAATAAGTTTGGGGAACACTATTCTTTGGATGAGCTACCAGGAAGAGGCAGAAAACCCGGTTCTTCCTACCCGAAACTGGACCAGAAAGTGGTTCCTCTAATCATGAAGAACAAATCAATGTCAATACGTGATTTGGCCAAAAAAGCAGGAACGAGTGTCGGAATTATCCAGCATATCAAGAGGCGAAATCACTTGAAGACCTATAAGAAGCAGAAAATCTCGAAACAAAGTGTAGAACAGAAGAAGCGGAAATTATATTCGCGTCTTTTGGACTGTGCATGCGTTTTGATGGACGATGTTATGGAAAGGAGGACTCAAAACCATTCCAGGTCCACAATACTTTACTGTCGTCGTTGTGGAGGATGTGAGCGATGCGGACAGGTCGATTTAAGTGGAGAAAATCGGTCGAAAGGTACTGGTATGGCAAGCAATATGTTCCTGTGGTTTGAAGTCAACCATCGATCTGAGTGTCTCCAGAAGAGATTGCTACCTTTATATAAAAAGCATAATACACCTCCACCATTTTGGTCGGATTTAGCGTCGGCTCACTATGCCAAAACCACTCTCAATTGGCTTGCGGAAAAGGGTATAAATTTCGTTGAGAAAAATATCAATCCACCAAATTGCCCTCAGCTTCAACCCATCGAACGTTACTGGGCAATCGTGAAGAGGGTCTTCAAGAAGACTGGTAAGGCAGCTGGGAACATGCAGGAGTTCAAAAAAACTTGGGCTCATGCGTCCGAAAAATGCGATGCAACACTTTTCCGGAACTTGATGAAGAGCATTCGATCAAAAGTTCGAAAATTCGTGAAGGAATAAATTAAATGTCATCCGGTTTTCATTATGCTCAAGTTTAACCTCGTACAATAAAGAATCAATTTTTAGTTTGAATAAAATATCGTTTTTTATCATAATTTGAAAGGAAAATGTGTGGATAGCTTATTTTCGATACACTCCTTATCTCCTATGTATTACAGAGGGATTAATCGAAAAATCACAAATTAAAAAACAGCTTCCAGCCAATGTCGAAGATTTCTTTTGCATAGTCAATCATGTTTTTCGTTTTTCTTGGTGTTGATTCATTGTTATTTCAGTATGGCAAAGAATAGAATGGAGAATGGCGTAGACACATGAAGCACGAGCTGTACCAAGTATACAGTCATGTGGACATTGGAAGGCTTACAAAACACGCAAACTACAGTGGGCTGGACATGTAGCAAGAATGCCCTACGTAATGCTCAGCTGAGAACCTGGGAGCGGTCGTGAGACCTCGCACTATCAACTAATATGACATGTAAATTAGAACAGTTTTGAAGATTTTTTTTACGGTTTTTTGTGTCGTAATTTTCTAAGACGGTTTGAAATTTCAAAAACTCGACTCAGGCATTTTAAGATTTAAGGGTCCCAAAAAACGATTCTTTCAAAAACAATTTTTTCGAGATGACACTAAATCTCGACGTTTCATGCAATTCTAAGACTTTTGGCATCAAATTTTTTTTTCGATTGAGAAATGATGCCGAGTTTGTGACATAAACGTGGTTTTGCATGCTTTTGTGAACTACTCGAATCAATCTGAATTAGTTGATGTCAAAAATGAGCCCAAATTAACGTCAGAAATTATCTAATGAAAAGATAAAAAAAAATTTCATGAGATTGTTTTGAAGAAATAGGAAGGCATTATCAGACCACTAGAACATTTTACTTCGTTACTTCGAAACTGGAAATCGAATCTGGATGAAATTCAATAGTAGGTGATCTCGACGAACTGTTTCGAATGGTATATGAAACTCGACACTCCGAGTCGGTTTTCGCCATTCAAAAGTCGGTTTTCGCTGTGATTGAATATGGTTTTTATTTAAGATAAGGAAAACAGTTATTGTGTTCAAAAATGTTACTCCTTCCTTGCTCTTTCTCATAAAGAAAGACGCTTAAGATACCATGCAAAAATTCTGAATTTCATTAGGATATGCTTTCCGGTTCCAGAGCTACAGGCTGATAAGCACAAAAAAATGAAAAAAAATGTCACTTGCTTTTTTCAAAGATTACTGCATTGATTTTCTCAAACTTAGATTCAACTAAATTGTATAAATTGGATCTGATTTCTGTTAAAAAATCAAAATAATGTCTCAACTGATTTCCAGGGTGCTTAGTGTAAAAATGTCAATTTTGTAAGTATTTTTGTCTTTCTCATATAGAATCAGAACTAATTGGGTCAACAAAAGTATAGAATACTCAAATGCTACTGAGTTTAGAATCAATCGTAAAAGTTTATGTCATTGTATATTAGATTTCCTGAATCGGGAATTTTTTTTTTCAAAAAAGAAATTTTTCATTAACGAATACAAAAATATCATTTGTTTCGCGTGGAAGAGATTCTTTCTGTTGCAGAAACAAATATTTTCGACACTCGAAAATAGTCTCGAGTACAACAACAACAACAACATTCGAAAACCCCCATCCGAAAACAGCTGTAGGCCGATTCGACCGGAGTGGAATTGTCGTCCAACAAACACAACAATTTCATCTGATTGAGGCTTAATTTTCTTTCAAGTACTTTCGTGTACGTCGTATATATAGTTGAAGAAGAAACACAACAACGAGAAAGAGCGGTTAGCGTTTGTGAACTGCTTTGGATTTTACCCATACAGGGTGACCAGAACGGGACATACAGCAGTAGGCCTTGTTCCCGGTGTTTCTTCATCTGAGTTGGTTTTCCAAATAATTCGGGATCGAATTTCGCTTACGGCAAATGCTGTCAGTGACGATTGTTATTCTACGCTATTTTTCCCCCGATCACCCTATCGACCATTATTGCGCTGGATCATTCCGGGAACAATGCGGGATGGCAGATGAAAAGCGGACAGCAAACCAAACCAATAAAAATAACGCGCTTATAATTCAATCAAAAGTACTTTTTTTCAGGAAACGTATTATTCAATCAGAGGCAAATTATGCGTTGCGCTGAAGGGGGCGAACTGGTGAAAGCAACGGTGGCGGCGGTGAGAGGAGCGTGTTGTTTTGTGTTTGTTGATATCTCGTAGATTTGAACTCTGCCCGTGGACAAAAACCCGGTCAAGATGGTGGAAGATAAGAGGAACGGTTATCTACGGTCACATCGCAGAACGATTCGAGGCTTGAAGGTGCTCTCGTAGGTTCCTGATGATGATGGGCGAAAAACGGGTCGGAATCAGTGTTAATTGAAGTCAAGTGATGTGAGTAAAGTAGATTCCACTCAGATAGAACAGACCAGCGAAGCGATTTACGAGAGAGCGAGTTGCAATCGAAGTAGGCGAAATGTGGAGCCTGCCTTTCGCTGTCAATTAAGTACAGGAAACGGCAAAATATTCGAAGTTAAATCACTGAACTCTTCACACAAGCAGCGAACTTTAATAATTTGATCCCAAAGTGAGTGAATCGGACGTTGAACCTAAACTGTTCCTAATAGACGCTGCTTACTGTAGTGATTTTGTAAACACAAGTACGTAATAATCAAACCGAAACGAAGGAAAAGTTTACAATTCCAATAGCATTTAAGTGAAATATCACTGGAACTGGGGAACGTTTGACTTTTTGTTTCCACCCCGTAGGTCTAAAGCTATTGCAAACATGATGGTGATGATGATGATGAGCTCGAAGACTTGTTTGTTTTTGCCGTTTTGCTGCTATTCAGCCGTTTACCTCCTAACCTTAAGCCAGTGCGCTAAAAGCAATAAAATATAATAACAAAAGCACATTTGTAGGTAAGCTGCGCCTAGTTCTCCTCCGGATGGATGGAAGACCACGTCTTTAGTTGGTGCTGATTTGGCAACGGCTGCGGCATCATCATCCTTTTCGTTTTAATCTAACCCCCCTCACTGTCATCATATACGAAACACCAAATTAAACAACGACAGCGGCGATGATTCGGACTGAAAATAAACGCAGCACCAAAAAAAAACATACTTCCATCGATGAGTTAGTAGGTACCTATAACCTTTCCTTTTTTTGATTTTATTTCGTTATTGATCCAATGAGATCGTCGTGGTGAAGCAAACTTTGCGTAGCGCGAAAATGTGCTGTCGCAATAACAACATCCGGAATCGGGGTTAAAATATATTTACGATGGTGAAATCGGTAAACAAATTAACGTGTGATAGCTGCTGTGTTACCGTAACACAGAGAAGACGAAAAACCTGTTTTAATTCACCTAGTGGTGGGATGATGCCTTTCTCATATTACTCATCTATATCTATCAGACGTCACACGGAGCTAAATCAGATGAATATGGTGGTTGCAGAACGGTATTGGTTGATATTTGGCGGAAAAATCACGAATAATCAATACAGTATGCGACGGTGCATTATCATGGTGCAAAACCCGAGAGTTTTCGGCCCATCCCAGTAAGGTCTCTGAGCGTTAATCGTCGATTCTCGAGTACCAATTCCTTGATTTTATTAACGTGTTCATCACCAGAGTTGATGTTGATGGCCGTCCTGGACGTGGTTCGTCGTCAACGCGTTCTCGACCCTCTTTGAATAACTGGTCCCAATCAAAAACACTGGCTCGCAACATACCCGAACAGATGCACATAACTAAATCATAACACAAGTATATCAACAGTTGATATGTATAACAATTTGTGTTATTTTGAAACATTCAACAAATGAAAACGGTTGAAAGTTAAAACTTATGATAACAATATAATAACAAAATCATTTGTGATGTTTTATTCTCATTTGCAAGATTCATGATAACGTCAATTAATTGAAAAAATCACCCTCATTCTTGTTTACGTCCGTATCGGCAGTACGACGAAAGGGTACTTTCGAACGAATACGAATAAGCCATTCTTGTTTTCACTCGAATGAATTTGAACGCCGTTTTTCGTTTGCCCCAAAAAATTCAAATATCAGTAAACTTCTTCAAATAAATGCTAAGCCTTGATGAAATCAGTCCAATTCTTGTGATGAACCATATGCGAAACGCTAAAATGTATGGCAGTTTAACTTCAAACGATACGTGTATTCGAACGTCATTCGTACGAACGGAAAGTCCCATTCTCGTTTACGGACGAATAGACGAAATGACGTGGTTTCGATTCATCAGTTTTATGTTGCGAATCAATCGTTCGAACACATTGAAAAAAGTTTAACCGATTTCTAACAAATTTATTTTCGAGTCTAAAGGTGATTTGCAATCATATCATAAATTTGTGTATTGCAGAAAACATTTAGAAAGCATAGCAGTATAGTAAAATGCTGTTTTTTCTGGCGAGCCTTCGAATATATTCGTTCCAAGTTTTTACGCATCAAATTTTACATCCATTAGGTACTGGAAAATACGCTATGGGCAAATATGCTTTATTTTAAATTAAATGCATGATTTTACCAATGTAATAAATATGAAGACTATCGAAAACATGACAAAATTGCAAGAAAAATGCAACATATTTTTCGCAGATAATACTGATCGGACTGCTTTTTTTACTTTGCACGAAGTTTATTTTAATATATGGGTACGATATTTATTTATTATGTAGCATTCGTCACTTCCTTGATGCTTGGAATCTTCCTAAAAAAAACGACCTGTGCTGCCGATCCTTCTTTTGCAAAGAAGTCGCGTACGTAACATACACGTTCGAGTGAAAACAAGAATGGCTTGTTCGCATTCGTTCGAAAGCATGTGTTCGTCGTATGGTCGATACGGACGTAAGCAAGCATGATGATACAAAGTCAGCGAAAAAAACAAGTCAAATAACAAATGATAGCAAAGATTTTTAATTACAACTAAAATCTGTACCAGAACTGATAGTTTAAAGTTGGATGGGCGTTGTTTTTATGCATGTGCGATGTTTAAAATAGTGATTGATTCGAACGTAAATGGGAATACGAATTTGATATACTTTCGAACGTATCGCATACGGCCGTAAACAAGAATGAGGGTGAATAAGTTCTTCCGTTGCTTTATAAGGAGTGTATCGATAAGTAGTTAGCAACATTCAAACAGTTATTACTCTGAAATGGCTTAATTTTTTGCAGCGTGTTTTGCGGTGACATGTTTGTTTACATGTCAATAACAGCTGCGCAATCGATTGGTTTCGGTACGGTTTATCGTTTAAATGATGAGTCGAATTGATCCGGAAACGCGAAAGAAAATTCTGCACACTTGGTGCTCAGAAGGTGGTGTCACGTACAACGAAATTGCAAAACGGGTGAAAGTGCACCACACCAGTGTCAAAAATATTATCGAGAAGTTCGGTAAGACCCTTTTCATGAAGGATTTGCCCCGATCCGGTAGGAAAACGGGGCCCAGCCAGCCCGGCCGGGACTTACAAGTGGTTGAGTACATCAGGAAAAAACCCATCGGCGTCGACGCGGGATTTGGCCAAGCAGTTTAACACCAGCATCGGGATGATTCAATGGATCAAAGTTCGGAACTCCCTGAAAACGTACAAGAAACAGAAGGTGCCGAAAAAGTCCCTGGAACAGCAAGTTCAGGCCAAAACAAGAGCGCGAAAACTGTATAACCGAATTCTACAGAATAAAGACGAATGCATCCTGAACGACGACGAAACCTACGTCAAGGAAGACGAGCGCTGCCCGGACCGCAATATTATACAAAATCGGTGTACCAGGACCTGGACGACGCTGACACCACGGTGGTGTTGAAAAAGTTTGGGCAGAAAGTGTTGGTCTGACAAGCAATTTGTACCTGTGGTTTGCGGTCGTCGATTTTCTTCACGAAGGGCACAATTAACGCCAAGGTGAACGAGGAAGAATGTTTGTAGAAGAGAATGCTGCCACTGTACAGAAAGCATAAGGCTCCTCGTCTCTTCTGACAGGATTTGGCTTCAGCCTACTACGCCAACTCCGTTCTACAGTGGTTTCCAAAAATAATATACAACTCGTGCTGGATAGCTGCTATCATGTGGAATAAATCTCATATTTTGTTTACGAGGGTTTGACAGATGTTGCAAAAATTTTGACAAGAAGTTTCGTATAACTCTTATCCTTATTGGTTTTAAATTGTGTATCGTAAATTGTAGCACATATGTCTTTTCCTTCAGTAAGAGATAAACAATTATAATTTCACTATATTGTTCAAAATAAAAGATGTTTTGATCATAGTTATACATACAATATATATTATTTTAATTTCCACTATTGACAAATCGAATTTTTGTATAATTTAAATAAATTGTTTATAATTGAAATAAATTATTTATGAACTTATGTCTTTTTTTGGTATACATACCAAAAAGAGCTACACTAATAGATTATCCGAAGCCGGCAGTCGGATCCAAATAATATTCAATAGCTGCATAGGATATTAACCTTCTTCCGAATTATTTGACCTTTTAGTAAATATTGCAGTTATTTTATTGTTGTCAAAAAGAACCCTGCTCGAAAGCATGGTTATTTTTTACAGTTCAATAGTTAGTTTTCGACAGTCAAAGTCAAAGAAAATACCCCGATAAAAAATTCCAATACATTGTCAAACGACGTAAGTTTATCTCGAAGTTTTATTCAAATGATAAAATAAAAAAAAGTACGGGTGTGTAATGTCAGAGACATAACTGGATGTCGTGAATACGAATATGACACGCTTTATTTATGCTGCCGAATTCGAATTGGTAGTTCATCGATTGTTTGAATTGTGCAACTTTCCCCTCTTTCATTACTAGAAATTTAAACGATGCGCCTAGACTAAATTACAGATTAGTTACATTAAACATTCTGAAACGCACTTAAATACTATGAAATAAGCAGTATAGTTCTTTATAATAAAAAAAAATGGTGACGATTTGAGTTAGTTCAGCACGCAGACTCTGAATTCTAAACCCATATTCCAGAACTAAGCTCTAAAACATGAAGACGATTTTTCGCCATGACTACCAGAATGGGTTTTATAGAGTACAGTAAAGTAAATTTCCGCATAATTCTTTAGGAGTATTATTATGGTTCTAAAAAGAACCGAATAGAAGAAGTCTGGAATAAAGAACTGGATCCTGAGTTCAAGAACTAAATTTAGAACCAATAACAGACTCAGAATCCAGTTTCAATTCTAGAATTGCAATTTCGAAACTCAAATTAGTTCCGGAATACAGTTCCAGAATCCAGTTTCAGCACGCAGGCTCTGAATTCTAAACCTATATTGCGGAACTACAATCTGAAAATTGAACTTCTCGTTATGACTACCGAAAACCAAATGATGGCAGGTGCTCTCTCCGTCGCTGATGGTTTAACTCCCGCGATGGCAGTCTGCTTGCCTTGAAGGCCAGCAAGCGAATGAAAGTTGCTACCTGAGCGTTTGAGGTTTTAACCACGCAAAAGGCGCCCTCTCCGTCGCTGCTGGTTGATGGTTTAACTCTCGCGATGGCAGTCTGCTCGCCTTGAAGGCCAGCAAGCGAATGAAAGTTGCTACCTGAGCGTTTGAGGTTTTAACCACGCAAAAGGCGCCCTCTCCGTCGCTGCTGGTTGAAGGTTTAACTCCACGACGTCTGCTCCCATCGAACGCACGAATAGAAATGATCGATTTTCACCACGGTTCCCCTTTTATACGCATTCAGTTGAAGATATGTACCTGACTACCTCAAAATCGTCGTCCTTGCGCGAAAAACCCAAGCGAAAGTAAAGAGTTTTCCGCATTATTTTGAAATTTTGAGAAAACTTAATTTTTGAGTTGTTTGTGGTTATCTCACACTGTTCAAAATATTATCCTAAATTCCTGATCATATTTTTGATGAAATGGTGAAAGAATTATGTTGCTACCATTAATACAAGTCGAGATATTCACGATTAAGTTCTGCCCATTCTTCCATATGGCTAATTTTGAAAAGGCACCCCATAGTAAAGTAAGTCGTATTCACGACAAAATAATTGCTTGACTGTCAAATTTTAACTAAAAGTTAAAATAATTCACCAGATGGTTCACGACCTTAGTGGACTGTAAGACCTTTGATTTGAGTCTAAGTTTGCAAAAAATCGGCTAAGGCGTCTCTGAGAAAATGAAGCAAGCTCCGTTTTTGAAGTTTTTGACCACTTTTTGTGATACTTCTGAAACCGGGAAACATAAATATAAAATCTAAAAAAAAATGTTTCGTGAATAGCGTTTACTTTTCGTCTGCTTAGCGATTTAGATCGTACTGTATAGGCTTGCACTAAGTAGTTCAATTATAATTGCATTGCACTGACGAGTTGAAGACGAAACGCAACGAACAATGAAATAGGGTATGTGCCCATAGCACAAAAACTGCTTTAAGCCAAACCCCGAAATAACAGGTTCACGATACTTTATTCAAAGCAGTCGCCTTCGAAATCAACTCACGAATGCTACGTCGTTTTCTCATACATTCTATCTCATCTCATACTTTCTGATTCATAAACCTTTAGGTTTTCTACCAAAATGCTCGACAATGGCATTTCTTCGCATTGCGGTATAAAAAACAAAATCTGGAAGTTATTTAAAGTCTTCGAATACGTAGGGGAGACCGGGGCTGGTAGACAGTGCCGGTAGAAAGGATACTTGAAGATTTCCGACCACAACTACATATAGCCTGTCAAATCGAATACTTTTTTTGAAAACATCATCTTTGTCCGGAAACGCTTTGCAACGGCGTTCCTTGGCCCTGTGGTATAAAAAACCTGATCCGAAAGCTGTTTAAAGTCTTCGAGGCCATAAGTTCTGTCGTCCAAAAAGGTGCAAGAAAATTTGGCAAAACAAAATCTGTATAAAGGCAGTTAAATTGTCAGCCCGTTTGGTCATCTTTTTCATTTTGTACGCCTTCAATCTTTGCCTCGGCTTCGCTTGTTGCACGTATGTTTTTGACTTTCGAACATTGCGAACCACATTCCGCACAAGAAGATTGAGATTTTTCTCAATGACGACCCCCACCTTTTCAAACACAAAACACGATTCTTTTCTGTAGTTTTAGTTTCTTGGCAAGAGCGCGTACTTATGAAAACGTACTTGAATGAATAAAAAAACGTACTGAATGCAAAGACGTTGTACCTGGAAACAATGAGGAAAGCTGTCATATAAGTGAAAATAAACGAAATTTAACGTAGGCAGGCTTTAAGCCTTCGCCTTTTTTTCATATTAGAGAAATGTTCCCAAATAGTGTTATGGATTGATGCCCGAAATGTTTGAGTGGCGCCATCTTTTACAGAGCACTGCAAACTAACTACCAGCTCCACTTTTGTTTTTGCATACTATGCCATACATCGCCGGGAATCCGTTTCCGGATCGCAATCTGTGCATTTCCCACGCAAAATGCTCAAAAGACTTTCCCGTACGACGGTCTTACCAAGTGACGAACCCGGTCATGAGATCCGTTTACAACATCTTGGAAGTTGGATGAATGAAATATTTTCTCTCTCTCGCTCCGTTCTCTATCACTCACTCAGTTCAATTCGCTCCGCAGTAGGCCGTGCGCGAGAGTGTTTGAGTGACCGTCGGTTCCATTCCAGCGAAAGAGCCCCCCCAACACTCTCATCATTCATCCGCGGTTGAGTTGTGTGATTTTAAATACGATTATCTTATTACGATTCCCAATTGTGGCTATGGGCATTCCGGTTCGATTCGATATGACTTGATCGTTCAGTCGCTCACGAGAGCGTAGCGGAGACGGTTGTGTTTTTTTCAGTTGTTCCCTTGCAGTAAGTTTTGTTGATTTTTTTTTACCTGTTGTGTGGAGACCGTGGCAGCCGGAAGACACACGGACGAAGTTGTTCTGTGCTGTTTTGCAACCATTTGCCGTCTCGTTCGTTGTTTCCTCCGACACCCGCCGCACGCTGAAAAACAACAGTGCGCGGTGTGCCCAAAACGTGGGTGACGTGAAGTGAAGTGAGGTGCATATCCAAAGTACATACATTAGTACTGTTGTTAATTCGGTTGCTACCGTTGGTAGTAGTATTACCCAAATACACGTTGGATAGAGAGATTACTATCGCGATTGCACGGTGACAAACGGAAGAGTCGAGATAAATATCTTTTTTTTCGCAATTGTCGTTGTTTGCAGTGTATTTTTTTTCCTCTGCGCCTGCTTTGTTTTCCTGCTTTCATTCCATCACTCGATTTACATTCAAATCTTGTGACGTGAAAAGTGAGAAGTGATTCGTGCAATTAACCCGCAAAGAAGAGACCAATAGAGTGTGGAAGGGGTTACCAAGCAAAAAAAGAAAAAGAAAAAAAAGGTGGAACAAAATCAGCTATAAGCGGAAAAGAAAAAAAAAGTAATCACGAAGAAGTGCACTCTCTCGGGCGTGATCGCGTGGATGATCATCGTTGAAGTGACGCAAAAAGGGAAAAGAGATTGGTGGGTTCAGGTGTGTGTGGTGCGACACGGGTTGTTGTTTTTTTTTCTTTTTTACTTCGACCGCCACCCGCCGCTGTATGTGTGTCTCGGCGTGTATGTGCACCCTGTGAACGGTGGTGGAGCAAAAAACACACACACGGCAGAGGCGAAAGCCGCAGACACAGCGCCATAGAAGATCGGAGTTTGCTATCTAAATGGATAAATTCTGTTGAAGACGTCTTCGTTGTCGTCGTCGTCGTCGTCGTCGTCCGTGTCGGTGTCGAGCGAACGAAACAGGAATATATCGTCAACGGACTGTGTGAGTGTGTGTGTTCGCTAGTGTTGCAATTTGTTCAACCCTTGCCCGTAGACACGGCACCCGATCGGATCGTCAATTAACGGTTCACGGCTGTCGTCCGCATTCGTGGTGTCGCAGAACAACACCGCTCCGTAGCTGGAAGAAGTGATACGAGCAGTACACGGTAATCCATAGGCTTAGGTTTGTTGAACCACGTTGCCACGATCAACTCTAGAAGAGCAACGATAACAACATGCCATGGAAACTAATTGTGTCGTAGCAATATGTTAGTTATTAGTAACAAATAAAATTTTTCTCATTAGTTGTCTGAAGCTCGTTCAAGCCAGACGTATTTTCTTTCTGATTCGATATTCCTGACTGAGTACTCGAACAGGTTATGGGCCCAGTACCAGTACAGGAGGATCAAATATAGAAGATTGAAGATCTAATCGTTTTCTGAAAAACCGTAAAAGTCGTGAAGCTCAAGATGGAGTGGGGAAAATTGCCGAAGCTGAATAACTCCAATTATTCAGCATGGTCGTTCTCTGTACAAGCTTTATTGCGAAGGGAGCAGATTTGGAAGTTCATCGATCCAGGAGTTCCCCCGAATCCATTGACTGCTGCTTGGACAGAAGGTGATGAAAAGGCGCTGGCGACAATTCAATTAACAGTGGATGAGAGCCAATACGCTATTATTCGGAACAAACCGACAGCCAAGACGACGTGGGATGCATTACAACAGCATCACAATAAAACTAGTTTGGGACAAAAAGTTACGCTGCTCAGGCTTATTACCAACCAGAATTACCGGATTGGAGGCAACATGGAGTTATACCTAGCTGATATAGAAAAACAGTATGCTAGGCTTGAGAACTCCGGATTTGAAATGAAGGAGTGTCTAAAGGTGGCACTTATACTACGTGGACTTCCAGATTCTTTCAACCCTTTGACGACAGCATTGGAAGCTCGGAACGAGGATGAATTGACTCTCGAAATGGTGAAAATCAAGCTCATGGACGAGGCCGAGAAACAAGCAAAGCAAAGAGGTGGTGGTATGGAAGAACTGGCACTGAAGATTAGTAACAATCAGAAGGTAATTAGCTGCTATTTTTGTGGAAAACCGGGGCACCGGAAGCGAGAATGTAAGCTGTTTTTGGCGGAAAGAAATTCTGCAGGAAAAAATGAAAAGAAAAAACCTAAAGAAAAGGTAAAAACAGTGCGCGAAAACGACCAAAAGGAGTCGTTCACGTTTTTAGTATGTTCAAATCAACCAAATGCAAAGTCATGGATAATTGATTCAGGTGCTACGTCTCATTTAGTGAAAGATCGTAATGCATTCGTACGGTTGGACAACAGTGCAAGACCAGTTATATCGTCGGCGGATGGTAAAACCCTACGAACGGAAGGTATCGGCGACTGTGTGATTGAGTGCTTAATAAGTAGCGAAGAAAAAGTGACCATCACTTTAACAGGCGTTATTTTTGCTCCTGAGCTCGAGACTAACTTGATATCAGTAGCAAAATTGGCAGAAAAAGGTGTTAAAGCAGATTTCAATTCGAAGGGCTGTAAATTAATATATAATAAAAAGGTGATTGCAACTGCTGATCGAATTGGTGGTCTCTACTGGTTGAATGTCGCAGACGGACGTTCTCTCGTCGTGAACAACAAACAACACAATACCGATTGTCAGCACGTATGGCACCGACGACTTGGCCATCGCGATCCGAATGTTCTTGATGTCATTGAACGGAAGGGATTGGCGTCCGGTATTAATGTATCAAGCTGTAGACTTCGAATTACGTGCAAATGCTGTATCGAAGGAAAAATGTCCCGTCCATCATTTCCTCAAGTAGCCGAGAAGACATCAAGAGAAATTCTCGACATAGTTCATAGCGACGTTTGCGGACCAATGACGGAGACTCCTGGTGGTTGTAGGTATTATATGACCATGATAGATGACCATAGCAGATATACGGTGGTTTATTTTTTGAGAGAAAAATGCGAAGTTAAACAAAGAATTAAAGATTACGTACGATTTACAAAAACCCAATTCGGAAAGAAACCGAAAATTATTCGTTCGGACAGAGGTGGTGAGTACAGCAGTAAAAGTTTGCGCGAATTTTACAAAGAAGAAGGAATTAAACCTGAATATACCGCTGGATACTCTCCTCAGCAGAACGGAGTAGCTGAAAGAAAAAATAGATCTTTGAACGAGATGGGATTGTGCATGTTATTGGATGCTGGTCTACCCAGACGATTTTGGGCAGAAGCAATAAATACATCAACTTATTTGCAAAACAGATTACCTTCTACAGCTATTACGACAACGCCGTTCGAGATATGGTTTGGCAAAAAGCCTGACATGAAACATTTACGGATTTTTGGTTGTGAAGCGTTTGTTTGGACACCAGCTCAAAAACGTAAAAAGTTTGATAAAAAAGCGATAAAAATGACCTTTGTTGGCTACTCATCAGAGAACAAAGCGTACAGATTGCTCGATACGAAGACTGGAAATGTCGTTATCAGTCGTGATGTACGGTTCTTGGAACTTGAAGACGACAAATCATGTAGGGAAACAACTGGAGATGTGGAAATTGAGGCGGTAGCTGACTCAGAAGTAGCTGTTCAGTTGGAAGATCGATTAATCACCGAACAGGGAGAAAATGACAATCATCAATCAGAAGTTGTGGATGATCACGAACATTTACCTGAGATTACGCGACGATCCAGTAGACCAAACTTCGGTATTCCACCACAGAGATTCGGTACCATTGGATTGGCCCTATCACACGTAGAGCCAAAAACTTTTGCCGAGGCTATCGAAAGTCCTGACCGTGACAAATGGAAGCTGGCAATGGAAGAAGAAATGGCTTCACATCGGGAAAACGGATCGTGGGAATTCACCAAGCTACCCCTGGACCGTAAAGCTATCGGATGTAAGTGGGTCTACAAATGTAAGGAGGACGAAACTGGGAAGACAGTACGATTTAAAGCCAGATTAGTTGCTCAAGGTTTTTCCCAGAAGTATGGAAGTGACTATGATCAGGTGTTTGCTCCAGTAGTAAAACAAGCAACCTTTCGGACAGTGCTAGTGTTGGCCAGAAGAAAACATATGTGTGTGAGACACATGGACATCAAAACAGCGTATTTATATGGAGAGCTTAAGGAGGAGATTTATATGAAGCAGCCTCCAGGATACGGTTGTAATGATCAAGAGACAGTTTGTCGGCTAAAACGGAGTTTATATGGTCTAAAGCAGGGCGCTCGTGTCTGGAACCAGCATATAAATAATGTACTACAGGATATTGGTTTCCAACGGTCGAATGCAGATCCCTGTCTCTACACGCGACAAATTGAAGGACGCCTTACGTACATGTTAATTTACGTCGATGATATAATTGTGGTATGTCATCTCGAGGATGAATATAAAGCGCTAGTAGGAGTTCTAAGAAGAAAACTCAGAATTGTGGAACTAGGAGAATTAAAGTTTTTCCTGGGGATTCACGTAAGAAAACATGTAGACCAGTATATGCTAAGTCAGTCGTCTTACATTTCGAAACTTCTCGTGCGATTCAAAATGGAGAAATGCAAAATATCTAAAGTTCCTATGGCAAGTGGCTTTATACAACAAAAGGAGGAGGATAGCGACACTTTTTCGGAGAAGGATGTGTATGAAAGCCTTATTGGAGCTTTGTTGTATATAGCCATAAACACACGTCCGGATATTTCTATAGCAACTTCGATTCTTGGAAGACGTGTATCAAACCCAACAGTAGCAGATTGGAATGAGGCTAAAAAGGTGCTTCGCTATCTCAAAGGCACAATTAATCACGGGCTAAATCTAGGAGACAGTAAGCAGCTAGAAGTAAAATGTTTCGTCGATGCTGACTGGGCTGGTGAAGTAGGAGATCGTAAATCAAACACTGGTTACATTTTAAAGTTTGGTGATGGTCTTGTGAGTTGGGGATGCAGGAAGCAGAATAGTGTTGCACTTTCAAGCACAGAGGCAGAATATATTGCTTTGGCGGAATGTATGCAGGAACTACAATGGCTTCGTAAATTGCTGGAGGATTTGAAAATAGAATTAAGGTTACCAATACAAGTGAATGAGGACAACCAAAGTTGCATCGCACTCACAGTTGCAGATAGGGTATCTCGAAAATCGAAGCATATTGCTATCAAATATTGTTTTGTGAAGGACTTAGTCGAAAATAGAATTGTTCAAATGCGTTATTGTTCCACGGAGCATATGGAAGCAGATATTTTGACTAAACCGCTAGGAGCAATTAAATTACGTCAGTTTCGTGAAGCTATTGGAATCCATTCGACCGATGTTGAGGAGGAGTGTTGAACCACGTTGCCACGATCAACTCTAGAAGAGCAAAGATAACAACATGCCATGGAAACTAATTGTGTCGTAGCAATATGTTAGTTATTAGTAACAAATAAAATTTTTCTCATTAGTTGTCTGAAGCTCGTTCAAGCCAGACGTATTTTCTTTCTGATTCGATATTCCTGACTGAGTACTCGAACAAGGTTTAGTTAAGTTATTCGATTTATTTGATGGGGTTTGAAGAATTATGAAGGTTACCAAAAACTGCTGTTTTAAGGTCTGACTGATAACGATCAGAGGTTTCGACACAAAATTTCATTATTTTGTCAAAGATGCTTGATTGACAGAGTTAAATGATATATTTCTGTGTTTGAAAATTGCGTAAAATATGGTTGTAAAATAAAAAGTCTTTATATAATTCAGCGCCTTCTATGATTCGGCTCTTGTTTCTTCAATCGACTCAAAACGCGTTCCCCGAAGTGACCTTTAAAATTTGAAGAACAGCCAGAAGTTACACGGAGCCAAATCAGCCGAGTACGGTGGTTGTGGAATGGAGAGACAGCACATTATCGTGGTGCAAAAACCAGTCACTGTTAGACCATAATTCTCCCATAAACGCCTCTTGAAGTTTATAGCTTCACCACTTTCGTCTTCAACACATTGTCAGTCTTTTATAATCATTTTGCACCAATCAAATGTTGTTGTTTTTGCTAGCATTCTGCAGCGTTCACAGTTTCCGCAGCGATTCGATAATCGCACTTTTTTGTTGAGCTATGTTGGGCATTGTTTGTTCTGACGTCTCAAAAAAAAATGCCCTTCTCAGACACTAATGACTTTCTTATAATTCGATACTCGACATGAATGTCAGCAAACAGTGCTGCCAATAACAGCGAAAAAGTATCTGTTTTACTTCACCTAGTGGTGTGATAAAGCCTTTCTCATATTACTCATTACTGTGATATTTTTGTCATTATATACGACTTATTTTACTTTGGGGCGACATTATAAAAAATTACCCTCAGAGAGTGATGAGTTTTAGATCGTGAATATCTCTTGTTGTATAGGACGTATCAACATAAATTTTGCTACGTGCCATCGGAAATATGATCATCAATTTTAGTTGTATGACATAATCACAAACAATTCAAAATTCAAGTTTTCTGAAATATTTGGTATCAACGAGTATCAAAGAAAAAAAAACACCTAGTGGTGTAATGATGCCTTTCTCATATTACCTATATTTTCGGAAAGATCACTAGAAGATTCTGTTGAGATTTTTTTTTCAAACTTGAATAAAATCAAAAACTTTCTCTGGTATAAACTACCATCACCTTTTCAATTTGTAAAAAGTTATGTCAAGTTAATATAGATTTAAATGTGGCAACCCTGCACGTTATACAAAATTGAACTAAGCACGCTGTGTGCTAGGCGGTGGCGTTTTCTTCATCCTTACCAGCACGTACCGATTTGCATCATTTTTTATGACTGTTTGAAAGTTCGGATACTCATTCGGATCTGGATGAAATTGCACAGTATCTTTAAAGATACTGAGAGCTTTAATTTGAATCATGATTTGTGAAAATCAGTTTAACCGTTGCTAAGAAATCGAAGTAAGTTCCGGTTTTGGAGCTTTCATTCGCTATTACCGGTGCTTCCGGAAGTGGAAACCGGGGATTAGTAGTCCCAAAGTAGGTTTATTTATCCACTAACTAACAAGATCTGCCAACTAGATGAATTTAGCAGTGGGTTTTATAAAAATGTGCACCTCGTTTCGCCATCGCTTGTGAAAAAATACTCATGAAATTGAAAATTTTCACTAATCGTTCTGTAATACCGGAAACGAAAGCCGGATCTGGATAAACTTTTCGAGGACTTTTTAATGAATTTCAAGACCTTTTATTTGCATCTTAGTTTGCAAAAATCGGTTGAGAAATTTCCGAGAAAATTTAGTGCGCATTTTCTCATGGATTTGCACATATTGCCTTGTAATTCCGGAACCGGAAGTCGGATAAAGATAAAATTCGATAGCTATCTATGGGACCGTAAGGTCTTTCATTTGAATTTGAATTAGTGAAAATCGGTTCAGCCATCTCTGAGAAAATCGATTGACATTATTTGTCACACACACAGACATTTTCTCAGTTCGTCGAGCTGAGTCGAATGGTATATGGAATTCGCACCCTTCGGGCCTCGGTTCAAAAGTCGGTTTTCACAGTGATTGTATGGCCTTTCTGTATGAGAAAGGCAAACATTTTACCCTGCGCAGTTGCCTGAAGAAGTAAGAAAGAGTAAAGCAAGTGCATCATTCAGGTGGGTTCAGATCCAGAGCTCAGTTCCAGTATCAAGAATTCAGTTCAGTATTGAATCAATTGCGGGACGTTCGCTGAGCCAGTTTCCCTTCAACGAAGCTCGATTGCGTTATCCTGCTGCTGGTCGTTTGCATTGGAACAAAATAAAACGAAAAGTGGACAACGATTCTTTGCAAATCGTAGATAGCAATCATCAATTTAGTGCAAATTTAGAATAATTTAATTAGTTTTGTGCACTTTTAGCAGTGCAAAATTCGCACTAAACGATTGCGAATAAATCCAGTTTTCTACGTTATATGAACCGATTTGAATAGATCGTATTGGACCAGTTGCAATAAAATAGATCAAGACTCATCTTAAAACTTAGTTAAAGGATAAAACAGCACAACACGATTCATGCGGCCATTGAAACTGTGTCTTGTCTACGTTTAATGGTTTTCCGTGTAGTATAAATTGATTTTAGTCAACTGCAATTAGCCTCTTTCCAGAATGCAGTAGAAGGCTTAAATGGAGACCCAAATAATGATAAAAAAATTTGATGAAACTCAATCCAACTTGAAACGAAATCCGAAGAGATTTTGGTCTTTTGTTAATGGCAATCGCAAAGAAGATGGACCCGCGTTCGACCGTACAGATTATACACTCTTACTTGCGAAACTAGAACGTCTAGGAGCATCACCTAGTTTTTCTCACTGGCTTAAATTTAGAGACCGAGCTCTATTAGCGAAGCTAGGAAATGTCGAGTCGTACAACTTCAGCAATAAATCGAGGAAGCATCATCGGACCGTTACTATTTTCTTTGTTTATGAGGGACATTTCTTTTGTCATTCCACCAAAACGCAGCAGTCCATTTCTTGTTGTGCGATCGATCGGTTTCATTATGAGAACCGCAAAGAAGTTTACTGATCCATATGGCTTGCGATTGTTCGTTAATATTATGGATTTTTACGTGCATTTGATGATTTGGAAGAGGGCTTTTTTCCATTCTACCGAAACTCCATTTGGATCGATATAGATCAGGTGGAAGAGGATTACATAATTATAACCTGTTTTAATCCACCTAGTGGTGTAATAATGCCTTCCTCATGTCAATCATGTTATCATATGAAATACTGTGGTATTCTTCAAAATATTTTTTTTTATTCTCTAAAGAATAACCGAAATTGTTTTGATTGGTCGTCTACTGATACTGACTACCTTCTTCGTTTCGTCTTTTTGAATGAATCCGGAATCCGGTTGAAAATCAGAGATTCCGCATGGGCCTACAAACCCTTTTATTTGAATCCAAGTTTGTGAAAATCCGTCAAACCATGGCTGAGAAAAGAGAGTGGTATCCATTTGGGAAAATATGACCAACCGCAACCGGGAACCAGGATAGCCGGAAACGGTTTTTTTTGATCGACTGCTGATAATGACTACCGATTAAAGTTGTTTTTTAGCCGATTTAAAAATTTTTTACGTGTTTTGTTTGGTCCCCTTAAGTGATGGTATAAAACTTTCAACACACTTTACCCTACAATCCCGGAACCGGAAGTCGGATCCCAATGAAATTCATAAGTTTTGTATAGAACCATAAGAGCGTAAATCTAAGTTTGTGAAAATCGGTTACGCCATCTCTGAGAAAAGAGAGTAAGTAGCTTGTAATTGGAATTTTTACACTATCGGAACCGGAAGTCAGATCCAAACAAAATTCAGGAATGTTGCATAGAATCCCAAGACCTTTCATTTGAATCTAAGTTTGTCAAAATCGGTTTAGCCATCTCCGCGAATAGTTGGTGCACTTATTTTAACAATTTTCTACACACCCCATATTTTCGGAATCGGAAGTCGGATCCAAATAATATTCAGAAAATTAGTATGGAACCACAAGACCTTTCATTTGATTTTTTCTGGCACCTTTCATTTCATTTTTTTTCTGACAATTGTTTGAAACTCTTATCAAAAAATAATCGAAGAAGTGCTGGTCAGCTAGACTAGCCTACATTTACCGGAACAAATAGTAATCGGAAAGAGCAATGTCCGGGTTGTAGGGCTGGTAGGGTAGGACCTCCCATTTGAGCGATTCTAAGTATGTTTAACCGGTTAGGCAGCGTGTAGGCGAGTATCGTTATGTTGAAAAATTAGTTTGTCGTGTATTTTGGACGTTTTTCTTGGAATGCTCGACTCAAACGCATCGATTGTCGTCGGTAAACCTCCCCGGTAATTCTTTCACTTGCAGTAGCTCATATGGTTCCACCGTATACAGAGAATCACCTGAAGACCATGAATATTTAGAACAACCTTCGATGAGTAACAATCCGAAGAAAAAAACGACGTCCCTTGGCTTCAATTCACACGGCACCCGATTGCCTACCTTTCGGATATTTCCCGGCGTTTTGTGCGATTCTTCTCGAGACGTGGAATCGATTTTTCAGAACAAAAACAAATTGTATCGAAAAAAATTGCACCACGCGGTTGATTTAGCAAAAGTCTGATTGTAATGTTCTAGAAAATTTAGTTAGAAGGTTAATACAGTTTCAATCACCGAACGATCATCAAAATCTGCATTCCGTCACGAAATGACACTGGAAATGGCGACGGCAAACGTACGCACGTACTGTCTGATACAAGTCGGCCGGTTCAACGTGTCACATTACCAAATGCAAAAAATAAATGTAATAAAAACAACATGACTCATTGCGGTCCCCTTCGGCCAGAAGAAAACGAGCAGCAACTAGGCTAAGCTTTCACAATTGCGCCTCGACTTGTTCGGTTGGTTGGAGTTTGCGTTTTTTTCTTCTTCCAAATTAATGTTATTGTTTTATACCCGGACCGGTTCCCAGCAACCGGTCTAAAGTTCTACTCTCGCCTACTCGGATGAGCCGCGCACGCGTGCTCAATCGGGATAAGTTAGAAGATTCAAGCGATTGTTCCATCTTAATTTATCTGTCCGCCATACTGATTAACACCCGGCATTGAAGCTGTTACAATCTGATTATTCAAATGATCGGCAAATTTCGGACCGAATTTCAAGCTACAATGACAAAAATGTTTGAAATGATTCGAATTTTGTTTTTTTTTTCGTTTGATTCTTCGCGGCCTACTAAGCCTATTATTCAAAGTGGTTATTTCTTCTCATACCGTACTAATGCGCAAAATCATCTCAGGCCATTAAAACATTTTGCATTTGAGGAAGAAGCCAATCGTAGAAATCTAACCTCAACTGTTGCTCTTAAAAGTGCTGATCATGATGATCTCGCCAATGGAGTTTGAGCCTTACAGTAGTCTCCCTCTGAGCTCCGGGAACCGGTTTGGACCGGTTCCGATAGCTATCTAACAATATCGACACCGTTCTATCATGAAACTGGTGTCCGTCGCCATGGAAATATATCGATGAATAAATTATAAATCAATCCTATGCTACTTTACCTAATGGTGGAATTTAATTCTTGGAACCTACCGTGACTACACGGGGGAACTTCTGTGCTCTGCCTGCCTGCGATTCGACTGCCGGTCGTTTGCGCTTGATGATGATTAGGTAAATGGCGGGAATAAATATGCAAATAATTACTACTTACAATATTCGAATCCGAACAATGGCAAGCGTGATAATTTGGCTCGTAAGCTATCTGATTAGGTAAGCGGAGAGGAGATGGGGAAAAAAAGCATACAGTTAATGATTGCTGTCAGAACAGAACAAATTGGCCTAAATGACGCGTTCCTCGGTGGTAATTGATATTAAAAAACTAAATTGTGAATCTCCGATTCCGATCATTGCAAACTCATGATTTCTAAAAAGTGCTCTATTTTCTATACGACTAAATCCAAATTATGTTGCAATAATAGTACGAATAGTCATTTGATGTAGTTAGTGTTGTTTCATGTGTTAATTTATCATTGCTTCTTTATGAAAAAATTACTGTACAGGCTCAGCAGTGGATTCAAAAGTATTATTCGGTCTCTACTTCATTAAAAAGAACCATTCGTTATTGGTTTGCTGAATGTAAACATGAGCGTTCAGACACAGATGATGGTGAACGTTCTGCTCGTCCATTGCTTCATAAAACATCAAAAAAGTTCACAAATTGGTCATATTGAAATTGCATGAAATAGCTGAGGCTGTAAAGATATAAGAAGGCAGTGTGTTTACAATTATGCATGAACATTCGACTATGAGAAAGCTCATAGTCAACGTTTTGAAGATTCAGAGCGAGATATGTTTGGCCCTTGTTTACAAGTGATAAATCAGATTTTTTTGCGTCGATATGTGACAATCGATGAAACATGGATCCATCAATTCACTCCGCCGGATCAAAACAATCATCATCTGAGTGAACTGCAACCGATTAAGCGCGTCCGAAGCATCCAAAAAGGCGCAGCAGTCAGCTGGGAAGGTATGGCTTCTATGTTTCAGGATGCACATGGAATAATTTTCATTAAAAATCTTGAAAAAGAAAAAAAGGATCAATAGCGAATTGTTGAATTGTTTGAGCGCAAAAATCAACGAAAAACGACCTCATATGTAAAGAAAAAAAACGACAGTTTACCGAAGACGATGGTTAAACTGAACGAATTACACTTTTAATTACTTCCTCATCCTCCGTACACTCCAGAAGTGGCCCCCAGTGATTTAGAAAGATTGCTCGTCGGTAGGAATTGAACTCAAATTGAAAAGCAATTGCTGAATGTGAAGCCTATTTTCTGGTAAAAGACAAATCCTTCTACAAGCACGACATCGAGATGTTAGACAAGCGTCGACATTGATAAACAAAATCGATTTTTGGCAAAAAAGCCCTTCCTCTGGGCGATACTTTTTGTCAATCTTTTCAATTTTCACTGTTTCATGCATTTTAAACTTTTCTCTCTCTCTCGGATGCTCATTAGTAGTGATGTTTTGAAAAAAAATGTTTTTCTTGTTTAGATAAATCAGTTTTTTTGCATCGATATTTGCCAATGGATGAAACATGGATCCATCAGTTCACTCCGGAATCAAACCAGTTATCATCTAAGTGAATTGCAGCCGATGAAGCACGTCCAAATCGTCCAAAAAGCCGCAGAAGTCAGCTGGGAAGGTATAGTTTCAGTATTTTGGGATGCACATGGAATAATATTAATAAAAAATCTTGAGAAAAAAAGAATAAATAGTGAATTGTTGGATTGTTTGAACGCTAAAATCAACGAAAAACGACATATCATATGTCGGAATAAAAACACACGATGGTTAAACTAAACGAACACTTTTAATTATTTCCTCATCCTCCTTACAGTCCAGAAGTGACCCCAGTGACTTCAACCTATAGAAAAAATGCTCGTTGGTAAGAAATTCAACTCAAATTGAAAAGCAATTGCTGAATGTGAAGCCTATTTTGTGGTAAAAGACAAATCCTTCTACAAGCACGACATCGAGATCAAGCGTCGACATTGATAAACAAAATCGATTTTTGGCAAAAATGCCCTTCCTCTGGGCGATACTTTTTGTCAATCTTTTCAATTTTCACTGTTTCATGCATTTTAAACTTTTCTCTCTCTCGGATGCTCATTAGTAGTGATGTTTTGAAAAAAAATGTTTTTCTTGTTTAGATAAATCAGTTTTTTTGCATCGATATATGCCAATGGATGAAACATGGATCCATCAGTTCACTCCGGAATCAAACCAGTTATCATCTAAGTGAATTGCAGCCGATGAAGCACGTCCAAATCGTCCAAAAAGCCGCAGAAGTCAGCTGGGAAGGTATAGTTTCAGTATTTTGGGATGCACATGGAATAATATTAATAAAAAATCTTGAGAAAAAAAGAATAAATAGTGAATTTTTGGATTGTTTGAACGCTAAAATCAACGAAAAACGACATATCATATGTCGGAATAAAAACACACGATGGTTAAACTAAACGAACACTTTTAATTATTTCCTCATCCTCCTTACAGTCCAGAAGTGACCCCAGTGACTTCAACCTATAGAAAAAATGCTCGTCGGTAAGAAATTCAACTCAAATGGGAAAGCAATTGCTGAATGTGAAGCCTATTTTGTGGTAAAAGATAAATCTTTCTACAAGCACGACATCGAGAAGTTAGACAAGCGTCGACATTGATAAGTAAGATCGATTTCTGACCAAAAAAACGTCCTTCCTCTGGGTGATACTTTTTCGCAATATTTTCAATTTTCGCTGTTTCATGCATTTTCGACATTTCTCTCTGTCTGTTGCTCTTTTGTAGTGATGGGTAAAAAAGGTGTTTTTTTCTTGTTTAGATAAATCAGTTTTTTCTGCGTCGATATGTGCCAATGGATGAAACATGGATCCATCTGCTCACTACGGAATCAAAACAGTTATTATTTGCATGGACTGCAACCGATGAAGCACGTCCGAAGCGTCCATAGGCACAACTGGAAGGTTATGGCCTCGGTACTTTGGGATACACAAGGTATAACCTTCATCGATGATTTCGATAAAGGAACAATAAAAAGTGAATACTAATAAGCGTTTTTAGAAAATTTGAATGCAAAAAACGAGTAAAAACGATCTCATATGTCGAAGGAGAAAACACTGTTTCACCAAGAAAATGCACCGATTCCCAAGTCGATGGTTACAATGTCTAAATGTAACGAATTACATTTCGAATTGCTTCCTCATCCACCGTAAAGTTCAGATCTGGTCCCCAGTAATTACTGGATATTTTCTGATCTCAAAGAAAAAATTCTCGCCTGTAAGAAATTCAACTCAAATGAAGAAGCAATTGCTGATTGTGAAGTGTTATTTTGAGGCAAGCGATCAATTTTTTTATAAAAAAGTGGTTTTCTTGTTTAGTCACACGATTTATGGAGTGATGTGTTAGAGTCTAGAAGGAAACCCAAATCTTTTACAGACGATCGGCATTCAAGAATAGTTACTGAACTTTTATAGTCAAACTTGACTGAATATTATTCGCGACTAAAAGAGATGACGGTATATTTGGAGGCATTCAAAACTCTTCTATTGATATAACACTGATTTGTTAAATCATCCAATTCTTCCTGTAAGAACTCTGTATCAATTGTATTGGATTCAATAACAGGAAATAGTTTAAAGTCATCAGCAAAAGATAGTTTCATACGTTCGGAAAAATTAAATCGTTGATATAAAGTAAAAATATGAACGGTCCAAGATGACTTCCTTGAGGAGCTCCGGATGGTGAAGAAGTAGCATAGTCTTCTAATTTTACTATCATATCGCGGCCTGTTAGATAAAATTTAAGCCAATTCGGGAATGAACCGCTGAATCCCAGTCTACTCAAAGAAGAGACTGCTATGTGATGTTTGATTTTGTCGAACGCAGCGGAAAAATCATGTGGAGATAGAATCAACTTGCTGCGCGCAAAGAACGTATGATCTAGGAAGTATAGGATACTATAATTTGTGGAAGCTGATTGCTGGGGCATGAATCAATATTCAATCTCAAATAAGGCTAGTTCGCGACAAAATCGTATATCTCTTGAATACGTATATCTCTTAAAATACTTCATCAACGCGTGAGATATTTCGCAGACTGATGAACGTATTGTTCATTGTAGAAAAACAATAGTGATGGTACAAACTTTTAAATCGAAAATGGTGTCGAAAGAAAAGCAATTGTGTGCGGTCGCAATGATTGGATGGATCTGTCAGTCGAATATCTTGCAGAAAAGCTTAATTTTTCTTCAAGGAATGTCCGTAACGTTCCTAAATCTGTCCATACTCGTTTGAAAACAACCAGGAAGACTAGGAGCGGAACAAAAACGGATCTCAGGAACCACCTGAAGAAGGCGAAGTTGAAGCAAATATTGTAGAAGAGACTATATTTTTCGGGTCGTTTTCGAGTTAGAAAAAAAATTCTTCATCTTTCGTGCATATTTTTAAGTATCCGCAAGGTATGAAGTCGCTCAAGGTAAAAACTGAACACCACCGTCATAATAAACAGAATGTGACGGCCAAGATCCGAGCTCGCAAATTGTATCGCGAATATTTGACGAAGTTTTTCTGCGTGGAATGTCTTTATACTGCCATGCAACGGAAATATTTTGTTTGGCAGGCAATATGAAGCTGTGGTCGAGTCAGCCAAAGTTTTATCACTATCAAAATGGTAAACAAGGAAATATACCGTGGAGACTGCCTGAAAAAGCGATTGCTATCATTCCTACGTTGCCATGCCGCTTCTGGTTTGATTTGGCATCTTGTCACTACGTCAGAAATGTTTTGGAATGGTATAACGCGAATGGAGTCCATGTCGGAATCCTCTTAACTACCCGGAATTGTGACCTATCGAGCAAATTTCAATGATTTTTAATTACAAAATACGATTGTAATGAAGGAAATAGCACCATATTTTTCTAGTCCATCATTTCTTTCTGTCCGGCTTTAGGACCGGGAATTTTCGCAACCGAAAATATTTTCTAAAGCCCCTCCGTAGTTGGCTGACACTACGTATGTAGATCTGTTTAGATTACACACCCGAGCCGGCACGAAAACGGCTTTGGCCGATCGGTCGGTCGAGCGAGAAAGTCGAGTCGAGTCGGTCAACGGTTGAACGGACAAGAGAGCTGCCAAGTCAGCGACAGCGCAAAAACCAACAAGGAACCAGTTTTCACTTGAAAACATGGAGCTGCCTCAGCCATAAAACGAAACCATTCATCGGTCGTTCGTTCAGAGTTCGCGTCCAGGTAGGCCATGGCGGTGCGATGGTGTTCGTGGTGATCACCCAGGGAAACGTCATGCAATGCAGTGTTGTTGTTGTTAGCAACGAAGATACGTACGAATGCTCCACAACGGGCGTGTGAAAAGTGGCGTAAACGAAAGGTAAAAATGTGAAAAATTTCTAATTCTCCAATTCGAGTGTTACGCGATACTTCGGTTCGGGCAGTGACTTTGGCCAGCGACCGGAGAGACAAAGAAGGATCACTTTGCGCCTATCAGTCCGTCTGAAGCCCCGTTTACGAAGAGTTTAGTAATGTGAGCTAGGATTTTGGTAGCTCGAAACCGAACGAATGAATTTGAATATTTTTATTTTTTTTTTGTTTTGCTTCTTCCATCAAGCCGCGCCACACCGGCGGCAACATAAGAGAGTGAAAGCGGTTTAACTAATGGAGAGACCGACATTCTTCGCCATTTCCAGTCCAATCGGAAGGTGGGGTCCGGACAGCTGACCCACGCAAAAAAAAAAGTTGAACCGTCATCACCCGATGCTGGACGGAGGAACAGTTTATCTTATCGTTCGTTTTTCCGTTTATGGTTTCTTTTGCATTTCGTGACGTACCGCGACCGCCGTTGCGCCATTTCACAGCAAGTTTCCGTAATCAGTAGAAAAGTTGAAAAAAGCTGTACGAACCACTACGGAGCCGGCTTTCTTCTCGCTCTCGCGCGTTGTTTTTCAGTGTTAATGAACTTGCTCAAAAATCGAGGAAGGCTTGCTTATCCATGGCCAATCTAGAATTTCGCCAATCGAAACCAGGAAGACCAATTTGGCGAGGCAGACCAAGTTAATCGGTCGTCTATGGAACCTCAGGGAGGGCTGGTCGTTAGTAGTAGGTCGAAACAAGAAACCACTTTTCTCTAGGATTGTACACGTCAAGCGAACAGGTCAAGAGTAAAACGGTCGCGATTTGTATCAGATTGCTGTTTTGTGAAATTTACTAATGTCGTTTTCGCTTGATGCCAAACCTAACCCAGTTTCCACCCTAACTGCTGTCAAACCGTTTGTTTGAAGCTAGCTTCGAACAAACCTAGTTTTAACGTTGTTGAACTGAAAATAGAGTCAGTTTCGAACCTGGTTTTTGTATCAGGTTTGCGCAAACCTTCGGTGCTAAGTGCGAAACCAACACAGTCAGTTTCAGTTTTCTCAAGCGAAAACGACATAAGCTTGTACAGACCCGTGCATAGCATCGTAATAGAAAGTTCCATTGCGACTGATTCTTGGAATTTTTTTTCGCTTCGTTTCAGTTAGAAAAGTTCTTTTTCCGTGAAAGTTCCCAATGAATTTGATCATTTTGTTTTATTGTAGGGGAAGGTGTTCGGTTGCCGGCACTCCACCGCAACTTTTGACAGAAAACAGATAGCATTATTCCGACAAATGTCATGTGTGTGTAATAACAGCACCTTCTTTTTGTACCGAATACCGAAGCAAACAGACACTTGTACTTTTTGCTGCGTTCAAAACAAATTTTAACTGCGTGAAAGTCAGCACAAACGTTTATTCTGACATTTTTTATAGTATCATAAATTGAAGAGCATCAATCGGAAAGGTGAGTAGATTAAATATTTATGAAGTGAAATCAATCTATTTCGTGATTTAATACCGGATGCTATCAACATTTTCGCAACAAAAAAAAATTTTTTTTTGTCATTTTCAAAATGTCTACCGATTTCGGTTACCGGCACCCCATGTTTTTCGACAAGTCGTGAAAAATTGTTAGTGACATGCAGGCTGCTGTCGAGACAAACATCTAGCTGCTCATACAGCAGATGCTCCGGCTGAGAAAAAAAAGTGGAATACCGGCCAAATTAACTCCAAAGGCGACACCATCCAAATATTCAAGCAAGAGAGCCAAGGCGAAGTCACAATCAGACAATGAAGACTTTTGTCCAAAACGCCACCGAAAAGAATAAATTCCGGTTTTCCTTTGAATAATTGCATTTCTTATTCATATTTTTTCTAAATTTCTTGGGGTGCCAGTAACCGAACACCTGTTTTGAAATGGCCAAAATTTATCACTTTACTAAATTGATAATAAAGTTTTTTCAATCAAATGAATCAACTTAGTTTCTAAATCAGTTGTTAGCTAGGGACTTTAGCTTACCATTGATGTATAGATTTCCGCATAATGTGCACTAAGGTAGAAGTTATGAGCTTAAAATAATTCATCTAAATTTATTTAAATTAAAGACTGTCCCAGAAAGTATGGACGCACTTTGATTTCGCTGTAAATAATTCACAAGTATTAGATATTCAAACTGATAATATTAGACTACAACAACAGAATATTATTCTCAACATTTGCTACTTAGCCATTGTAGACTAGCTGGCGCACCTTCTTGCGAACGTTCCTCATTAATTTCCGTACAGACTTCTTGGCGACAAGTTTTGACACTTTTTTCCAATCTTTTTCAAACTGTTGAATGGTTTCGGCTGCCGAGACATGTTTCCTAAGATGTGCCTTCGTTAATGCCCAAAATTCCTCAATTGGTCGAAGTTGTGGGAAATTTGGTGGATTCATGTCTTTTGGAACGAAAGTGACATTTTTGGTAGTATACCATTCTACCGTTGATTTCGAGTGGTGGCAAGAAGCAAGATCTGGCCAGAAGACAACAGGATCCTTGTGGCTTCGAATCATGGGTAGAAGTCGGTTTTGTAAACATTCCTCGATGTATATTTCGCTGTTCATTGAAGCAGTGGTGATGAAGGGTTTCGAAATCTTACCGCAGCTACAAATTGCTTGCCAGACCATAGCTTTCTTACCAAATTTTTCGACTTCAATCGATGTCTCGGACTGGTTTAACACTTGCCCTTCTCGCACCGTATAATATTGTGGTCCCGGCAAGGATTTGTAATCGAGTTTCACGTAGGTTTCGTCGTCCATGACAATGCAGTTCAAATTTCCAGCAAGAATCGTATTGTACAGCTTTCGAACCCTCGGCCTGATCGATGCTTCTTGTTTCGGACTACGTTTTGGTTGTTTCTGCTTCTTATAGGTTCGAAGATTCAAACGTTCTTTAGCACGAAGAACATTTGACTTCAAAGTGCCCACTTTTTTGGCTACATCCCGAACTGAAACCTACTTCTTTTGATCGAACGCTTTCAGTATACGTTTATCCAACTGAGTTTTAGCAGGACCTTTTTTTCGACCCGTTTTCGGTTTATCCTCACCGAACTTCCTGATTGCATTTCGCACGGTTTTACCTTTTTTTATATATATAAAAAATAGGTATAGAATTCGCTCAAACTTTCGAAAAATTTTCCGAGGCCCGGAGGGCCGAATGTCATATACCAATCGATTCAGCTCGACGAACTGAGCAAATGTCTGTGTGTGTATGTGTGTGTGTCTGTATGTGTGTTGTCAACTAAGAGGTCGAGATCTCAGAGATGGCTGGACCGATTTTGATCAAACTAGTCGCAAATGAAAGGTCTCCCCGTCACCCAGAACGCTATTGAATGGTTTTGAGATCGGATGTTTACTTTTTGAGTTATACGAAGTTTTATGTCAAAATTTTCAGTTTTTTGACGGTATCTGTCACAATTGACCTTGAAAACAGAATATGTTCTCAGACTTAGATTCCGCACGGTAATAGCTACCCAACAAGCCATAGATTGTTAAAATCCGTCCATTTTTAAGCGACTTTTCCCCCATATTCCAGCAGTAGAAGTTCTGAGCGCTGTATGGCAAAGAAAGGCTTGGGAGCAACGTAAAACACGATTTTTTATACTGTTACATACAATAGTTTCTAAGTACCAAAAAGACTGTGAACAGCATTATTTTTCATGACATTTTGCCTCGGACCAATTTTAGCACGGTTCGTTTTTGGCAACATAATCGTTCGAATATGACATATTGGAAAGATGGCAGTACTTCCGAATTCTGAACAATTTCATAATTATATTGATTTAAACTGCTTACAGCGATAAATGCTGGAAGAACAAAACACCCATATGCCATTTGAATCAGTTCGTCGAGATCAGCAAATGCGTATGTGACAAATAATTTCACTCAATTTTTTACCTTATTTTCGAAGATGACTCAACCGTTTTCTACAAACTCAGATTCATATGAAAATTCGTATGCTCCTAAACAAGGTTCCTGAATTATGTATGGATCCGACTTCTGGTTCCGGAACTACAGGATGATATGTGAAACGAAATTAAAATTGTGTAACTTATTTTCCTCGTAGATGGCTGAACCGATCTAAGATTCAAATGATATCTAAGAATCATCTAAGATTTGCTGATTTGAATAGTCGACAACCAAATAAACTTATTTCAGTTTTAGTGGTATTCAGTTTTCGATTCGGAAGGCACCCAACAATTTAACTCGTACTACGACTTCTCAAAGATGTCTATACTGATTTTTAAACATATTGAAACAAATGTAAACTAATCAGGTGAATTTGTCTGACTTCGGCTACACCGATTTTCGAATTCCGGCTCCAGTATCGAATCGTTTCTCAAAGCTCAATCGTTTTCTCAAATAAAGCCAAATCGAATTTCAGAAAAAAATTCAAATTAAAATAAACTTATAGTCCCACACAAAATTAATTAATTTTATTCAATGCTGACTTCCGATTCTGGAATTACAGGAGGATGAATTTTTAAAATTCAAACCGATAGAGAAGATGATAATCCCGAAAAGCTTGAAAGTTGGACTCAAAACTATTGCTATTTATTCGTCATATGGCCATACGAATCGGTTTGGTTCATGCTGGTTCCTGAATACCGGCTTTGGAAGTACCTTAAATTACCGTAAATTCTAAAGTGGAACTCACTTCGACATATCATGAAAAGTTTAATCGATTGTAACCTTTTTAGATAGCGTAATGAGTGATTAAAATGTCAAATTGCAGCTTAAAACAACGGTCATTAAAATAATGTCATGAAAACCGAAGAATATTCATGAAAAAAACACATGCGGATTGATAAAAAAAGGTATCATCTCACTGATAGGTGGATTAAGCACGTTTTTTCACTTACTCCTTCTATTTTTGCTATCTTTCTCAGTGACAGTCCGCGTGCTGTGCACCATTTGTACACAATTTTTCGACGTTGTTCTGCTGAAAGTCCACGCATTTCGGAACAAACTAATGAAAACGAATAAACAACTGCACAAGTGTCTAGAGAAGAGTGTAAACAACAGGACGCAGCCATAAAAATTGACAGATTCTGAACCATTGCGAAATGGCAGCGGCTTTTGGTTGCGTCCATACTTTCTGGGACAGTCTTTATATTTAGGTGAATTTTCTAGTTCTGCGGAAAGTAGGGTAACAGAGGTATTTTGGCCACTTCATATATTTTGGCCCACCTAACAAACTTTATCGATTTTATCGGATTTTATCGATGTTAAGTAACCGATATTGCATAAATTTGAATCTAATCACATTAAATTACCCATTGCGGAAGGGTTTTTCAAAGATATTACAACATTTGGTGGATATTTATTCAAAGTGGGCCAAAATAAAATCAATCCTAAAGTGGGCCAAAATACCTCTGTTACCCTATCACCTGCATTAAAATAGTTGTGTAACGAATATCGCGCGTTTTAGTTTTCGACTTCGCGCGTTTGATTTTTAAATTTTTCGTAACAACCCTGCATATGTTAGTAAAAAATGCGTGACTATCAACCAGTTCGCACAAATTCGTCGTAATTTCAGCAACAGTCCACTGCAGAGAGTGTTAGTGTGCAAATAATAAACAATGATCAGAATTTCGTGGTAATCTCAGAGAGCCACAAGTCCCTGCGCGAAAACCATTTATCTTTTTCTATTCTCTCGTTGAGCTATGACACATCCACAAATCGCTTGCTAATCACAAAATTTTTTGACGCTAAGTATTTTAATTGTGGAATAACTTTGTCGGCGTCAGCAACGTACGAAATTTGCACTCACACGCTCAGGAGTACGTATAATGTAGGTAGAATAAATAACTGAATAAATCTTTAACAAGCGAATGGCGGATCTGTTTTTACTAGAGAACTATCACCAGGCTTTCAAAAGGGCAAACCGTGTAGCCGGATTCTTTCTCTCTCCTGCAAACGAAGCAAATCAAATCATTTAGAGATCATAAACAATCAAATCGTAAAACCTATGGCGCTTCACGACTGACCTTTCCCTTTTTTTTCTCCTGCGAAGCAACTTCTCATGCGCACACAAGCCAGTTCTAGTCGCGCGATCCGTTCGTTAAATGAGGAATCGGAAAGGTCACTTCACCTCGCGTCTTCTCGGTGTTCCAAGATTCAACTAGTAATTTAATAAAGATAATAATAATAACCGTATTCATCCATTGCCGTCGTCGAAAGCGTGAATGAAATTTTCGCTTGGTTGCTTTTGTGTCGGTGTGTATGTTCGGATGTAGCGAAATGACACTTCAGTCACCAAGGCTTGCTATGTTTGCTCACTTTGAGTCTGACAACAATTCTCTGAATTCACTCTGCGGTTTCCACCACCTACCAGCCTTGAGGGGGTAGGGGCTACTTTCCACGAGCAAAAAGAAAGCATAAACTTGTTCACGTTGTTTTGAAACCTTTACACACGCACAAACCCATTCGCTAGATATTTCTCAGAACCCGTTTTTTTTCTGTATAAGTCGTTCAGATTAGATCATGCCTGCTATCCTCACAGACAAACAGATGATGATGATGATGATGGTTTAGAGTCACAACACACTTGGGTATTTACCCAAGCGACATCAGCTCGTTCGGTTGAAAAACACTTCAAACAACTGGGCTCAATAATGCGATCACGATTCCACGAGTTCAGTCGGTTGGAAAATTTACTTCCTGATAGATGGATGATGGTACGCTGGTGGTCTGACTGGAGTCAGAAAGTGCCACGCAGCAAAAAAAAAAGCGTCATCATCATCGGCATCGGGAGTGACCTGTTTTTCTTCTATTTGTGCAAAACTGTGTGTGCGCTGATCAATGAGTTTCGAATGGAAAGTCGGGGGGTCTGAGGGAGTAGTAGAGGTTAGAGTGGACAAAAGTGGTACACAACGGAGAAAAAAAAACAACCGACCTACCAACCGACTGGGACCGGAAATGTGCCGATCAAAGCAATCGCTGAACTAGAGCTCTGCACGGTTTACCGAGGAACTAATGAGCCCTTTGATCATCAATAATTTGAGCTGGCAGCTTGGAGTCTCTGCGTGTGAAGTGTTACTTGTCACGCTAATACCGGGTGTTGCAATTTAATTGCAATTTTCCGTAATCATTTGACCATTAATCGACACATTTACAACGGACGGAGCAACTCTTAACGGTTGGGGCATCCTTATCCGGGCAAATGCCGGGAAAAACTGCCCGCGTCATCGGCAAAGGTCATAACGGAGTGCCGCGTTAGATAGAACTGCACTGACTGAGCATGCTAGCTCGCGTAGCTGTTCAGGAATATTCGCCCTTATTCTGAATAACGTCGTATCGTTTTTTCGCTTGTATTTTCAATTTGTATTCCCCATAACGCTAGCAAAATCATAGGTAGCTATGATTCGATCGAATCACATTCGATCGAAAAATCAATACGTCGTTATTCAGAATAAGGGCGATTACCCGATAGGGAAATTGCGCAGTCCCGAAGTGGTCGCGGCATCGACGGTGGTAAGTCCAAACATAACCTAGTCGCTAGTAAGCACGCATGAATTGTGTGCAGTTCGCAACTGAATTCCTCTTCGGATGCGTTTTCCCATACGTACTAGGAACGTAACAACGAAACAAAAAAAAACATTCCAATGTCTATTGCGGAGGCAGACACCGCTGAACTCAACTCGCCCGGTGACGCGCGATCAGCAGCGATCGTCAATTACGGTGCGGCTCTTTCGTGTGCACTAATGGCAGCGGGATTCCTGCTCGCGGTCGGACGGCGGTAACAGGGCAGAGGGCACACTCGAAACAAAACGAGACACAGGGAGCCACTGTATTGTGATAAAATGATGCTTTTCCAGCGAAACAATGAATAATGGGTTGGCAATTTTTATTACCATTTTTTTCCCAAACCCGTGCCGTGTTGTGCGGTGGTAGGAAGCTGTGGCGAGTGAACCGTGCGTTGCCAAGGGGACTCGCACACGCCAAACACAAGTCACTTTTTTTCTCTATGCCGTGCACGAAACACCTCGCCTACCGCGCCTGGCAGGGAATTTGCGCATGATGACGAGAGAAACACGACAGCGCCACCAAATTGAAACTGTTTAGTGTTTCATTAACTGGAACAAATCAAAGAAGGCTAGTGACAAAGCCGGTCCAAACGTCAGATTCAATGTGCATTCTTGGTGGAAATGTTCCCAGTTAGGTTACCAATAGCCAAAACACATGTTCTAATCCAATTCTAATGGGTTGCAAATTGCACACGAAAGCTGTGTATAATTAGACTTACAGTGGGAACATCTGGGGAACGTGAGAAACTACTGTGTCTGGTTTCTTATTCATTCGGGTTTTCTATTGTCATCACAATACCGATTAGTGCAGCGATAAGTCGATCCCGAGTCTCGTTAATCATCGGTTTGTTGTAGCCGAGAACAACTGCGGAAATATTTACGAACATATTGATTGACCAGCAATTGGAATCGAATATTTTAAATAGGATAGTATCAATCTTGTAAACAATTAGCAAAGATCGTATCTGATAATCAAAAACTTTCGTTCGATTTTACTGATTCGGGAAGCTTTCTGTAGCTGCGGTCATTTAACTCGTACTTCCGTGCGAGGTAGATGTTTTACTGGCAACTTCTAATCTTTTTTTTTAATTTTACTTCGACCGTTTCGTGCCAAATCGTATTCGGAGTTGGCAGTTCCTTCTCAGACTTGAATAGAACAAATTTCTGGACATGCAGCCTATGGCTCAATAAGCCATAGTCCAAAATCGGCTCGAAACTACTTCAATTTGTAGGTTATGTTAGTTGCTTGTCACACTAACCGACTTCGACGTTGCTATTGAAAAACATTCGGATCCGGCTTTCGGTTCCGGGGTTACAGTGTGAAATGTGCTGAAAATTGCAATCCTAGATTTGTAGCGATGAATCCAAAAAGAGAAAAAATCGTCCAAAATCGGCTCGAAACTACTTCAATTTGTAGGTTATGTTAGTTACTTGTGACACGAACTGACTTCGGCTGTCCCCAGTTCCCGGTTCCGCAAGCACCGGAAATAATGGTCAAAAACGAAATTCAAACGATTTTCTACGAGACGGTTTCCGGTTCGATAACTAGAGTGTGAAGTGTGTGTGTGTGTGTGTGTGTGTGTGTGTGTGTGTGTGTGTGTGTGTGTGTGTGTGTGTGTGTGTGGTTAACCTATCCCAAGCCCTTCTGTCTGGTTGCGGTTTTCAGAAAAAAGCTGTTTCCATGTTTTGTTTATTCATGCAAATAACTTTAGTCCAGGACTCAGGGAGGTGTTGACTCAAGCGAGTTCCGTTTGCCCATTTCGTGTACTGAACTGATCATGTTCCGATGCCACCGTCCCATCGACCAGCCCCGCTTAAATGTAATGTTTGCATCAAATGGATTTAAACATTACAAAGAGGCTGTCGATCCCTTGCAATTGGCAAGCAATCGACGCGTATTTAGCTTATGTTCTTCGGTTTTGTATGAACAATTAACATTTTCTAATCTTACCAATACACGAGTTTGCATTCTATGTTTCATTTCTTACCGTATCGAGACCTTCCAAACCTTCAGTCTTCTAAATATTTTTTTCTATACACGCTCCTGCAAAAAACATAAGAATAAGAATAGAATTATTTCCTCATACACAAAAGGTTATTCTTACTTATAAGACTTATTTTGCATAAGTTCTCAAATTATATAAGATTGATATTCAAAATGCCAATTTATTAATTGCAAGAAATGCTGCGAACAGTTTTCATTAAAACAAGTTGACAATTTAAAGCCACATTAAGGGTTTAAATACACTTTAGCAATAACAGATCGGCTGAAAAGTTCGTATCGTTTCTATGAGAGGGTGCCACTAGAATTAAATCCATACCATTTTCAGTTAGTACCAACCTTCAAAAGATACGTGTATAAATTTGACAGCTGTCCGACTATTAGTTTGTGAGATATTGCATTTTGAGTGAAGCTACTTTTGTTATTGTGAAAAAAATGGAAAGAAGGAATTTCGTGTGTTGATGAAACACTACTTTTTGATGAAAAAAAGTGCCGCCGATACCAAAAAATGGCTTGATGAGTGTTATCCAGACTCTGCACCGGGCGAAGCAACAATTCGTAAGTGGTTTGCAAAATTTCGTACTGGTCATATGAGCACCGAAGACGATGAACGCAGTGGACGTCCAAAAGAGGCTGTTACCGATGAAAACGTGAAAAAAAATCCACAAAATGATTTTCAATGACCGTAAAGTGAAGTTGATCGAGATAGCTGACACCCTAAAGATATCAAAGGAACGTGTTGGACATATTATTCACGAATATTTGGATATGAGAAAGCTTTGTGCAAAATGTGTGCCGCGTGAGCTCACAATCGATCAAAAACAACAACGAATTGATGTTTCTGAGCAGTGTTTGGAGCTGTTACATCGAAATAAAACCGATTTTTTTCGTCGATATATAACAATGGACAAAACATGGCTCCATCATTTCACTCCGGAGTCCAATCGACAGTCAGATGAGTGGACTGCACGCGATGAACCGAACCCAAAGCGTGGAAAGACTCAACAATCGGTCGGTAAGGTTATGGCGTCTGTATTTTGGGATTCGCATGGTATAATTTTCATCGACTACCTTGAAAAGGGAAAAACCATCAACAGTGACTATTATATAGCGTTATTAGAGCGTTTGAAGGACGAAATTTCAAAAAAACGGCCTCATTTGAAGAAGAAAAAAGTTTTGTTTAATCAAGACAATGCACCGTGTCACAAGTCGATGAAAACTATGCTGAAATTGAACGAATTGGGCTTCGAATTGCTCCCTCATCCACCGTATTCTCCAGATTTGGCCCCCAGTGACTTTTTCCTGTTCTCAGACCTCAAGAGAATGCTCGCTGGTAAAAAATTTAGAAGCAATGAAGAGGTAATCGCTAAAACTGAGGCCTACGTTGAGGCAAAGGACAAATCGTACTACAAAAATGGTATCGAAAAGTTGGACGATCGCTATAATCGCTGTATCGCCTCTGATGGCAATTATGTTGAATTTTGGCAAAAAAATGAGTGTTTCTATTCAACGATACGAACTTTTCAGCCGAACTGTTATAACGTCAAGAAGAAACACTGAATCTATTTGAAGGATTTTCAATAATTTTCGCATTTTGAATGAATTATTTCATCCAAACCAATTCCCACCCTCTCATTCCGCTACTAACGCAGAAGGTAGTAGCACCCAGTTGACGTCGTTCTATTGACCAAATGTCATCATAGACACACATGGAGGCATGAGATAGGAACATGTCAGCACTTAGTTATCTCACCTTTTGACGACTGATAACTAGAGAGTGAAGTGTGTTCAAAAATGCAAACCGTCACTTAGAGTGACGGTGCAAGATAACGGAAGAATTCTTCGGAATTTAACTCATAGCTGTTTACAAACGGAAAAGGTTATGTTAGTTTATTTTTAAAAAATCTTTAGTTTTAATTCAAATTAAATTTTTTTTAATAATCCTGTAATTTTTTTTAATAATTTGTGAAAATGTGAGTAATATGAGAAAAGCTTCATTACACAAATAGTGAAGAAATACTCCAAAAAACGAAGCTCACTCCGATTTCTCATCAACGGTTAAACCGATTTGCACAAATCATGATTTCAATTAAAGCTCTCACTATCTTGAAAGATAGTGTGCAATTTCATCCACATCCGACTTTCAGTTCCGAAATCGTAGGACGATAAGTATCAAAACATTAAAACTGTCATACAAAAAGAGGATGCAAAATCGGTACGCGTCGGTACGTGCTGGTATGGAAGAAGAAAACACTACCGTCTTTGATGCGTTCGCAGCATGCTTTGTTCAATTTCGTATGGTTTGCATGGTTGCCACATTTGAATCTATATTTTCAGGTGAAAAATATGTAAATTTTTTATTCAATGTGTACCTATTTGTTACTATTATCACAAAGTCATGATAACCATTCTTTTCTATAAAAGTTTTGTCTTTCTCATATAGAAAGTGTATGCAATCACTGGAAAAATTGACTAATGAAAGTTGGTGCAATATAAAGAAAAAAATTTATTACCTGGACATAACTGTTTACAAATTGAAAGGGTTACTTATATTTTGCAACAGAGTCTTTACTGACGTGCCGAACGAAAACGTGTTTTCGACTTTTTACTTGTCGATGCAGGTTTAGTCATTTAGGCGTAACGAAACGAAAAAATATTAAAAACAGTTATGTGCCCTAGCACAACATTTGGCTAGCCCCTAAATGACCAAACCTGCATCGACCAGATAAAAGTCGAAAATACGTTTTCGTTCGGCACTTCAATGAAGACATCGCATTCCGTTGAAAAATATAAGTGATCTGAAAATAGCAAAAACTTTACGTCTGCTTAGTGGCTGGAATTAAACTGCCGAGTTTAATATTCAGTAGTTCAATTTGAACTGCTCTGCACTGATGAATCATTTTCAACTACATTTTTTAGCAAACAAATGGTAAAATAAAAGTTTATCCCTTTTCAAAAGACAGTCTAGATCGATTTTCAAAATTTAAAGTCGATTTACAAAAAAAAACACCATTTTCGAATCCATTGGAATTTTGTCCCAACATAGATAATTATATTCCCTGCCAACCTGCCATATATTGGTAGATGGGCATCTTGAGGGGAAAACAGTTTTTCTAACTAAAACTTTTTCTTATCCAACACTATTTCTACTAATATCTGGCAACTAACAAAATAGAGTTCTGTGAAATCTCTTAACAAATTGAGTCTCATTGGAATTTTGGATAATCATTTTCAGTGTAGTTAAGTTTCCGATAAAAAGACACAGAAAAAAAATTCAAATTAAAGGTGCACATCTTGCAATGTATGCATGTTTGGTAGGGAACATGAACACCTTGATCTTGGGTCAAAATTTTACCAAATTCATAAATGTTTTTTTCTTGTAAATTGATTTTAAATTTTTTTCAGTGCAGTAAGGAATTGTTTCAGTATTTTTATTCAAGAATTTGACTGATTTTGTGAAAATTTCTAGTATAACACTCTTTTGTAAAATTGGTCATTTTTCGACAATAACTATTTGAAAAAATATGGTTAAAAAAGTTTGGCCCTTTTCAAAAGACAGTCTAGATAAATAAAGTCGCTCACTATCTCAAACCTGTCGTTCGAGGTAAGAAAAAGTCAAACATTTTCTCCGTGTGATGATCGTTGGGATTGAAAACATAATTTTTAAGTTATTTGTGTCTTTACAACCTTGTGGAAACAAGGTGAATTTAGAAACGGCGTTCCATATTGATTGAAGCAAGATAATTCTGTTCACGTTATAAACGGTGACCTACGGCAATCACAGTAGGCCAGCAGGCTTGACATACGGAAGCGTCGTGATAGAAACAACAAATTATCCATCAATGACTAATTGACTAGTACAACATCCGTTTGCAAGAGTCCTCCTTCCTAATTGTAATGGTGATTACAGACCTCTTTCTCTCTCTATCTCGTTTTTGCTCTGTCTCTCCATCTTGATAGCATACCTGAGCTTCAATTACAGTGTGAACATATCGCAGTGGTGGTGTTGTTTGCCGGTTTCAACAAACACAGCTCGTGTGCACTCACTCTCAGCATTTCTTTCGCGATAAAATTCACCTACTCTCGCAGAGCAGAGTGAGCAATGAGAAAGCTTATGCTACTGCACTTTACCACCTGGGAACTCATCGACGGTCACCGAGACGGTTTGAAGTATCTCCTAATAACATATGCCTGCCAGTTAAACCACCCACCCACTTTTCAATGATCGGCGCTGGTCGTTGTCGCGTCACTGTCGCTGTCGCATGCAGCATAATTACAGTGCGCAAGTGTTTGTACAATTCGCGATAGACTCTCCCGTTCTCCCTGTTCACGTGCCCACGTTAGTCCGTAATGACAGTAATGCTACTGCTGGTATGCACTGAGTTCATCCGCGTCAGCGGTCGGTATAGCAACGGATAAACGGTGAGTTCCTGATGCACTGGCTTGGAAAATCACGGCCTACCCCGTGATTCGCCAGTAAGCTGAGCGCCGTCGAAGAGTGAAGATCGTTCCACTGGCTTCCCGGATACAGAGGTTTTTTCTCTTCGCGACGGTTTCCGGATACGTGGACGTGGAAGGGCGCGGAGGCGTGATTCGCAGCCCAACAGAGGGTGAAAGGAGGACACACATTGCCCAGTTCCCAGTTCGTTTATTTTTTCTTTGGGTCTCGTGAAACATTGATCAATCTGAAACACGAAACAGTGAGTGAGTGAGTGCGTGAGAGTGAAGTGAAGCTTTTGTGAAAGTGCCCCAGGATCAACAGACAAGAACCGGAATCGGTGAAGGTGGAGGACGATCGTGGAATGGATTCTAGTTCAACTACAGCACGGCGCACGACGGAGTAATTGATTGATTGTGAAAAGTAAGTGCTGCGCCTGAAATCAAGTTTCCAAAGTCGACGACTAGCCGACGACATACCTGTTCTCCTCGTCGTTTCCGAAAGGTGTTTCCTCTTTATGCCTCTGTTTTGTCGCTCCGTCTCTTTCACTCACTGTGGCCTTTCTTTTGCGTTGCGGTGTCGTTCATCGTCGTCGACGTCGACCGCGCGGGACAAGTGGGTTTTTTTCGACGCCCGGAGTAAACCTGACTGGCGGATGGTTTATTCTATTAACCTATACAAATATCGGAGATTTCATGGCTTCCACCACGATCGTGAGCACAGTTGTTGGATCCCACTGGAAGGCACGGTTCTCGCCACGATCGTTGCAAAAAAAAACCAATACCCAAGAGTGGCCAATGTTCCGGATCTCTTGCTGCACTGTCGGAAAATGCCTGTAACACACATACGTCACTGTTGCATGCATCTAGCAGTTTTTACTTTTTTTTTCTAACGAGATTCGACATGGGCACGACCGACCATCCGCCAGTATGGCATACTAATGAAACCAGCTTTTGCCGATGCAGCCGATCTTTCTCGTGATTGGATTTTATTACTTTCAACTGAATCACCGATGAGAAGGTGAACAATCAGCAGAGTCCGTGGCGGCTCTATACATTCGTTCGTCGTGGTCTAACCGCAACCAGAGAAAATCTAAAGCGCTAAAATGGCACTGAACACAGAGCTCAGAAACAGAAACATCGGGGTAAGAACGAACGATCGTTCGGTTCCCAATATGGTAAAGTCAGTCGAGCGTAGAGCTTCTCTCTTCTACTTCTAGGGAAACCGGTCCCAAACCTCTGGTTTTGCTCTGGTTTGACCGAAAGAAACTGAAAGACTCGATCCATATCTTTTTAGTTTTTTGTTCGGTCCAAACTAGAGCCTGAATCGAATCGCGCAGATCAATGAACTGAAGACGTTCAAACTTCGCTGAACACCGAACTGCACGAGATCCTTCGAACAACAACAAAACAAAAAAAACCGAGGCAATCTTTCACTGTCAAGAAATAAAAGTTGCTATAATTTTATGCACAAACCGAGTGTGGCGTATTTTAGTAGCAGAAACCTGTCTATGAGCCGATCGCTCGGTTTTTTTTCTCATTTTGCGAAGCCTCCCTTTTCTCCTACCGTTTTTGGAAATTCAATCGACGTGAACTTTCCGACCGATGATGATGATGATGATGATGGGGTATTAATTCAAGTGATTTTGTTTTTGGATCCTATGTACTATGAAACAAATACACGGTCAAATTAGCTCAATAAAATTATAAGGTTGTTACAATTGTTACTTTACCGATGCCGAAGGGGAGGGGTGGAAAAGGAATCCAACGGATCAAATTAGTGGATAGTAATATAAGCTTCGACGGAAGATCGGAACTGAATTTCAATGGATGTCTTTATTAATGGTACTCGTTATTTTTGTTCGCTTCAAAAATTCGTAAATCCGCTAGCGTGTTGAGCGCTTTTACTCATCAACTGCAGAGGGCTAATGGGTTGTTTTTTTGGTGCTGGAAGTTGCCAATATTTTCGTTTGGTTTTCACCTGATAAAACAATCAGATGGAATGATCCACCAGCACACAACAATGCGTATTTATCTCACAAACACTGTAAGTCATTCCCGACGAAGGCTTACAAGAATTCAAACAGTCTCATTAACACATTCTATCCTTCGTCGTTAGTATTGTGAGCGAACCAGGCGCGTGTACCCCTCCCGAAACTTATAAAAAATAATTATGTTATGAAAACTCAAATGACTCAAAATTGATCCAGACTGTCTTTTGAAAAGGGGTAAACATTTTCAGCTATGTTTTTTTGTCGAAAATGATCAGTATTTTACTAGTACTTTTCACAAAATCAGTAAAATTTTTCAACAAAAACAGTCAAAATAATTCTTATCGAGTCCTACACTTTACCCCTTAACCCCCTCCCCACCCACTGAAAAAAATTGATTTTGAAAAATTTAAAATCGATTTACAAAACAAAACCATTACTGATTTTGATAAAATGTTGTCCCAAAATAGGCGGTTAAGTTCTCTACCAACCGATCGCACATTGCAATGGACACATTCAAGGAAAAAAACGTTTTTCAAACAGAAACTATTTCTTGTCCAAACTGATTTTTTTATCCAGTATCGTTTTTTTAAACTAAATTTAACTGAAAGTCATAATCATGCAAGATTCCAATGAATTTCAATTTGTGAGCAAATTTTACCGAATACCCTATTGCTAGTTGGCCGATATTTGCCAAAAGTATCAGTGCTGAATAAGAAAAAAATGGTGAGAAAAACTTCTTTCCCTCAAAAACACCCATCTATCAATATATGGAAGATTGAAAGAAAACATAATTATCGGGACAACATTTCATTCAAATAAAGAATGGTGTTTTTTTTTGTAATTTGACTTCAAATTTTTAAGATCGATTTTTTTCAGTGTAAAATTCGATTAGTGATTTTTTCCGTATTTTCATTCGTAAACTAGACTTATTTTGAGAACATCACCAACACAACAATTTTTTGTTGGATTTGTCATTTTTCTATGCTTATAATTATTTGCAATAAAGAATGGCGTTTTTTTTGTAATTTGACTTAAAGTTTTTAGGATTGGTTTTTTTCAGTGTAAAATTCGATTAGTGATTTTTTCAGTATTTTCATTTGATAATCAGACTTATTTTGAGAGCATCACCAGCACAACAATTTTTTGTAGGATTAGTCATTTTCCTATGCTAATTATTTGCAATAAAGAATGGCGTTTTTCTTTAATTTGACTTCAAATTTTTAAGATCGATTTTTTTCAGTGTAAAATTCGATTAGTGATTTTTTCAGTATTTTCATTCGAAAATTAGACTTATTTTGAGAACATCACCAACACAACAATTTTGTCGTGAATACGACTTACTTTACTATGGGGTGCCTTTTCAAAATTAGCCATATGGAAGAATGGGCAGAACTTAATCGTGAATATCTCGACTTGTATTAAAGGCAGCAACATAATTCTTTCACCATTTCATCAAAAATATGATCAGGAATTTAGGATAATATTTTGAACAGTGTGAGATAACCACAAACAACTCAAATATTAAGTTTTCTCAAACTTTGAAAACAACGCGGAAAACTCTGACTTTTGCTTGGCTTTTTCGCGCAAGGACGACGGTTTTGAGGTAGTCAGGCACATATCTTCAACTGACTGCGTATAAAAGGGGAACCGTCTTCAAAATTCGATCATTTCTTCTTGTGCGTTGGATGCAAGCAGACGTCGTGGGACCAGCAGCTTCGGAGAGTGTACCTTCTGCGTGGTTAAAAACCTCAAACGCTTAGGTCGTGCTCTTATTTGGACTTCAATCGTCAGATGGAGCAGTCGTCGATGAAAGCAGACCTTTTGCGTGGTATAAAGCCTCAAATGCTTAGGTCGTGCTTTCATTTGGACTTCAATCGTCGAAAGCAGCGGTCGTTAATAATGAGAGCAGATCTTTTGCGTGGTGCCAAACCTCAAACGCTTAGGTCGTGCTCTCATTTGGACTTCAATCGTCAGGTGGAGCAGTCGTCGATGAAAGCAGACCTTTTGCGTGGTATAAAGCCTCAAACCCTTAGGTCGTGCTTTCATTTAACTTCAATCGTCGGGAGCAGCGGTCGTCAATAATGAGAGCAGACCTTTTGCGTGGTGCCGATCGTCAAGGCGAGAAAACGCATTAAACCAGTTTCGCATCATTTGGCACTGCGAGCGGAAAGATAGTTTCAATTCAAGCAAGAACGATTGCATCAGCTGCTGGTGCTTTGCATTGGAGAGAAAGAAAACAAGAAACGAAATGTGGACAACATTATATAAAATCAGCCGTTCTAATGGCTCTAAATGTTATCTAAAGAACTATTAAGATTACTTCTTTGAAATTCGAAGGTAGAAATCATCAGTTTAGTGAAAATCCAAAATAATTTGATTTGGTTCTTGCACTTTTTGCTGTGCGAAAATCGTTCGAGATAAATGTTCCGAACTGTGCTAAATATCGTAGAGAACTCCACAATTTGGTCCTTCTGATTGTCAGAAATTAATCCTGTACAGAATCTTAATAGTTTCTTTCAATGAAATATGCAAATCCGAAATGAGACAATCGACGTCAAAACTCGTTGAAAAGTTTAGTAGTGAAAAGGGGGAAAGTTTCGCAATTCACACAATCGATCAATTATCAATTCGAATTCGAAAGTGTAAAGAAATCGTGTCAGTTTTATTCGTATTCACGACATCCAGTTATGTCTCTGACATTACACACCCGTACTTTTTTCTGTAGGATTTGTCATTTTTCGATGCTAATTATTTGCAATAAAGAGGCGTTTTTCTGTAATTTGACTTCAAATTTTTAAGATCGATTTTTTTCAGTGTAAAATTCGATTAGTGATTTTTTCAGTATTTTCATTCGAAAATTAGACTTATTTTGAGAACATCACCAACACAACAATTTTTTTGTTGTATTTGTCATTTTTCTATGCTACTAATTATTTGCAATAAAGAATGGAGTTTTTTTTTGTAATTTGACATGAAATTTTTAAGATCGATTGTTTTCAGTGTGAAATTCGATTAGTGATTTTTTCAGTATTTTCATTTGATAATCAGACTTATTTTGAAAACATCACCAGCACAACAATTTTTTGTAGGATTAGTCATTTTCCTATGCTAATTATTTGCAATAAAGAATGGCGTTTTTCTGTAATTTGACTTCAAATTTTTAAGATCGATTTTTTTCAGTGTAAAATTCGATTAGTGATTTTTTCAGTATTTTCATTCGAAAATTAGACTTATTTTGAGAACATCACCAACACAACAATTTTTCTTTAGGATTTGTCATTTTTCGATGCTAATTATTTGCAATAAAGAATGGCGTTTTTCTGTAATATGACATCAAATTTTCAGGATCGATTTTTTTCAGTGTAAAATTCTATTACTATTTTTTTCAGTTTTTTCATTCGAAAATTAGACTCATTTTTAGAACATCACCAACACAACAATTTTTTGTTGGATTTGTCATTTTTCTATGCTAATAATTATTTGCAATAAAGAATGGAGTTTTTTTTTTTGCAATTTGACATAAAAATTTTAAGATCGATTTTTTCAGTGTAGAATTCGATTAGTGATTTTTTCAGTATTTTCATTTGATAATCAGACTTATTTTGAGAACATCACCAGCACAACAATTTTTTGTAGGATTAGTCATTTTCCTATGCTAATTATTTGGAATAAAGAATGGCGTTTTTCTGTAATTTGACTTCAAATTTTTAAGATCGATTTTTTTCAGTGTAAAATTCGATTAGTGATTTTTTCAGTCATCTCCGGAACCAGATCTTGATCTTCGAGCTTGATAAATGGTCCACTAGTATCATTTAAACGAGCTTTGGCTTGTTGAATTCAGCTCAGTCATCTCTGAGAAAATGGGCGACAAACACAACGCGTTTTGTCGCTTACGTCACTTATACCATTATATCTCCGGAACCAGAAGTGCCATCCGTTTGATCTTCGAACTCGATCAACATTTTAATAGTAGCTTTGAAACGAGTTTAGTCTTGTTAAAATCGGCCATGGTTCGGAAGAATGAGCGATGAAAAACCGCGTTTTGTCGCTTACGTCACTTATAACTTTATATCTCCGTAACCAGATCTTGATCTTCGAACTTGATAAATGGTCCACTAGCATCTTTTAAACGAGCTTACGCTTGTTGAATACAGTTTAGTCATCTCTGAGAAAATGGGCAACAAAAACAACGCGTTTTGTCGCTTACTCCACTTATATCATTATATTTCTGGAACCATAAGTGCCATCCGTTTGATCTTCGAACTCGATCAACAATTCAATAGTAGCTTTCAAACGAGCCTAAGCTTGTTGGAATCGGCTCAGTTATCTCCAAAAAAAACCGATCGGTAAAAAAAACAATTCGTTTTGTCGCATACGTCACTTAAACCATTATATCTCCGAATCGAGTCTCTCTTCGTTTGTTTTGGAGGCAATTATTTTAGAATGAGTAATCTCTCATTTTGGATCTAAGCTTTCAATAATCGGTTCAACAATATCTGAAAAATCGATGTCAGGTGCATTCCGGTATCTTTTGATCACTACTTCCGGTACATCCGAAACCGGAATTCGTTTTAAACGGATTTCGGGGACCCGACAAGCTCGGGTCTGGTTCGGGTCCAGAAAAATCATGTCAGGTTCGGATCGGGTACAGGAAATTATTTTTTTTATCAAGTACGGGTCGGGTTTGAAAAAAAATTCTCGGGTTTGGGTTGGGAACGGGTGAAGATTTGTTATTTCCGATCGGGTGCGGGTCGGGTTTGGATTCTAGAAATTGAATTCCCGATCATCTCTAACATCAACCCATCACTCCGCTATCGGAAGTCAGATACGAGTAATATTAAAGGTACGCCATTTCCGTGAATAATTTTTCGATTTTTTTGGTGCATATCACCCTATATTTCTGGAACCGAACGTCGGATCGAGATGTGATTCAATAGCAGACCTTTCATTCGTATATTATATATTGGTGGGAACGGATTATTTCACAGAAATAGTTCCGATGAAAGAGTAATTGTATTGAAAGAACCTTTAACCCTCCGTCTGACAGATATTTTTATACCTTCGGTCTGACTGATGGGTCTGGTCAGACCCCTATTCATTTACGTGTATTTTTGTATTATAATTATTTATTTATTTATGTATTATAAGTATATAAAATTGATGGCAAAAAACGAAAAAGGTCTGGCTGGACCCATCAGTCAGGCAGAGGGTTAAACTTAAAGTATCGTATAGAGCATGAATATCGCCAGTTTTTCCCCTTTTTAAATGTATTATTTCTTGCAATATGAGGTCAATTTATATTGTTAAGATTTAAGTTGAGTGTTCAATTACAAGTGGTGACTTTTCAGCCCTAGTATGTGTATTCATGATTTGGTTATTACCATTATGACACCATTTTCTTCCACAATACTGTGTTTTTTTGTAGGGAAAATTGTAAACCCACTTGTTATGTGTAATGGTATAACCAGATCAATTGTAGAGGGGTTTCTCGCGAAAGCGAAACAAGTCGGATTACTGGGATGAAGAGCTGAAAAATAACCAACCAGCAGAGAGTTGACTATGAAGTATTTTTTCACTCCGACTATTTTGCCCACAATTCCACTGAACATGCATTGCACTTAGATCCTCTGCTACAAAAAAATTATAGATGGAGTTGGCTTCTGGCTTTTCATAAGAAAATATTTGTTTATTTTCATGCCTACTAGATGACTGGAGTGGCGTCTTTGGTGGTCATTTTTCTTCATATCAAATCAATTCCAACACGATGTTGAAACTCACGTAATTTTTTTTTTCTTTCACAATCTACTCGTTTCTCATTTGTTCCATTGCTCATGAACGGACGGGTTATAATGATGTACTTTCACATGTGTGATGCCGCAGGTTGACATTTTACCGATATGAACCACGGCACAGCCATGTTAACCGTTATTGAAGCCATGTTACCTCATGTTGGTACAATTGAAAAAGTCTGTTTTCCTGCCGCATAACCGCCCCTTTGGAAACCCTGCCACCTGGAATAACTCTCTTCCACTGGCGAAACAGATATTTAGTTCCATCATCAACCAATTTTTTTTTTTGGCTGTCATGGCTGTTCAAAGCCGAAAAGTTCAAAGCCCCCTCCCCAACCAGATTCAAATGGGCAAAACCTGAAAACACAATTCAAACCATCTTCGGTGGCTTAATCCATTCCAATGACGAGATCAGATTTGACCTTCTCTGAGTGCCTGATGGAGACTGGTGGTTGCTGCTGGGCTCGTTGGTATGGTCTTCTAGGCGTACATACGTAACTAATGCGAAACAAACAACAGCAACAACAACAAAAGTAATAATAAAAGAATCAACTCACCTCAAAAAATGCCTGCCTCAGCATTTGCTCGGTTGCCTAGCCTACCACGTAACGTAGTTGGCGGCGGAGCTTCTTGGCCATTTATTTGCCACGATGTGTTGCGCGAAGTGCTTTCTTTGCCTTCACAATTCATCCCGCGATTCATAGCCTGCTGCGTCATGCCGCACCGCGTCGCCCCTGGGTCGCATCAGAAGAAAAGGTCCGTTTGTTCTCCGACGAATCTGAATCTACCTACCTACCTACCTTCATTTCTTTCTAACCTCTCGCTCGCTTCACTACAGTCGGGTCGGTTGTCTTTTTTTTTCTTTCCTGTGGTAGTAAAAGTATTACGCCTATAGTCCCACAAACAGTGCACAATCACTAATGCATACTCAGCTGGTGCTCTTTCGCGTTGACTTCACTATTATTATGTATTATGCTGCGGTTGACGGCGAGGGACGACTATGGCGCGGGTGAGCGGTAATGAGTGCCTCCTTTCGTTCCTTGCCTCGTTCATCCCCCCCTCGCCACAACTGTCAGTCATGCGGGCGGGAGTTTTACCGTTACCTTAATTAGTATTGCCCCTGCGCGAGTCACGCAGTTCTCTTCTTCGGTCCGGGGTCTCTAATTCAACCAGTCACAGTGTGTCAGGTTTCTTCGACACTCAGACTGACTACCCTTCATCGATCGCCGAGCAGGCGCTGGAGTTCTCGCCGGAGGTCATCAGAGTGCGGAGCTAGATGGTCTCCGAGTTTGGGTAAATCATGGATTGCTGTGTAGAACTACTGTTTTTTCATTTAAATCGTCCCAGGGCTGTTTATTCATGCAACCAATAGAAATTTTTTTGCGTGTTTTGTTTCGTCTTTTCAAGAGATGGTTTTAATACACTTTACCCTATAATTCCGGAACCGGAAGTCGGATCCGAATGAAATTCAGACGTTTTGTATAGAACCTTCCATTTAAATCTAAATTTGTACAACTCGGTCACGTTATCTCTGAGAAAAGCGGGTAAGTAATTTGAAATTGGAATTTTTACACTTTTTACACCCTGTAATCCCGAAACAGAAAGTCTTTTCTCATATAGAAAGGTTATGCAATCACTGTGAAAACCGACTTTTGAACTGAGGCCCGGAGAGCCGAGAGTCATATACCACTCGACTCAGTTCGTCGAGTACGCAAAATATCCGTTCGTATGTGTGTATGAGGCATTTTTGTTCACTCCATTTTCTCATAGTTGGCTTAACCGATTTTCACAAACTTAGAATCAAATGAATGAATGAAATGTCTCGTAGTCCCACACAAAGTTCCTCAATTTTATTCAAATCCGACATTCGGTGGCGGAGCACTAACTTTTCTCATTGAGAGCTGGACCCATTTTCTCAAACTTAGATTCAAATCAAAGATATAAAAATGCTATACTGAATGCCTGAATTTTATCTTGATACAACTTCCGGTTCCGTAATGACAGATTGATCAGTGCAAAAATTTTGATTTTTTAGTGTTTTATTTTTCATAAATGACCATGTAAAGAGCTGCAATTTTCTTGAAAATTGCTTATAAATTTCTCTAGATTTTCGATCTTGTTGGCAAATGTTTAAACAATCTCACTTCAGTTATACCGGTCTTCAGTTTCTAGTTCCGGCCAATGTACTATGGTCCGAAACGGGAAATTAGCGTGACAAAAATATTTTCACTATTAAATATTAGTTTTTGTAGTTGGTGTTTTCACAAAAGTTGTTTCTAATCAAATGGCGCTCCTTTTGATAAAAAATGTTGCTAGGGTGGTCCTCATTTAGATTGAAATCTGAAATCTAACTTTCTTAATTGAACTCAAAAATGATTTTGTTGTATAATAAAGTTGTAGGAAATTTTATTTAGAGCAACTTTGTTGAAAAAAGCACCTCTCTAGCTTTTCATTTGATCGAGTTGTATCAATTTTCCCGAATAAAAGTAGGGTGGCTCCTGAAAATTTCCTTTTTTTTGTTCTAACTTTTTTGTGAAACGTTCTATGGAAAAGTTGTCTTTAGAAGAGTTGTTGTACTATTCATTGCGCACAATTTTGTTTAACCAATGTTTTGCATATGAGCCACCAGTAAAAAAGTTATGACTATTTTTTCATCAAAAACTAGTGAAGCTTCAAATATCAATATTCATTAGATGCCAAATCGATAAAAATGTATCCTATGCGATTCCTGGAAGGTCATAATATAAGTAAAAGTTTAAGAGAAAATTGGAAGGGTGTTATTTTTTTAACTTATTTAAATTAACATTTAGGGGTTTTGTTGGTTTGTGCAAAAAGCACATATTTTATTTCTATTTCTTCGCGTTTCGCCTTCGGCTCGTCAGTGCTTAAAGCAGTTCAAACTGAACTGCCATCTCGTGCCTAGCAGTTCAACTTAAACCGCTAAACAGACGCAAAGTTTGCACTACTTATGCAATCCTTAAATAATATTGCTCAAGTGCTATATTATTTCTGACGTCTCAGGCGTAAACGAGTGACGGCTTATTACTGGCCGTCGCAGAATGTGAACATTTAGGGGTCTCGTGCCGAGACGCCTATGACACTGGTCCTTCTTTTTCTTCCACTTGTGTACCGAATAGCCTGTAAAAACCGGAAAACAACGCACAATGAGTTTTGGTACGAATAAATACATTTTACTCATTTTAACAAACTCATGATTTTCTTGGGTTTCAGAAAGGGCTTTGACTTACAAAAAATCTATTTTCGGCTGTAGTTTTTGTGTGTCTCATTTCTCGGAAGGACAATGTATGGAACACTTGTAGAACTAATTTGATACTATCATTTTGCCGAAGGAAGTATGTTGATACGTTAAGGCGTTTAAGAGTTATGCAATGTTTTTGAGTTTTTTGAAGGTATTTTTAAAACTAATTTAAGTAAGTTAAAAATAAGTTTCTCTAGTTTTTGATGAAAAAAAATCATAACTTTTTACTGGTGGCTCATATGAAAAACTTTGGTTGAGCAAAATTGTGCGCAATGATTAGTAAAACAACTCTTCTTAAGACAACTTTTCCGTAAAATGTTTCACAAAAAAGTTAGAACAAAAAAAAGGGAATTTTCAGGACCACCCTGCTTTTATTCGTGAAAATTGATGTAACTCGATCAAATGAAAAGCTAGAGAGGTGCTTTTTTCAGCAAAGTTGCTCTAAATAAAATTTCCTACAACTTTATTGTACAACAAAATCATTTTTGGAGTTCAATTAAGAAAGTTAGACTTCAGATTTCAATCAAAATGAGTGCCATTTGATTACAAATAACTTTTGTGAAGACACCAACTACAAAAAACTAATATTTAATAGTGAAAATATTTTTGTCACGCTAATTTACCATTTCGGAGCACTGTGCAAAATTCCTAAACGAAACTCACTCCGATTTATTAAAGATGGCTGAACCGATTTTCATAAAGTTAGATTGAAATGAAAAATGTTATAGTCCTATACAAAACTCGTGAATCCGGACCCGACTTCCGGTAACGGAATTGGTGAGTTGATTAGCTTTAAATCTTTTAAACCGTCGTTTAGAGCGGTGATTCCAAAAACCAAAAAAAATTTGGATTCGGCTCAAAACTGTTAACAAATTTTAAATAATCCTAGTAATATTTATTTAGAAAAAATCAATAATATGAGAAAGGCATCCTTACAGCACTAGATGGATTAAAACGAGTTTTTTTTTCGAAATAACACCAGATCTCGACGTTTCATGAATTTTCCAGACATCTGGCAGCAATTGATTTCTTTCCTTGAGTTTGCGGTTTTTTTAAGCGGAACGTATTCCCTGCATAAAAAGGCGGGTGGGCAATGTCAGCGAAATAGCTGGATGATGTGAATACGAATAAAAGTGACATGTTTGTTCCACACCTTCGACTATCGATAATCGTACGTACTAGTTGAATGATTGTGTGAATTTTGCAAACTTTCAATGTTTCACTTGCAGAATTGTAACGGTGCAAATATAATATAAAGTGGATCTCACGCGAGCAAAAATATTCAGGGTTTTGCAGGGAACATGACCGATTACGATGACATTGAAAATGCAATGTTCAAATTTGTTCACAAATTCATTTAAATCTGAAAACGCTACAGCAAATCTTATGCGGCCATCTAGGATTACTAAATTTAAGTCGGGAATTCTTATGACATTAATGCTAATAAGTTTCTTGTCAAATCCGCCTAAAAAAAACAAATTATATGGCTATTTTAAAGAATATCTACAAAACGATAGTCGCTATCCAGGATTTAAAGAATTCTGTAAATAAAAATTATCTCTAACATTATTCATAACAGAAGTTTGTTGCGCACTTCCACTTTTGTTCGAAAACGGAATTTATTACAAGCCAGTTGTAATTCTATGTAAAAAATCTTGTTCGAATATTATTCAGTTCCTTAATAAAATGTCTTAATAATAAATCATCTAGGTGAAATATTTTCATCATGCTAAAGATTTTGATCGCAATAGAAAATCAACTATAAGAGCTTTTTGGGTTTAAATTGAATGACTAAATTTACCGTCCTAAACAACGTGCGTATTCATATTCCCTTTTTCACACAATCACTGAAAATATTCCGTATTTTCATGTGTTGGTTTTGCGCGATACGCTTTGTGTGATGATTCGTGCAGTTAAAATTGGGCGCGCCGAAGTTACGCGGTTTCTTTTTACGCGGTTATTTTTACGCGGTACGAATTCTCCGCGTAAAAAAAGACCTCAGTGTAATTCAACTGCCATTCGATTTGGAAACATTTAACTCAAACGTCTTATTAATTTTTTCAACAGTACACCATTGACAAAAGGGTTTGAATTGATCTATGTTTTCACGAACCAATCACAGTATGCTATAATGATGTCATCCTCCTTGAATCCTCTAACATGGCCGACGGTTTCGATCGTTGCTTCACACCGCGAATTTCATTCAGTAGCATTAGTTTTGCTTCGGTCGGTATAGTAAAGCTTCGCATCATGCATAAAAAAGGGGGGTGAGTAATGGAACTAAAGTAAATTCTGAACCAGGATTCAGGAACTGGAACTGAATTCCAGAACTAACATAAGACAAATTCAGTTGCGAAATTCAGGTTCGGAATCCAAACCAAGAATTCAATTCAAGAAATTAGTTTTAGAATTCTGAAACTAAATTCAATTTTAGAATGCAGATTCTGAGTTCAGTTTAGGAACTGAATTCTGAAGTTGAATTCCGAACTAGAACGAAGAAACTGAATTCAGTTTGAAATTCTAGTTCCAGAATCCAAGTTTCGAATTTAGTTCCAGCATGCAGCATGTCTGAGTTCTGAACTTGAATTCTTGAAATTATCAATTGAATGACTAAATTGGCCGTCTCGAATGGAAGTGTGTCTTCCTCATATTAGGCATTCAAAAACACTCATGGTTTGTAACCATACACAGTTAGCGCCTGTTTTACTAACGAAAAAAAATGTATCGTAAGCCCACTGCGCTCAATCCTTATCAATATTCCGTACCTCTGTGTCGGTTTTGCATGATACCTTTTTGTGCGACGATTCGTTCAATTTATGCAGTTGAAAACCTTAGTTTGGTACTGAATTTCACCATAATGCTAGTTCATACCAAACATTTTCGAAAACTTCAATTTTTGTGATTATCGCATACGACTGACTAAACATATTTTCGATTGTATGGAGATAAAAGTATGTTTCTGCGTTAAATACAACAAGATATATTCACGATTGAGTTCTGTTCATTCTTATAAAGAGTGAATTTTGAGAAGGTTCCCCATAGTAAAGTAACGTCACTCGATTCTCGGGTTATCAAAAGTTTTCTACTCCATGTGCGGAAATGTGAATTGAGCCCAGGTGGAATTTCAACACAACAAATTTTCCAATCAGACTAACAACCAATCCACCTGTTCCGGAACGTTGTCAGAATGTTCGCCACAGGTGACAAACACTGCTCAAACTACCTGGTAATTCACATTCTGCTTCTCTCCCTCTGCAATTAACTTGGTTTTTGTTTTCGAAGCCCTACCCAGCAGAACACATTCCTCCGGAACCGTTTGCAGCTGTTGTCTTCCATACCTGTTGGCCGATTGGAATCATAAAACATAACCGTGCAGCCCCCGATGAACCCTGACAGGTAACTTTCTCCTTTGACCTTCACTGATGGCCACTCAGAGACACACACACACGTACGCCACCATCGAAACGAACACCATAAGAAACACTTCTGGTTTTGTTTCACCACCACTTTACCATGGTAGCAGTGGATGTCAAAACACGGCAGCAGTGAACCATTTCTCAAAGCCTACTACTTCTCTACTCATGACTGAAACATTTCATCCAGATGGGGCCTTCTAACGAAAGTGAGAATGATAGAATGATTATCGGAATTTCGGAAAAGAAAAGGCCGATATGCAGGCAAACTTGAGTTGTGAAGATTTGACTGAGCGTATGAGACGGGAACCGGATAAATCGACCCGAAGCCTTCCGATTCCGCCAACATTGATTGTTATTAATGTGTAAATCTCTGTTTTATTGGTGAAAGTCGAAAGGTGACCGGAGGACTATCGAAAGTTATAACGAATTTCGGAAGCGGACTGTGTTCGGACCCGAACAAATTACCATGCGCAACATTTTTATATGCAAATAATTCTTTCGCCATCATTCGAAGACGAAAAAATAAAACTAACCTCACAGGGGGCAGCAGCGATCATACACGGCACGGGGTCGATCTTGTCGTTGCGCGTGTTGTTGATATTCGCGGTGGGATGGGGGATAGAAAATCCGGGCTATAAAAAACATCAAGAAAAAAAACAACGCATTTATTTCGATCGCAGAACCGGTTTCGGCAAAACTCCAATCCAAGAGGGAAGATAAAAACAATAATAAAGGAAAAAATATTGCGATCGATGCCGTGAGCGAGCTCTTCGAAAACGAATCTTGAAGCCGAATGTTTTCGATACACGCAGATTCCTCCTTCCCGAGAATGGCGACTTTCAAGTCCGCCTTCAATTTCACACTTTGAATATCAGCTAAATTTCGTTTTTTTTCCTTGTTTTAACAAGAGGGCACCACTTGCCGTCAACATTAACTCGAACCCATTCGTTCTTTCAAGGCTCCACGTGAACCGCAATCAAGAAACTGAGCAGGCTGTGCTTCACAACAGTGGCACTCCAGATCTCCGTAGTTACCGAATCGTAAAGTAAAACGTAAAGTTGCGTCATTAGTTGAAAGTGTGCACTGCACTGTATTTCTTGTTGTTATGTTTCAAACCTACAGTTATTATAACCCATTTCACAGAACTTGTACAGTCTGCTGTATTACGTCAGCGCCCCTAGCGGTCGATTCTGTACAGCTTCGAAAGTACTCTGATATCGTTGTGTGAGATGTCGAACAGCTTTCTGTTCCTGATTTTGCAATATGATGGAATCATCGAAGCTAATTAACAAATTAAATATTCCACAGTCATCTGATAATCTTTCTACAGACTGTGTCGCAGCAGCGTCAAACTGTAGAATATAATTGAGCAAAATCACCACGTGACAGCTGCTGCCAACGGGGAGTGAATGGAAGTGAGTAGAAGAACTGTTCCTGGTCGTAGCCTACTTTGTTTCATTAACGTAGCCAATTTTGTGCGTCAGTTGGACAAGAGTTGTTTTTGTTTTCGGTCAATTTACCATCCTAACTGTCCGGTATCGGATCATTCGATGGTAACAGAACGAAATTTGATTTTGATGACTTCACTACCTACATACATCATGTTTGTGCCATCGCACGATTAACAAGCCCGTTTTTTTCTTTCTCAATTCGCAGAATCTCCCAGAACCCGATCAGCATCCAGCAGTCAGTGTCGGGCGACCTCTAGCATTTGGCCACCGCGAAAGGGGGAAAAACCCAGGCCACTCGTTCGCGTTACTGCTTGTGGAATTGACTGCGGGTATTTGTGTGCTGGTCCTTCCACTAGGAATGAGTGTTTGTTAGATAAAGGTGTGAACAGCAATAACAACGGGAAGAGAAAAGGTTCCCCAAGGTGAACCCCCAACACAGATTTGTCCGGAGTTTGAATGCAGATAAAAATTGGTTGTAGGTAAAAAAAAGCGATCGCTCGATCAAGATCACCGGTGATTGCCGTGCTTGTGCCTGTGCCTATGGCTGTGTAGAGTTGAGTTGAGTTGAGTTGAGTCGAGTCGAGTCGAGGTGAAGATCGATGAAAATTGAAAGTCATTCCGTTGTTGTTTAGTGCCGATCGGTCGATCAGGGTGGAGAGGGGAATCGAAGGGCAGTGTTTGGTGGAAGCGGTAAAGTGCACATCAGACGTGCAATAAGGAAGGGAATGCTGCTACCGTGAATTAATGATCTGCTGCGTGCAGGTCGTCTTCGTAAGGTGCTAGAGGAATACGCAAAACAGCAGTGAGTTTTTAAGTGACCTTAACCTTAACCCGAGGAGCCGAATATAAGTTTACTTCCGGAACTAAGAGTACCCTGCCTGTGGACTCACGGCAGACAGGACACAGGCCATCGGTGCTGGCTCGTTAGAGCGTAACTTTGGCGCCATTGCTGCAACGTACGGCACAGCATGGGGTCGCAAAACGGGCGGCAGAAGGATCACGATCGATGGAAAGCGATGTCCTGTAGGATCATTGTTGGCGGCGTTCCACCGGTGCTACTGACCGGGTGGTTCTACCTGATGTTGTTGGCTACGGCCACCACGTCCACAGTTCGAGCAGAATCCAAATTAGAGTTAGGTAAGTAGCAACAAACCTTCGTAATTATTTGTTGGCGCATAGACTCTCAATTTGAACCTTGATCACAAGAAGAGAAGAAGGAGGCTGTGAATAACCGGCGCTGGTGAGCAACGTATTCGAGCCTCTGTGGTTTCCCAAAATGGCTTTCAGCATGAGAGTGTCTGTGTGTGTATGATAATTGCGTTGTCGAATAACTGAAGTGTGCTGTTAGACATGAGTTATGGTCCCTTTGTCAGTCTATTCGTCTATGCTGCTGTACGAAATGGTTATGCGGTCTTTGAACCCTGTTCGTGCGCAGCAGCGCCTTGTAGGTGTTTTCGCACCAATCATATTCGAGGTACTCGCTGGTGGGCTTGCATGCGAAATTAGCGAATTAATTGTGGTATTGTTTCAGTTTTCGCGGTAAGCGGCGGCCACCTTGATGCCGGAATGAGTAGCGATTAGTTAGTTAGGCCGAAACTTAGCTAGCCCATCCAGTCAATGCAATGATACGAACCGAAAACAAAACCTAAAGTTGTTTCGACCGCGCCGTCATTTAGCGGTGTTTACTTAATCTGACCCTAAATGGAGTTTACGCCGAAGATAAACAGTGCCTTTTTAACACGTTACCACAGGCAACGCTGTCGCCGCTGTTGCTTATTGGCAAGATAAATGAATAGATAAAGGAAAAATACAGAGAATCCAGTTGATAGACGACAGCGACTCATTATTTTAATGAAGCAGACAGCTGATTGTAAAGATTAAGTTGAAAATGGTGTCTGCTATGACTGAAATCTCAGCATCGCATCAAATGACAATGCTGATACAGTCCAGCAGCCAACACGGAGTGGTTTACGGCACCAGCGAACGCTATTCCAAATTTGGTTACAGACGAGTAGGTCTGTCTTTCGGAGTTGGTGTTAGTGTGTTCGATTTGATGATTTGTGCTTCATACTGTTTTAGTTTTTTTGAATAGAATGGAAGTTGCAAAGTTTTCTCGACGATCACGAAATCTATGAGATTACATAGTTACAGGTGGTTCACAATATCACAGGTTTGTTTTTTTTAAACATAACATACCTTTAATCAATCGATTTTTGCTTTTATTTCCATAGGTACCAGGGTTCCAAAATTGATTCTACAGCGTTGCTACTTGATTCAAAAGTACGGAATTGTCGTTTCACCTATCAACAAAGCGATTTTTTAAAATATATCCGAATATTTCTAACTGTCCGAGACAAAATGGTACGATGAGGATGGAACATTTGAAGCGGAAGGAGAGTACGTAAGTTGCGTCAATCAACAAAAGTGACATAAGCAGTATCCATGAACTTTTCGAGAACAATTAGGTTTTCATGTTTTTACCTTACCCTGTAATTTCGATTTCTAATTTGAAATTTCAATTATGTAATCACGAAATATATGACAACATCTTCCCACATACACACTCACACGCACGATCGCGAACATCACGAATCGAGTGCGTACTCAACCGTAACAACGTCGTACACAAAAGGGACAACGAACGAAGAAGAGGTAAAAGTGAATTCATCCGAGTGAGCGCGTGCATGAAACAATCCATCAGATTTGATGATGAAATGCGGCACGAAGGGAAATTACTAAAAACGAACTGAAAGTCACAAATATCATCATTATCGAATACCGTGGTAGGAGGAAACTGGTGAAACTTCCATGTTTTGACTAGACTAAAAACAGATGAGGAGGCTTCAGCACCGACGGACGATTAACGATCAGCATCGGTCAATGCACCTTTGCCGATAAAAGCAGCTGCGATGATGGTATACTTTAGTGCGTGCACCCTAGATCGATCATCTTAGATCAGTAATTTTAATAACAACAAAAACATGACATGGCCTACGGGGATCACCGCAATCGCGATCGTGGTGGTTTCGCCAGTACCAGTGGGGACATAAAAATAACATCAAACCAATCAACATAGGGCTTTTGTGTGTTTTTTTCGCGTTTGTTGACGAATCTTCTACGGCAATGGCCGGCCATCCAGAGCCGTGGGAAACAAATGATCATGACAACACAGGCAATTATTGTCGAAAGTAGCCGTTTATTTTTCGCTACAGTGATGGAGGATCATCCACTTTCGGCGGTGGAGATCATCTGTGCGGAAATTCTCTCCGGCACCTTGGGTTTACAATAATGTATCTGTGGAAATTCACATAGGTATTGGCCCGTAAATTACTTCATCATCATTTTAATTCGATCGTGCTGGAATTTCGCACCATTCCGGGGAAGTATGCACGTTGAAAATCGGACTGATGTGGGAGGTAAATGCGTGCAATCAATGTTAACACTCCGGAGGGCGTGAATCGCAATCATGATCGGTACACGCACCTCCTATAGGGTGAAGGAAGCGGAAGGTTTTTTCTGTCCGGTATTTCAGAGTAATGCATCGGAATAGGAATCGAATTGATCGATTAGTGCGGATAGACTTTTAAATTACTGTCTTAAATATGAGCTTTTATTTTTAAATAGTGTTCGATCTTTGATCATGCGAAAGGGCTTGCCATCAATCGTAGCTGAATATATTGATTCTTATTAAAAGGTAATGAGTAATAGAAAACACCACCGGCATTCTAACTAACGAGTTTTTGCGTGCTTCATGTGACTAACATAATTATCGATTGGTTTACTTCGTTTCAATTATCGCAATTGAAGTGGGCAAAGGTCATTAAACTGACATTATCCAAATCGACTTTCAACCATACCCATTGAAAGTGTATGCGTGTGTGTGTCGAATCACTACTGGAAATGAAAGTTTTTCGAGGAAATTGAGAGATGTCGCCATGTCAAATCGCTGTTAATGCTATTGTAAAGCCAATCACAGCAATCGATCAGTCATAAAAAGAGAGTTCGTTTTAGGGTATTAAATCTATTTATCAATTCAGACACCTTGAAGCGGGTTATTTTCTCGCTATCTGTGTTATATCCACTATAGTCCACATGGAAAGGCCGAACGAATCAATTTTGATGGCCTGCCTAGTTCGGAGTTCCATGTCAAATCAGCTAACACCGACTGATTCGAAGGTAATGAGTTACTCTACACAGTAAAAGGAGTGCTGATTTTGCGTGATGAGATTTTCATTCACTGAAAAAATGTACATTAAATACAATGCTTTTGTACCTATGAAACATATTGCACGCAAATCACCTATTTGTGATTCACATCGACATTATCATAGTTTTTATTAGTATTCAACTACGTTTTTTCCTACAAAGAGCTTGACCTGTATGCGCATTTACAAATGATCCATAATTTATTTCCCCAAACTCATTCATGGCTATCGTCACCAGCGAAACCCCGAACAGCATCCGCTAAATTGTTCCACTAATTAAGACAACACACGACGCGAAGCGTCGGTGTAAGTCTACGAAATTCCGAGAAATGGACTGGATGGATGACTATACTAAGCTAGCAACGAAGAATAACATTACTTTAAATTGTGTCACCTCGGTGAAGCAAAACCAAATTCAAACATAAATGATTGAATTTAATTGGACCTTGCCATCTTCGTGCGAGCTAGAAGCAGAAGTTCAAACTTTTCATCTGCCAGTCTGTCACGGTTGAACTGCTATGGCACACTAGCAGTTCAATTTGAACAGTAATGCACTGACGAGTCGAAGGTGAAGCGAAAAATTACTTCAATCAGGTTTTATGCATCCCATACTAGATGAGCCTTGTTGCAGTAATAAATCCTTCATTTAGGTATTTTGCTAGTCGCATGGCTGCGTTTCGTCTTTGACTCATCAGTGCATTAGCAGTTTATATGACCTATCGGTTCAACATAAACCGCTAAATAGACGTAAAGTTTGATGCTATTTGCATTACTGTTGTTGCTATTTTGTTATTGTTCATTTGGACCGATGATGCGCTATGTTAAACATGACTTTATTTGTTCAGACAAAAGGCTTCAGCACGTGGGACTAGCAATTTTTTAGCATTTCTCATTTAAACGAGTTGCCCATTTGTCTTTGAACCTGAATAACATACGAGACGAACGAAAACAATTAGAATTAGTGTTCGGATGAGTTTTCATTTATCATGCCAGCAAATTACTAGGTGTGTATGGAAGTATCCTAACTTACTTGAAGAGATGGGCTTCTAGAGATTCGTTTGCGAACGGTCCAAAAGTACTAGTTTTTCTTAAAGAATGAGTGAGCTATAGTTCTTTTTTGAAGAATAAAAGTTCTCTATTTTCAATAGAAATGGAAGTAATCGAATATACTTTGAGAATATAAACAAATTAACTGCGTATTTCGGAACGGTTGCAGGTTTTGTGGAATCGTGGTTGAAGTTGCATATATTCGCTACCTTTTGAAAATACATTTTTATTGGCAGAAAACATGCGAAAAATATTCACTATTATTGAAGTTGTTTACTTCAAAATGTAATTTGTGGTTCTCATATTATTTTCGTAAAAAAGCGTACAAAGTTTCGGAAGCTGTTCGGAAGCTTTTCTTTGAAATGTACGATTTTTCCCATCTCTAGTCTACAAGATCAATTCGAATTGGAATATCCGAACGAAAATTGAAGATTAGTTCAAACATTTCGCAGAATGCAACTTTCTCGGAACTTTCAATTCTCAACGGCCAAGGTTCTAATGGTTCGTTATGGGGATTGTTTTTAATAAATATGTTTTTTACTCGTGAATAATATTGTTTTCGACTGTTATCAGTGTTTTTCGGTAATGTAACGGCTTTTCAGTGTTGGGGATAAAATCAGAAACATACTTTATTTGTTCTTCCGATGTTTCGGTCTTCATTAAACCTTTTTCAAGGAATCTGTAAACATTTATTGTGTTAATTGTGTTAAAATAACTGTCTTACAATTAAACAAAACTATCAATTTTTACCAACAATTATTGTGTTCTGATGTCTTCACCTAAACATTTCGCCCAGCGGTCTCTTTCATATGAATCCGTAGCCGCTTCTTTCGGTTGGTCAGCCAAAAAATATGGTTCTATGCGTTAGTTAGATCAGAACGAGCGGCAGCGATGTCGAACAGCAATTTTTCGCTTCCGCTCAAATATCGAAAGCAAAAAAATTCTGATTGATACAGCAATTTGTTATTCATGAAGCCCACTAGCTTTTCTAGAAAACCTGTTCGAGGATCAGCAATCAATCTGGAAACTTTCATCGAGAGAGAACTTTTGAAAAAGAAAAGCGGCTGAGTAATGTCAGAGACATAAACGGATTGGCGTGAATATGAACATTTTTCACGTGAAGCAAATTGAAATGCATTCCATCAGAATGACACTGTCGAATTGAAATAACTACCGCTGCTTCGGATGAAAATCGCTATATAATTCACTCGTTGTCTTCTTGGGTAAGATTCTTTACCATAGCTTAAAATTGTCACGAATTTTTAATGAAATAATACAATCCAACAGCCTCATGTCTCATTCGTGAATGGTCGCATTCAAAACAAACGAAGAGAAGGGAAACATTTCTATCTTTCAATTCAACAAAAGAGAGTATCAATGCCAACGTTACTCGTTTCCCGAATTTTCATTCTCATTTTTTCTTCAATATATTAAAAATCAGTGAAGTTTGGCTATAAAGCGAGTCTAAAATATGATAAATCAAGATTATTACACTCTACAACCTCTTTGGAAATCAAAACAACTATAGGTACGAGCATCAACAGGTAAAAATAATTGTGAATTGTTTTCTGTCATTACCGATTCTCGAAGCTTCGGTTGAATATCGATCCTGCACAGTATACGATTTTCACTGGAAACCGAAAATGACTGAATGGGTTAACGTAAGAAAGAACACCAGATTATGAAACTACTTATTCACTTTTATCGTTGACTCGTTCTTAACATTTACAAGCGGTGCTGAGAGTGTTACTAATTTCTCGCCATTTTCGGATATTTTGGTTCAATGAAAATTACTTTTATTAGATCTGATCCCGCCCGTAGTACGAATTAGTTCAATGACCTGATGCTGGCTCCGAAAAGAGCTTTGATTAAATATTTTCACCGCACGAAAAGGTGGGGCTGAAGCGAGCTAAAATAGAACAATCAATAAATGGAATGTTTCGTGATTCAAGGTTTCACTGTGAAAACAGTTGTTCGCGACTAAATCTGGACAGGCTGAATATAGAATAAAACAAATTTACGGTTAGTTCAATCCAAGCTGCATTTTTTATTCACTTAATTTTGCATTGTAATTATCTTAAAGCAAATTACAGTTGCCTAATTAGGCTGCATGAAGAAACTACGAACTTTTAAGTTTGCTCCAGTAATTCGGGTCTATGCAGGCTTCTCCGAAACCGATTCAAATTACTTTGAACAGGACTTTAGAATTTTTCTATAGTTGTAACTCGTTATTTATATTAAGGAGCTCTTTTCACGAGAGCCCACTACCGCTCGATAGGTCGTAGCTTCGGATGGTTAGGTAGATTCCTCTTTTTCCCTTTATACCATTCGAAAACATCTTCAAGCGCAGTGACAAGATGCCAAATCCAGCCAAAATAGCAAGGGAACATCATGTCTGCGTAGTAATTTCGCATAATCGTTTCTTTAGGCATTCTTCAAGGTGTATTTCTTTAGCAATGCTTGTAATGAAAAAAAAAGGTAAAACAATGCAGAATAAAATCTTCACTATCAATCAGCCCCACTCAACAACCATCATATCCGACTGCACAAGTGTAATCAATTGCGAAAAAGCAGAAAAACACTTCAGATTACGGCAAGCACCGCACTCATTTGCATAGCCTTTCTCATTGTTTCGACGAATTCATTAATTGTTGTACGTTTTCGAATTCGAACCGAACGACAATGGGCGAGTGAAGAATCTTACCGCAAAACCGAAACGCGATGCGATGCGGTGCGGCACACATTTCTAGTGCCACAAGCTTCTTCGGGTAGATAATATCCATCAGTTAAGGAAGTTCGCTCACTCCCTCTCTCTTGCTTGCCATGTCTGTCGCAGCCGAACGAATGCAGCTTAGCAGATCGCGACGGTTCGTTCTCTCCAGTTGCGCCGCTCCGCTCTCATTTGCGTGAATGCGCTAATGGCTAGAGCGAGTGAAAGTTTGAACACCGTACACAATCAAAGTAACCTTGTTTCTTCTTCTACTGCGTTGTTGACTACTTCGGTTGTGCATAATTCGCTTGCTTTTTTCCTTTCTTTCTTTCTGTGTTTCTTCCTTCTGTCTTTGTTTCATTCTGTTTTTCCTACAACCAAGACAAGCTAATTTTTCGTCGTTTTTCCTACCTGTCACGTCACGAAATGGTCTCCGGGTGGTGGCGCTCTTGCCGTGTGTGTGTACTGTGTGTGTCATGCGTGTGTGAAAAACTATCAGAAAATTATGTTTTGTTTCAAAGAAAATGTTCACTGTGAGCGCACAGCTGCTCACCTGAAATGTTACGTGAAAACCGAACGAAGAGGTGTGACCGGCGGGTAGTTTTCTAGCGAAGATACAGCTGATACGAAAAACAAAAAACCAAAGGTAGAAGAAGGCTTATCCGCGCACCACGCTCGGCTGTTCGTTTGACGACACGCAGACAGACATCCGGAAAAACGAAACATGAATACCGGACACGGGTAGACAGACGTACGGGTTGAACGAACCGCGTTTAACGAGCGTCGGGTTATGGGCGTTTGGGGTTTAATCGTTTGTAAAAATGAAGACGTTTAATCTACCATCGCCGGTCGCGCGACTGACGGACGCGCACTAATTTATCCTGAATGTGAACGGCCTGTTTCGATATTTGTTCGAGTTAATCAGGTGACTAAGTAGGCGTTGATTATTTCTTTCCTTCGTATTTTGACGTTTCGCTCCAGCTTCATCCCGTCGTCACGTGGTTTGAGTTAGTGACAGTTTAATAATTTGTTTTTTTTTGTTGTCAGCTTCTAGCAAACCTCTTCCGGTTGTTGTTGTTGTTGTTGTCGAGGAACACTCAACACTCTCGTAACAATTACCACTAGGGTACCAATTCCAAGTGCCCGCGTACTTCCGTAGATTCCGAACACCAGCCGCATATACTTTTCACTTTCATTACCCGTTTGCCGAATGCACGTGAATGTACCGATGGTACAGTAAAAGCGAAAACTTCCCTCTTCGAACAAAAAACGCGCTGCTACGGCACGGAGCCCCGGGGGTGTGCGCACAAAATGCTGATCGGAACTGGTTAAGTAGCCCTATCGCAATGCCGATACAATATCGGTAATAGTATACCGACATGGAGTCCGACATTAAGTGCTACCGTCGCACCGTCGTACTTCTGGGGCTTGTTTACCTGTTTACTTCGCATGCACCGCACAGCCTACTTAGTCCTCGGACGAACCACCAGAATTGCAGTGTACTGGTTGTAGTTGCTGTTTTTTTTTCTTTTCTTCTCTTTTCTTCGTTTCGCTTGTTCGTGTACCACCATTACCTGGTAGTAACAGTGATCACAGTAACATCCGCATTTCAAAGTCATGCAGTATTTACCGCGAAACTAATTAAGACAAGCCGGGACTGGACCCCGGTCAGTTTCATGGAATGTATGGAGTTGTTAAATTTAGATATGCCTTTTTTTCCAAGTCGAACAAATTGAGTGACACCTCTCATGTTGAGGTTCACCGATGATATTGAGGTCGGCAAGTGATGAGTGACCGTAAAAGTACTCCTAACTGGTTGGAATTGATGCTGTACTCTTGTAACACTCTATCTAAAAAGAGCCTTACAAATACCTTGCTAAATAAAAATTTCGATTTACTTATTCGATCGGTCTGATTTTTTTTAACGTGTGACCGAAAATAGTTGATGTTCATAGCCGAAAAATGACGAATCCTACAACAAAATTTGTTGTAACGTTTCGTCTGCGGCTCATCAGTGCGATAGCCGTTTATATTGAACTATCCACGAGACTTAGTATGTCTGAGTCTGATGAGTCGAAGATGAAACGTAAAAACAAATAAAACTTGTTATTTGTACATAGCATAAAATTTTTGTATTCCTGAAATCAAGGATGGCATTTATCGTATCAAAGAACGCTCAACATCAACTCTTCACACGATTGAATCAGTGCCATCAAAGAGAGACGGATATCATCGCAATAAAAAAAACCCGGCATGGCTCATTTAACATAGAATCGACACCAGTGCGAGAGCGAATGTCTCTCGATGACATTTCTGAGAATCAAAGGTTAGCACGCTGCTGTGGGGATCCTCTCTGAAGCAACAAACGGTCGCTTATTCTCGTTTCGCGATCCGATTCTATACAGGCAGTTGATATTTGCGATAGAATCATTTTACTATTGTGGCTTATTCTAACTATGTGCATATAACCATTGTATTAGTTGTGTTGATGAAAATGTCTGTGAATGCTCCACACAAGGGTCTTGAAATATTGCAACCTAGTATGAGAATCATCAAGTTGCCGGATTTTCTGCGATTATTGTCAACTTGCAATTCTCTCTTAGGAAATTCCACACAGTAACGATCATTATCAGCGGAGTTCATGCATTGAGAGACTCGAGTTCTTGTAGCATCTTGTTCAGCACTTGATAGTTCTAGCATCTGTTCAGCACTTGATAGTTCTAGCGAAAGAACTAGATCTACTGAGCCGTTCCTTTGTTCTTAGAAATGTTATACAACTTCACGAAAAAAATACAAGATTGTCAAATTCTATCGCTGGAAACAACCTCAATAAATGCAAGTTCAGCAAGTTTTCTTTTGTCGGGCTTGTACTTCTGTGTTAATTTTCATATGTCACGAGCATATCGAAATCGATATCGAGCATACCTTCTGATCAAAATTGACCCGAAGTGATTAAAAAAAAAACTATTTATTTTTAAATTTCAGTACATTTCAAAATAGGCTCCTTTTGAATCAATACAGGCATTCTAGCGGCTAATCCATCTTTCCATACACTTGCCACAGGCCTCGGCAGGGATGGATGGCCTTCAGTTCCTTCATCGAATTACTTGTTATGTCCTCGATCGAGTCATGGTTGGTTCCCCGGAGTGGATATTTCAGTTTTGGAAATAGGACGAAGTCACAGGGGGCCAAATCTGGCGAATACGGTGGCTGAGCGATGACTTTCGTTTCTTGTTTGGTCAAAAATTCAGACACAATCACGACGATTTTCAACCACAATTTCCTTCTCTTTTTGATGTTATCGTCGCTAACAGAGTTGGACGGGCGAGCAGCATGAGGCAAATTTTTTACGATCTCACGACCCTCACCGAGTGCTTTATGCCTCTTCAAACACTGGCGTTCTTGATAGAGTACACTCTCCAAAACACTTGAACAACGACGAACTCCTGTTCATTCATTCTTCTAGAAGAACTAGTTCTTTTAAACCGTTCGCGAACGGATTGACCCCCACCCCTCCTAATATTTTCATTTATTTCTAATTTTTCGAGACAATGTTTTCTTATCTATTGTTTTGAGCTTTTAAGAATAATCTAATCTGGGAAAAAATATCTTCTTTCATGTTATTTAACGTTCTTCAACACTATAGGTTGTGGTGAGCTCAATTCATACGCATTTCTCATCGCTTATTCTCATGACGTGATTCTCTAGAGGTGCTTTCATTGGAAGTGCTCCGCTTAGTTATTGTTTATAATTTTCTTTATCTCACACGATCCTTTTACTAACTTAAATAAATCATGAATTTACTTTTCTTATGCATATTCTAAGCCGTCTAGAATAGCACACATATTTTTTTTTACTAATTAATGCTTTGTGTGACCAACTTAGGAATCTCTCCGGGAAATTTACGATGGATATTGTCTAAGTAGGTTGCGGATGTTTCGAATGGTCAAGTTTGACCTCTTCTTGGTTATGGGTAATCCGTTCGCGAGCGGCTCAAAAGAGCAATTCTTTCTAGTTCAAATGGAAATAATCGAATTTTATACAAATCAACTGCATAGTTCGGAGCGGTCGGGATTTATCATTGGTACAAATATTGGGTCAAAAATGCATTTATTTCCAAAAAAAAAGTACCGGTGTGTAATGTCAGAGACATAACTGGATATCGTGAATACGAATAAAACTGGCACTCTTTCTTTATACTTCCGAATATCAATTAGTTGAACGATTGTGTTATTTGTGCAAGTTTTGCCCTTTTACACTACTAGAATTTGAAACGATACAACCAAACTACAGTACAGATTAGTTACATCAAACACAAATATTACAAAATAACCAGTATAGTCTTTATGATAAAATATTGGTGGTTTTGGAAAGAACCTCTTATGAAGGCGTGCGTGAAGGGCCAAATTGTATAATTTTCTAAGATATTAAACATTGATTGGATATAAACGATTTTGAACACTGTTGCGAATTTAGAACTGTGAAAATTGCAAAAAAAAAAACTGATCATATTATCTTAGATTAGCACTGCATTGCTAATTTTAATTTTTGATTTACAAAGAAGCAATCTTTATAGTTCTTTAAATAACATTTAAAGCCATTAGAAAGGCTGATTTTGCATAATGTTCCACATTGTTGTCCATTTCCCGTTGCATGCAAACGACCACCAACAGGATGATGTAATCGATCTTCTTCGAAGGGAAACTGGCTCTGCGACCTGAGCGTTTGAGGTTTTGTACAACGCAAAAGGTCTGCTTTCATTGACGACTGCTTGCTCCATCTGACGGCTGAAGTCCAAATGAGAGCACGACCTGAGCGTTTGAGGCTTTATACCACGCAAAAGGTCTGCTTTCATTGACGACTGCTCCACCTGACGGCTGAAGTCCAAATAAGAGCATGACCTGAGCGTTTGAGATATTTAACCACGCAGAAGCTTCAGCCCAACGCACAAGAAGAAATGATCGATTTTTGACCACGGTTCCCCTTTTATACGCAGTCAGTTTAAGATATGTGCCTGACTACCTCAAAATCGTCGTCCTTGCGCGAAAAAGCCAAACAAAAGTAAAGAGTTTTCCGCATTGTTTTCAAAGTTTGAGAAAACTTAATTTTTAAGTTGTTTGTGGTTATCTCACACTGTTCAAAATATTATGCTCAATTCCTGATCATATTTTTGATGAAATGGTGAAAGAATTATGTTGCTACCATTAATACAAGTCGAGATATTCACGATTAAGTTCTGCCCATTCTTCCATATGGCTAATTTTGAAAAGGCACCCCATAGTAAAGTAAGTCGTATTCACGACAAAAAGAATTTAAATATGACTACTTTTTCCATCTCTCAGACAATTTTCGAATTCCATCTCGAAAAAATGTTTCATCTTTTGAGGTGATCAAAGTTGAAGCTAGTTTTTAATTTCTTCCGATGATCTGCCAGATCATGCTGCAACCAGTAATCTGAAGGAGCAATGTTAGGAGAATACGACGGGTGCGACAAAATGTTCCACTTGAGCGTTTCCAAATATTTTTAAACGACTTTTGTTATATGTGGCCGAGCGTTGTCATGCAGGAAAATAATTTTAGCATGTTTTTGCTTGTATTCCGGTCGTTCTCCTCATAATGCACGGCTCTAACGCATCAATTGCAGTCAATACCGATCGCCTGTTATGGTATCGCCGGGTTGTAGCAGCTCATAGGACACTACACCCTTTTGGTCCCACCAAAATGCACAACATGACCTTCGAACCATGGATATTCGGCTTTGATGTTGTGTTGATGTTTACGTCGAAGGGAACAATGGACCGGGAATAGCGTAGTATTTTTCCTCTTGGGGTTATCAAAGGCTTCCCCTTTTTTCAACCCCAGTAACAATTCCATGCAAAAAACCCTTTCTTTGCTGCCTTTGAATCAGCTGCTCAGTTCATAACTGGCTTGCTTTGGAATCATTCCCATGGATTTTAATCGTACAGAAGCTACTTGTTGAGTCACTGCCAATGATTCTGCCAGCTCCTCTTGCGTTTGACTCGGATCTTTATCGAGTAATGCCTCCAACTGTTTGTCTGCGATATTATTTTTTGGTTGTCCAGAGCGAAGCCTGTCTTCAACGCTGAAATCTCCAGTCTTGAAACGTTGACACCATTTCCTACATGATTTATCAATTATGGGGCAGTATCACCATAAACATCCACAAGCATTTGAAGCGCTTCAGCCTGCACTTTTCTTCGAATTAAAACAGAAAACTAAAATTAGTTAACACCAAATTGCTCATAATTAACACAGAGAAAAAACAAGGTTTAAAAAAAACTCGAAGCAATATGAACTGAATATTAATGATAGATGTCTAACCCTCTTGAAACCAACGACATCAGCTATTACTGTACAATATTCATAACAGCAGCCAGAGCCATCTTTTGAAAACGGTCCGAACTCTCAATACACGCTAAACAGTGCTCACTATTAATGAATATTTGTTTACAGCAAAATATCGGCCAGGATGTAGACCATGTTCGATGTACGTTGCTACCATGTCTGTGAGTTTTAGTGTGGCTAAAGCAAGATCAGAGTGGCGAAATGGTAGCGCGTATGCACGGAATGCATAAGAACGCAGGTTCGAGTCCTGTCTCTGAGCGTATCTTTTTCCAAAAATTCATCTTTTCTGTTAGTTTTTCTTTCACTTGGCTTCTCCAATATATATTTCCGCTCAGTCATTGCAAAAACTGTGCAAAATATCGTTTGTTGGTTGTTTGTGTTGTCGACTGAACATATATCCCGTTTTCTCAGTTTGCGATATGGGGCAAGAATAACTCATTTCTCATTCGTCATTTTCGCCAGATTTTTACAGAAGATTTGATAAACATTTGACCTGAGACAAAGACATTTTTCCGTCAGTGGACAAATGCTGACGACTGAGCGATTGATGCGGGGAACGTGATTTTTTTTTGGAATTCACCCCGGGAAACGATCGATCGTCTGCCGGGTTCAACCGGGAAGTTCCCTGAAGTCACGTTTGCTCCATGGAAAAATCCCTTGCAACTGCGAAACCGTCCCGTCCAGACAGCTTCTGCGGAATGCAAATAAAGCTGCGCAAACTTATCTGCTGTTATTTATATCGCAATCCGGCTGACTGCCAGTTGTCAGACTTTGCCAGTTACATTTTATTGTTCCATTGTTAGGCAGTTTAGACGCACTGCAACAGCAACTGTACATTCCGACATGCAAGTATTGTACGGTACTCTCCATATTGATGATGATAATGATGATGATGATGATGGCAATGCTGGTAGTGGTGGTGGTGGTGGTGATGATAGTGATGCCAGGGTATCAATTCGTTGTCCGTCCTTTGTCCAGCGCCATCGTCAGCAGAATCAGAGCAATTTAAAAAGGTTAGTTTATCCAATTAGGCAAACAAAATTTCCGGTCGGATCTGTGAGTGTAAGCAGCGGACTGTTGGCATTCTTCGGTCATTTCAGAGGCATAGTTCTCCATTCATGTAGATAAATTGTAGCAGATCCACGCTTTGAGTACTTGGATTGAGACATGTGGAACAGCTCTTCGTTAAAGAAAACTGTACCCCATTCAGCTGATGGATAGCTAATTCATCACCGGACTACAATAACTGCTACTGCTTACAGCTCGATGACAGTTGATTCTGTTGGTAACCATATAACAAACAAACAAACAATCAAACGAAGACTATTTGAGTTACGAATCGATTTTTGAGTCGATGGTTGCTTCGATCATCACCAGACGACGGGTTCGTATTCGCACGGCGACACCCGAATCCATCCTTATCCAATAACAACCGATATTCCAAAGCGCCCTGCAGCAATACTTTCAACTTTTGTCAGCAATTAGCCAGTCGATGCTAATTTTCGTCTGGACCGACTGACTGACCGACGGTGTCGTTATCGCTCCGTTCTCCGATACAACCGAAAAATCCATTTCCAATGCACAGGCACCGGTCCGATCAAGATAGATGTATATATAATAAGTGATTCGATTTACGAAACCATTTCCGATCGGTCACCGCTTTTTTTTTCGCTTTCGCTCAGTTGTTTCGTCACCTTACAAATTTGGCAGAAAAAATCGAAGCAAGCTGAGATTTTTCTTTTCGTTTCAAATGTGTCAGTGGAATCGTTTTCGTGTCGTCGTCTTATCGATCAAAACGGATCGCCTACTTTGGTTGCCATTTTTCAAAATCGGAATACCTTTCATTATCTAGTTCAATTTTTGGTCTTGACTCCGGCCATCCTCGCTCGGGTGAACATTTGTGAAAGCGCGAAAATATGGCGCACACAAGTCACGACCGGTGCTACACACGTGACAGTCACATTATTAGCCGCTTGAAGTCGTTTAGGTGGAGTGAAGAAGAAGAAGAAAAAACACACACCGGGAAATTACGTATGTGGTTTTTGCTGCCACGATATGAAAGGCTCCGGCAGGGGCTGTCGATCGTATTTTTTTTCGCGATGAGGATTTAGGCGGAATCGCTCGATACTGGAAATCTTTCTTCACTCGAAACTGTATGTGAAAACGGCTTGATTTGAATATTCATATAAATCGAAATTTGAAAATCCCGATAATATTTAACAACCGCAGCCCATTTAGTAATAGTCCTGTTGGTTTGAGCTTGAATGAATGAACGAATTGTTTTTGTTATAAAAAAACTGCTTTTACCTAAGTCGTGGCTTCCTATCTCGCTTTCAAAAAACGTCTGACAAAACAATAACCAAACATTTCTATTTATAAGCTTCGTCATTCATTGTGGTAATCAACATGGTAATAAATACTACTGTGGGCAAAAAGTAGTAAGACTTTTGAAATATATTTCGCGCAGAAACCTTATTCGTCGAAATATTGAAGAAAAATTGATTAATCGTTATTTTTTCGCCAAAAAATTCAACCAATATCGTTCGGCAACCACCGTATTCGCCTGATTTAGCTCCGTGTAACTTCTGGCTGTTCAGAAAACTCAAACGACCGGAAACCATTTTGATTAAATGGTAGACATCAAACATATATCTTCTACAGACGAGTAACTCAACGACGCTATGAAAGCTCCTTTGAAGTAGTTTCACATGTGAGTGCACCTCTCATCTGCACCTTTCTGCGCCTTTTGATGATAAAAAAGTTATAATTATGTCAAAAAAAAACATGAAAAATAGCTCTCTTTCTTTGAACTGAAATGATAGAGACATAGTGAATTCGAGAAAGTCATATAGTTTTTAACAGCAACATTGTATAACATGAAAAATTATTAGAATTTAAAAATGTAAAAGTTACTTTTACAAACTGCTTCTAGGAGATAATATCACGTTTGGTCGCTTACGGCACTTATACCACCATATCTCCGGAACCAGAAGTGACAGCCATTGGAGCTTCGAACTTGATCAATGGTTCAATAGTTAGTAGCTTACAAACGAGCTTAGGCTTGTTGAAATCGGTTCAGCCATCTCTGAGAACATTAAGCGGTAAAAAAAATCTTTGATAAGTGCACACACAGACATTTTCCGATCTCGTCGAGCTGAGACGAATACTATATAACACTATGGATCTCCGAGGCTCCGTTGGAAAATCGGTCTTCCAGCAATTCTATTACTTTTCTATATAGAATAATAGTGCTCCGCTCATATCACTCATGTTTTTATAAATACCACTAAGAGATGCTTCAAAAAACTATTCTCTGAATCTTGAATTAGAACAAGAAAGTTTATATAAAGAATTTTTCTGCTTTTTCTATGACGGTTTGAGATTTTAATCTCACCTTGTAACTCCGGAACCTGAAGTCGGATCCGAAAGAAATGCAATAGTAGCCTAATAATTAATTAAATTAATGTTATTTTATTTTACCCAGCCTATGAATTCGTAAGACCGTTCATTTGAGTTTGTAAAAATCCGTGTTGTGCCGGAATGTTAGGAAAGTGAAACATCCGAATGAAGTTTGATAGAGTTCTATGGGATTGTAGGACCTTTCAATCGAACCTAAACTTGTGAAAGTTGGATGAGCGGTCTCTGAGAAAATCAAGTATTGGGGACGGGTATCGGGTTCTCAACCCCGCACATAGGGTCAGAAAGTTTTCCGGGCCCGAAAAGGTGAATGACCTTAAGGTTAAAACCTCTATAATCCAAACGAAAAAAAATCGAGCACTCTTTTTTAGTTCCTTTTGAACATTTCACCCCGTAACTCCGGAACCGGAACTGGAATCCAGACGAAATTCAGTAGCAGGCTACGACACTATAAGGTCTTAAACTTAAATCTGAATTGAAGAAAAATGGTCAGGTGGTCTCTGACGAAATCAAATGCACTTTTTTTCATATTTTTGCACATTTTACCCCGTTACTCTCGAACCGAAAGTTCGGTACGGGTAAAATTCAATAGCAACCTTTTGAAGAATTTGAAAAAGGCTTACCATACCATTTCATATCAAAGGTAGCAGAACATGTATTTATTGATGATCTTTAAATTTCCACAAATGTCATGAAAATTTTAAGACAAATTTCTAACCCATGGGAAATAGACGTTGCGGAAAGTTTAAAAATATATAACAATAATCAAAGTAATACATATAATAAACAAACAAGCATAGGAAGTACATAAACCTACATTACTATAAAATACACAGCACAGCCAATTTTCTTCAACAGACGATTCGAAATACCGTCGGTCACTATTACGTTAGTATCATAACTAAATAGATTCTTCATAGTGGAATCGAAAAGGAACCTTCCATTTTTTTTAAAACGGTTTTTTTTTCAGTGTATAATTCGATCAGTATTTTTTTCAATATTTTTATTCAATAACTCAAGAAGTTTTATAAACTAGAGTGATTGAAAATTTACCTTCTTTATTTATTTTTCGCTTCATCTTCGACTAATGTAGAGTCTCGGTAACTGTTCAATGTAAACTGCTAACGCACTGATGAGTCGAAGACGAAACGTAAAAACAAACTTTGTTGTAGGATTTGTGATTTTTCGACTATAACACTTTAAAAATATTGGTTAAGCACGTTTGGCCCTATCTCAGTCTAGATATATTTCGGAAAAACAAAGTATACAAAGACTACATTTCCAGAAAGTCTCACTCAAATCTGAAGGGATGCTTCCAACTCCAAATACGATTTGGCACAAGGTTCGTGTATTTTTTGCTATCGCACGTTACAAGAATCAAGCCATTTGGCTTAGTAATTCGAAATTTTCTAGCATTTAAAATCTGACGCAAAATTTGCGCGTGGTTTTCAAATGGGTTTGAAGTATGTTACTTCGATGAAATGTTCGAGTTTTCTCAGCCACTATGAGAAGCTGTTGGATATATATTGTTTTGGTTACATTTTTGAAAGTTTGCAGAATTGTAAAAATGCTAAATCTAAAGCTGCGTCCAATGATTTTCAATAGTAAGTATCATGCAATGCAAATTAAACACACAAAATAATGTTCAATCAAGTATGAACACAACACATCAATTGACGTGCCATTTTAACATGTAAATCAATTCGACAGTATTCGAAAAGCATCCGACTTTCAGAAAACAACCCCAAGGCCTGATGCAGTTAGTTTCAGATTATTCTCACGTAATCCCGTTCTGCAAAGTAAATAGTACGTGAACAAAGAGAACGCTGAATCCAAGAAATGCAACACAAATCAATCAATCCGTCAAGTACCAACTAGCGGTGACCGTGGTCTTTCGTCACCCACACCAAGAATAGAGTATTGGTTATCGATTCGGTCCTGACTAACCCGGGCCCACGATGCCACGTAAATAGTAATAATGATTCACTGTTGTCCAACCTTTCCGTTCTCATCGATGAATAATTGAATCAAATCGTGGCCTCGCTGCTGGTTCGGTGGTTGATGTTAATGTCATTTGAAGAATTGGCGTTTTACTCTGCTAAGGTCAGTCAGTCATACATAATTGGTTCAATTAGTGCGGTTAATGGGCATAACAACGAAAGAAGCGGATGGAAAAGGATGTCTGTTTCCAGTTTTAGCTCCTCTAATGCACGGTGGTATTCTCTGCTATGGAATCTAATATGACCTTTCATATAGTACGAAGTTCATTTAAAAGTAACGATTTTCATATTGAGTAGTACAAATCTCTAGGCTTGCTTTGATTGTCACTTTGATCACAGTAAGCGGTGCCAACGCACGCTCATGCTTCGTTAAAAATACACGAAAAGCTTTTAAACTGTATCGACCTAATTTTCGTAGTAGGCTGTGACATTAGACGAGTAACATTTCATACCGTTTGACTGTTAAAATTAGACAAGTGTCGTGCAAGCAGAAATTTGTCTACAAACTCCAAAATATCTAATTTGCCATTTTGACTATTATCATTTTGTTCGACCCTAATTGCTTGTCACAACCGTTGCTGTCAGTTTATTGAATTGAACCATGAATTCCATTGCGCCTAATAGCCGTGCCCTTTCACAGTCGGAATCCGGGTCAGCCGATCGATTTGAGTACATTTTAGAAGGAGCAATCCCTCTGCCAAATCGAACCGAACCGATCGTGCTCATCCAGTTACCTACCTTCTCCTCCCGCTCCCAGCCGCTGTAAGTGGCTGACAGACGGACTGACATTTTGTGGTACTAACGCTCGCGTGCATCGACATCAACCAATCTCGTTGGAGAACTCGTCGTCTTTTGTAAACTTAGTTCGCCTAATTTACGGGAGACTAATGTCGCATCTGAAGAAGTGAGTTGAAATTTGTTCTTCTAGACTGGCAAATAGACGTTAGTTGTTGGAATGTTTTTCCCCTTGCTATGCTTGGTTTGTCTCTTATAACTTATTCGCTATCTAGCAGAATTTCCTCTGAACTGAACTACGAGAAGATTCTTCGTAATACAATCATTTTCTCGCTGTTTGCAGAAGGGCATTGTCTTTTGCCTCAAAATAGGTTTCACATTCAAAAATTGTTTCTTCATTGGAGTTGAGATTCTCATCGGCGAGTATTATTTTGAGATCAGCGAATAGCCAATAGTCCTTGGGGACCAGATCTGGACTTTACGGGGGATGAGGAAGCAATTCGAAATGCATTTCGTTCAATTTAACCATCGTTGCCATCGAAATCGTTTGAAAGCTACTATTAAACTATGGATCAAGTTCGTCAGGATCCAATGGATGTCCCTTCTGGTTCCGAAGAGATAATGGCATAAGTGACGTAAGCGACTAACCGTAAATTTTGCATCGGCTGAATTTTTTCGAACATGACTACGAATTTCTATAAACTTATGCTTATTTAAAACTCTACAACATGGTCATTGATCAAGTTTAGAAGAGTTATGGCGAACACTTCCGGTTCGGCAGATTCAATCTTATATGTGACGTAACCGACAAATGTGTTTTTCAATGCGCCAAAATTTCTCGAAAATTTCGAAAGACAGACTAGTTTGAAAGGTACTATAGAATCTTATAAATGTTTCAATGAGACTGTTGAAAAAACAAGCGAAAGGCATTATCACACCACTAGCTGAATTAAGAAGGGATTTTCCATCTTTCCACCAACTCACGAATACCTCGTCGAAGGAACTGTCCATCTTTTGAAGCCATCTAGTAATGATGCCATTTTCTTGAAAGCTAGTGAATTTCTGCTCAGCAAGAGTGTGAAATATGACTGAAAACAAATGATAATTGGAAGGGGTCAAGCATGGGGAGTATGACGGATACGGTAAATATTCCATCTGAGAGCAGAAATGATGTTTTCAATTTTCTCATGTGAACAATTCTGGTCGTTTTTCGAAAAATTCTCGATAAAATTTCATCATTTGCTTCAGGTAGAAATTCATATTTATAATTTTTCCTTTCCTCATTTCTTCGTCACGATCCGGTGCAGAAAACTCTTTGTTTCTAGTCGAGTAAGCAAAATTTCGTTTGCCGTTTTTTTTTTTCATTTTTTCTGCTGTCTTCCATTCAGCTCATGAGGCACCCATTTTGTCCATATTTTGGATCTTTCCCAGGTCATCCTGCGTAAAATTAATTTTGTAAATTGAGCATTGTTTTCGTTGTCATGTTTACTTCACTAAATATTAATGGCACTAATTTGCAATTGACAAAACAGCAATGGATTTTTGAAACGTGTTATTACAGCACAAAATTGTATTTTTTAATTTTAGGTTTAGTGGGTTTGCTTTGCCTTATAATAGATTTAATTAACTACTAGTTGCTAATGCTCAGCAGTTTTCTTTGTATTTGGTTGAAAAAGACTTTTACATAGTTTTAGTTCAGAGTTTATCATAGAGAACTTATTATTCACAGAATTAGCATGTATTCAGCTGATTTTCGTAAGTTACCAGCGTTTTACAAGGACACCTCGTACTTCGATCAGAAGTCACGTAGGAAGGAATAGCTTTACGTAATTGCATGCGTAATACACGCACGCCATTCCAAATACCAGAGAAGAAATTACGCAACACGTAATAATCTCTCCGTAGTGCGACTCGTATTTTGAATGTAAATCTCAGTTACCTATAGGAAAGATCATTTATCGAACTTCACCGGCTAACCGAAGCAAATATTATTTCATCAGTTTCACGTTTTAACAGGACATAGCTACTAGTTTCGTGGAATTTTACCTCTAATAAACTCTTTACTTTAGCGTTCATTTTTTTCCTTAAACAAGATTTCAAATCATTTGCTGAAGATTTAAATTTACTGCGCTTGTAAAAAAATCAGGCAGACTAAATTTAGACACTTTGTTCACTAAACCGCACGGTCTTCGGCGGTGTCGGATGAGATACGGGTGATAATTGAAGAATATAGTTTAATTCCGTTTAAACCCTCAACAAGTGTGAACACGTCGTTTCGTGTTAGTGCAGTGGAAATCTAAAATTTCGCAAGAAATTTTTTTTCCGTACTTTGGCGACTCGATGTTGTAATACAGCGAGGTTTGTGCTGAAAAGAAAGTCTATATAGCCTAAGTTTGGAGTTATATCGCTGATGATTATACCGTGTGAATAGCAAAATCCTGAAGCTTTAACCTTCCCAGCTGACTGTTGTGCCTTTGGACGCTTCGGACGTGGTTCTCCGGCTGCGCCGGCTGTCTACTCAGATGAAGATCGTTTTAGATTCCGGAGTGAAGTGACGGATCCATGTTTCATCCGTTGTCACATATCGACGCGAAATTTATGTCAGTTTTAAAATTTAAATTTGGAAATTATAACAAGAAAACTGGCATTCCCTGCGCAGCGTTTCAATCGTGCTTCAAATATAGAAAAAATTCGGAGTAGATAATGTCAGAGACATAGCCGCGAGATCGACGAAGGACTGCATTCGAGAGGTGTATAGATATAAACTGATTTGATATCGTCCTGAAAAGTACCATTCGGTTTCGGAAGATGGCGTTAGCATTATAAGAATTAGACAGTTTAGGACAGTTTTCTTAAAAAAAAAACTCTACGTAATTTTTGAGATCTTGAAAAGACCTTAAAAGTTTATTTTGTTTGGATTTTTCTCGAACGCGATGCAGTCAAATGCTATGCTTTATTTGCGCTCGTTTGGTGCAAATTTCGCACAGTGAAAAGTGCACAAAGCAAAATTAAATTTTTCTAGATTTGCACTGAACTGATGATTTTTACCTTTGATTTGCAAAGAACTAATCGTTTTTTAGATGACATTTAGAGCAATTAAAACGACTGTTTTTTTTATAATGTTCCCCATCGTTATACTTTTCTCCAATGCAAACGACCAGCAGCTGGATGACGCAATCGTTGGAACTGCTCACAATGCGGATTGATCTAACATTGAACCAACCTCTTAACCAAAGCTTTCTTTTTACGTCGTTTCTTTTGTAGTTTTTTCACAAAAATAGCAACATACAGAACTTTGATGTCGATTATATCATTTCGGATTTGCATATTTCATTGAAAGAAACTATGAAAAATGCTGTACGGGATTCATTTCCGGCTTTCCGAAGGGTCAAATTGTGGAATTCTCTACGATATTAAACACTGTGTGGAACATTTTTCTCGAACGCGATGTAGTCGAATGCTAGATTGGTGTGAGTTTCACACAGCGAAAAATGCACCAAGCAATTCAAATTGTCCTAAATTTGCTCTGAACTGATGATTTTTACCTATGATTTGGAAAGAACTAATCGTAACAGTTCTTTAGATGACATTCAGAGCAATTATAACGATTTTTTTTTGTATCATGTTCCCCATCGTTATACTTTTCTCCAATGCAAACGACCAGCAGCTGGATGACGCAATCGTTCGAACTGCTCACAATGCGGATTGATTTAATAATAAACCAAATTTGATTAAGAGCTTTCGGTTTACGTCGTTTCTTTTGTAGTTTTTTTTTTCACAAACATACCAACATACAGAATTTCGAGGTCGATTATATCTTTTCGGATTTGCATATTTTTTTGAAAGAAACTATCGAAATGCTGTACGCGATTCATTTCCGGTTTTCCTAAAGGTCGAATTGTGGAATTCTCTACGATATTAAACATGGTTCGGAACATTTTTCTCGGTGCGAATTTCACACATCGAAAAGTGCACAAAGCTAATCAAAATAATTCTAGAATTCCACTAAACTGATGTTTTTTACTTTCGATTTGCAAAGAAGTATTCTTAATAGTTCTTTAGTGAATAGTTAGATCCATTAGAACGACTGATTTTTTATAATGTTCCCCATCGTTGTCCACTTTTCGTTGTCTTTTTCTTCAATTCAAATGACCAGCAGCTGGATGACGCAATCGCTCTTGTTTGAAACGAAACTCACAGAATAACTATTTGTTGTTTTTTTTTGGCGTTTTGGCTTGAGGAACGGAGCATCATATTCTTCGCCACTGACTGAAGCACCAGTTGAATAATGCCGGGTGTAGTTCAATTGTATTGACGTAGATGGAGGTCTGCGCACTTATTTCATGGATTTTCATCGACTGAAGTTAGCAAATGTGCAACAGGGTCTATTTATAGACTCGGTTGATTTTGATGTTTCATGTTTGGAACTATTTATTCACTATTCAGACAGGGAAATATTCATTGAGAAATCAAATCCGGAGTAATTTCCGTACACGTTCGTGTGAGCATAGTAAAGAAAGACGCAGTCCTACGTCGAAATAGAAAACTTCCAACAATTGAATTGGCTTTCATAGAGAGGTTAATTTTGAGAACACTCATACCAAAAATATTGCAAGTGCGGCCATTTTCTGAAGTTGCCATGCTGCGATCCCGTAGATAAATAAAAAAATTTCACTCCAAAGCCTGCTGCGATGATTGGGCCGCGGTCGGTTCAAAACCGGTAAAGTCATTAAAATGACATTGGCTGGCAACCACGGGTCGTGTTCCCGCGAGGCGCCGGGTTATTCACATCCTTTGGATTGCATATTCATTAAGAAGCAGCAGACATTTAAGTTCCGAAAGATACTAAAACAGATTATTATTCTCTCTTTCTCTCCCTCTTCCGCGCACAGGTGGCAGTATATATAGGAATGAAACCGACGTGCCATGTCCATCGTGGACGTTTCGATGCCCGGAGGGCAAGTGCATCCCCCAGACATCGGTGTGCAACTATCAGAAAGATTGCGAGAAAGGCGAAGATGAGTTCAACCACTGTCGTGAGTATTTCGGATTTCAGATTTCAATTGTTTCTGTGTTTTTTTTTATCAACGAAATCCGCCGTCATGAAATCTGGAAAGCTAAAAACATGAAACAAACCAGCACGTGTCGCCAAATGGTCAGTCTCTGGCCAATTGTTTATTTGTTTGTTTGTTTGTTTGTTTGTTCGAGAGATTCCAGACCAGGGAAAAAAGTCTGGCTGCCAGAAATCACATTAAATTGCATAACGATTGTTCGATAATGAGCCGTAATTGGCCCTCTTGGTGTGCGGTTTTGTTGCGCATATCCGCGGCTAGAGGAGCTGCAGCCGCATTCCATAACAGAGTGGATATGATGATGATGATCTGCTGCAACGTCGTCAATCGGAGAGGAAGGTACAGGAGAAAAAAAAAGAAACAGTACGGGAAGTGGAAACATTTGTGTCTTGTTTCAAGCACCGGAACCGAGCACCGATTACGACTGCATCCGAGACGTTGTTTTGCGATTTCACTCGACAGTAATTTGTTTTGGTTTGCGCTTGTGGTACATTTTTTAACTTCTCAGGAGGGGTGTGCTCGGAATCCATTCCAGGTTCGTCGCCTACGAAAACCTTCACAGAATCACATTCTAAGCATTGCCTCGGAATTGTTTAGAATCGCAGCAAGCCGTTCCGTTTGAATGTGCACTGTCATTCTGAGCCGATCGTGCAGCGATAGAATTTCAACGCCAACTGTGTCGCCTGTTAGTTACATTTCATGTTTTTTTCTTCTTGTATCCTTTCCTTCTAGCTCCCCCGGAATGTGAGCCGGGCCAGATTAGCTGTGGGCAGTACGTGTTCAACAAGACGTACTGCATACCGCCGCACTACAAGTGCGACATGACCGTGGACTGTGTGGACGGAACGGACGAATCCGACTGCAGTAAGTATAGTGCAAAATGTGAACCTTCTCATTTACATCATCATTATCATCATCATCACCGCTGTTGCCATCATTAGCTTTCAGAACATGATCGCACACTGATTGAGATGCTTCACTCACTCGCATTAACGGGTTTATTGACGACGATGATGGCCGATGGTTATCGTCGGTTGTCGATCGTCGCGGAATTCGTGACTGGTTCTGGCACGGTACGGTTGCACATACCCTCATTCCGCTCCAGCAATGGATCAAACCTTCCCACTCCCTGCCACCAGGTCTGAGCTCTCTGACCCGAGAGAGCGCAGAACAACCGTTGTCACCGAGCAATCGACTCGGAGCCCTTCAAGGTAATCCAGTCCGGCAACTGCCGCTGCCGCCACCCAACCAAGCCCCACTGCCCAACATCAATCACCTCACCTTTTGATGTTTTGGTTTTCGGTTGTGCTGGTGTTTGCGTTTATTTTTGTTTTTTTTTCTGTTCCTCGCGGGGCCATCGTTGTTTTGGCTCCGATGGCCTTCCAGACAGAGAAATAAACAAACAACATGGCGATGTTGTTTAAAAACAAGTAACGTTGGTGACAGACGCAATTTGTTTTTTCCCTTCTAATTTGGTATGTTCGTTTTGACTCGGCGAATTAATCAAACAATGATTGTGGCTTAGAAAATTCGGCTGTAGAAAAATTAAGCAGTTTTTTTGGGAGCGGGTAATTTTGCAGAAAACTTTTTCGTCATTTCGCCAAATTTATTATTCATTCGTTCAGAGAGAAAATCCCACGGGAGTGGATTGTTTGTTAATCCTTTTTCCGTACGCACAAAACTTCACCAAAAGTTACTTTTTAGAAAAAAACCGCATCATTTTTTGAAGTAACAACAGTTAACAAAACTTAATACACTGAAGTTTTTTTTTTAAAGCGTGGAAAGCAACACGTAAAAAATATTGAATAACTTCGTTAAGAAATAAATAAAATACGGCGAAAAAAAAATACTAAATAACTTCGGAAATCCGCCTAAAAAACCGCGTGATTTCACAAATCCGCTTAACTTTGGAAATTCGCGTAGAAAAACTGCGTAGCTGCTTAAAAAAACGTAACTTCGGAAACCCACCTGAAAATCCCGTATCTTTGAAAGTCCACGTAAGTTCGGAAATCAGCGTAGGAGAAAAAAACGCGTAACCTTAGAAATACACATAGAAAAAACGCATAACTTCGGAAATCCGCGTAAAAAACTTCGTAACTTAAGATATCCGCGTGAAAAATCGCGGTTCTCCGGAAACCTGCTTAAAAAAACAACGTAAGCTCGGAAATCAGTGTAGAAAAAATAAAAAGGCGTAACTTCGGAAATCGGCGTTAAAAAACTACGCCACAAAGAAAATCCGCGTAAGTTCGGAAATCGTAAGAAAATCGCGTAACTTCGCGTAAAAAAAAACAACGTAAATTCGAAAATCAGCGTAGAATAAAACTGAGTAACTTCCTGAAATCCGTGTGATAAAAACGCGTAACTTTTGATATCCGCGCAAATTCTGAAATCAGCGTAGAAAAAAAAGCGTAACTTCGCGTAAAAAAACTGCGTAACTTCCTGAAATCTGCGTAAAAAACGCATATCTTCTAGAATCCGCGTAAAAAACCGCGTAAGTTCAGAAATCAGCGCAGAAAAAAAAACACGTAAAATTAGCGTAAAAAAACTGCGTTGCTTCGAAAATCCGCGTAAGTTCGGAAATTGTAAGAAAATCGCTTAACTTCTGAAATTCGTGTTTAAAACGTCGTAACTTTGAAAATCCGGGTAAAAAAATGTGTATCTTCGGTAGTCCGCGTGAAAAAAAAATCACGTAACTTCGAAAATCCGCATAAAAAACACGTTACATCGGAAATCTGCGCAGAAAAAACGCGTAACTTCGGATACCTGCGTAGGTTCGGAAATCAGCGAGAAAAGCGTAAATAACCACGTTACATCGTAAGTTCGGAAATCAGCGAAAAAAGCGAAACTTCGGAAATAAGCTTAGAAAAAACGCATAATTTCAAAAATCCACGTAAAAAAACTGCGGATATCGGCGTAAAAAATCGCGGATCTTCGGAAATCCGCGTAAAAAAACAACGTAAGTTCGGTAATCAGCGTAAAAACTGCGTAACTTTCTGAATATCAGCGCAGAAAAACGTGTAACTTCGGTAACCCGCGTATGTTTTAAAATTAGTGGAGAAAAAAACGTGTTACTTCGGAAATCTGCATAAAAATTCGCATATCTGCGGATATCCGCGTAAGTTCGGAAATCGACCCATAACCTCGGAAAAACGCATGGAAAAATCCACGTAACTTCGGGAATCTGCATAAAAAATTGCGTAACTTCGGATATCCGCGTAAACAATCGAGCATCTTCGGAAATCCGCATAAAAAACACGTATGTTTGGAAATCAGCGTAGAAAAAAACCGCGTAACTTCGGAAATCCTGATAAAAAAAACTTCATAACTTTCTTAAATCCACGTAGACAAACCGCGTAACTTCGAAAATCCGCATAAAAACCGCGTAAGTTTAGAAATTAGCACAGAAAAAAAACTAGTAACTTCAGAAAGCAGTGTAGAAAAAAACCTTCTAACTAAAAAAACTTCGAACATCCGCGTACGTTCGGAAATCAGCGTAGAAAAAAACCGCGCAACTTCGGAAATCCGCGTAAAAAAACTGTGTAACTTCGAAAAATAAGTTCGGAAATCGTAAAAAAAATGCGTAACTTCGGAAATATGCAGAGAAATATCGTGTATCTTCGGAAATACGTATTTCCGCTTAACTGCGTAACATTCTGAAATCCGCGTAAAAAAATGAGTAGCTTCGCAAATCCGCTTTAATTTAGAAATCAGTTAAAAAAAAACGCGTAACTTCGGAAATCAGCTTAGAATAAAATCGTGTATCTTCGGAAAAATATCGCGCATAAAAAAAATGCGTAACCTCAGAAATACGTATAGATAAAAGAAAATACGTATAGAAAAAAAATGTAAATAACTGCGTAACTTCGCATATCTTTCTAAAAAAATCGAGTATCTTCGGAAATCCGCGTAAAAATACTACGTAACTTTCTTTTTTTTTTTTTTTTGTTTCAATTATAGAGGCTTTAACATCTTAGGTCATTCGCCTCTTCGGACCAGAAAATCTTTCTGGCCCTATGTGCGGGGTTGGGAATCGAACCCAGGCGGGCTGCGTGAAAGGCATCGACTATCCCATCACGCTATACCCGTCCCCTCCCGTAACTTTCTGAAATCCGCGTAACTTCGAAAATCCGCGTAAAAGAACTGCAAAACTTTCTGAAATCGTTTTAAAAAAAACGTGTAACCGAAAATTCGCGTTCAAAACCCCGTAACCTCGGAAATCAGCGTAGAAAAAACATCTAAAAATTCGCCTAAGTTCGGAAATCGTAAAAAAAAATCGAGTAACTTCGGAAATATGCAGGAAAATATCGTGTATCTTCGCAAATACGTATTTCCGCTTAACTGCGTAATGTTCTGGAATCCGCGTAAAAAACGAGTAGCTTCGCAAATCCGCGTTAATTTAGAAATCAGTCCAGAAAACAAACGCGTAACTTCAAAAATCTGCGTGAAAAATTCGCGTATAGAAAAAAAGTAAATAACTGCGTAACTTCGCATATCTGTCTAAAAAAAATCGAGTCTCTTCGGAAATCCGCGTAAAAAAACTACGTAACTTTCTGAAATCCACGTAAAAGAACTGCAAAACTTTCTGAAATCCTCGAAAAAAAAATGCGTAACCGAAAATTCGCGTTAAAAACCACGTAACTTCGGAAATCAGCGTAGAGAAAAATCGTGTATCTTCGGAATTCTGCGTGAAAAACCACATAAGTTCGGAAATCGGCGTAGAAATAAAACGCGTAACCTTCAGAGATCCGCGTAACTTCAAAAATCCGCGTGAAAAACTGCGTAAATTTAGAAATCAACTTAAAAAACCGCGTAGCTTCTGAAATTCGCGAAAAAACGAGTAGCTTCGGTAATCTGCGTGAATTTAGAAATCAGCACAGCAAACAAACCCCGAAGTCACGGGGAAATCTGCGTGAAGTAATTGCGTATCTTCGGAAATCTGCTTAGAGAAAAAAACAAAGGCGGAACCTCGGAAATACGTATAGCAAAAATAAAACGGAAATTTACTCGGAAATCCAAGTAAATAACTGCCTAACTTCGGATATCTGCGCAAAAAAAAAATCTAGTATCTTCGGAAATCCGCATAAAGAAGCTACAATTTATTGTATGATTCCCAATGGTAAATTTGCTAAAATTGCTGCAAAAAAAATCTGCTATGAAAAAGAAACAATGTGACAATGGCAGTAAACTTTCTCGAACGTATTCCCAGGCCTACTGATGATGGATTACAAATTCGTTCGTTTTTTAAATCTAAAACACACCATTGCTTTGTTTGCTAGTTTGAAAACTGGCCTACTGCGTTTTTTCAAATGACAGTTTTACAACGGAAACAGATTGATTTGAAAAAAGCGTCTTCGACAGTGGCAGTAATGTCGTGAAAAGTAATGTCGTTTTCGCTAGTTTCATCAAACAAACACTTTTCCCGAAATTGTGTTGGTTTGAGTAAATCCGATATAAGAATTAGGTTCGAAATTGCTACAAACGAATGATTTGACAGAAGTTAGGTTGGAAGAACGCAAGGATTAGAAGCTGGGTCGACCCGTCAATGTTCCTATAGCTGTTTCAAACGCAAATTGACACCAAACATCAGCACGTCTACTGATGGCGAATCAAGCCTAAGCACGTCTCTTCAATCAGCATAATTTCTGTCCCGTTACCATAATGTTCCGGCCTATCATCACCATTGCACTGGAGACTGAAGGCAATCAGTGTCGGCTGCCTACCGTAACGAGTCATAATGGGTCTAAATTGTGAAATTAATCCTCTTGAAAGCAGATACCAACGCAACTGACTGACTGGTGGCGAAGTACATTCACTAACTGTTTCCTTCTCTTTCCTACCTCGTAGCGTATCGCAAGTGTCAGCAGGATGACATCCACTGTGGGACGCTGGCCCAGTCGGTTTCGGTGAATGGTCGCGTTGCCGATATTTGTGTGCCAAAAGAGAAGAAATGCGACGGTTATTTGGACTGTCGTACCGGTGTGGACGAGGACGGCTGTTCCGGGATTGCCTGCCGGCTGGACCAGTTCCGGTGCGCGAACGGATTGCGGTGTATCGATACGGCACTGAAGTGCAACCACAAGAACGATTGCGGTGATAACTCCGACGAGCAGAACTGCAGTAAGTATAGAATAACTCATTTGACCTCTAGAACCTTTATTAGTTTGTCGTAGGAAACCTGATTGCGCCATCAAAAAGAAAAAAAACAAGATAATTAATCAAACCACCTCTCGACGACACGGGCTTCTTCTCGAATGAGTCGGCCATTAATCAACCGTTCGTGGTGGTGGTGGTGGTGGTGGTGGCGAATAAAACACCTGGTCATCTAGCGAGATAACCGATGTTTGTTTTATCTTTTGCTGTTTTCTCAGATTTCCCGCCTTGTCACGGTGGTCAGTTCCGGTGTTCGAATTCCCTGTGTATTCCGGCAACCTTCCACTGCGATGGTTATCACGACTGTTCGGACGAAAGTGACGAAGCAAATTGCACGGCCATCGCCTGTCCCGATAACAAGTTCCTCTGTCCCCGGGGCGGACAAAATGGGCAACCGAAGTGTATTGCCAAGACGAAACTGTGCGACGGCAAACGGGACTGTGAGGATGGAACCGACGAGGAAACTGCTTGCTGTAAGTTATATTCGATAGTTCATGGCATTCTTGAAAATAATTGATTGATTGATTGATTGTTTGTCGATCGTTTCAGCTACCACATCTTGTCCCGCACTGGGTTGTGGATATAAATGTGGACCATCGCTGACCGGAGGTTTATGCTACTGTCCACCGGGGCGAACCCTTTCGGCCGATAACCGTACCTGTAGCGATCTTGATGAGTGTAACGTTTGGGGTCACTGCGATCAGCTTTGCACCAACACGGACGGATCGTTTTCCTGTGCCTGTGCCAACGGTTATCAGCTGATGGACAAGTCCCGTTGTGTGGCACCGACGGCCGCTCGTTTGGAGTTGATTTTTGCGTACGATCGAGCGATAGTTCGGATGAGTTCACACGGTCAAGACTTCCGAACGATCGCCAACGCTACCGGAGCTAGTGGTTTGGCGTATCATTACGGTAAAAACCTGCTGTTTTGGTCGGACATTAAGACCAGGAAGGTGCAGTCCCAGGTTCTCATGGACGGTGGATACGGTGGACATGACTTCACACTACCCGGAACGTGGGCCCCGGTTGCCATAGCGATCGATTGGATCGGTGATAAGCTGTACGTTGCGGATTTGGTTGGTCAGAAGGTTGATGTGTTCGAACTCGACGGACGGTGGCATGCCGTTGTGCTGGGATCTAATTTGACCAGTCCGGCTGATCTTGCACTTGATCCCACGTCCGGTTTGATGTTCGTCGCCGACGGAAGTCATGTGCTGCGAGCTCACATGGATGGTACTCACGCAAAATCGATTGTATCGGAGGCAGCCTACAAAGCGTCCGGCGTAGCGGTCGACGTTATTGCCAAACGGGTCTTCTGGTGTGATTCGTTGCTAGACTACATTGAATCGGTGAACTATGACGGTGAATATCGGGTCATGATTTTACGTGGCCAACAGGTACCCAGCCCGTCACGATTGGCTCTGTTCGAAAACCGCGTCTTCTGGACGGATGCCACCAAACAGGGTATCATGTCGGTGGACAAATTCGAGGGCTCATCCAGTATCCAGTCAATATTTAAAGCAAAAGATATCCGAGAACCGAAAGCGATCGTCACCGTTCATCAGCTGACCCAACCGATGGTATCGAACCCCTGTGGAAGCAACAATGGCGGCTGTTCGCAGATGTGCGTCGTTACTGCCGTACAAGGAGCTCCCTCCGGGCTTGGGTATCGTTGTGCCTGCCATATCGGGTGGCAACTGTCCAAAGATTTGATGAACTGCCATCTGGTGCGAGAATTCCTGATGTACTCTCAGCAACGTTTCATCAAAGGTAAAGTTTTGGATCCAGTTATCGAAGGTTTCAGTGATGCCATCCTACCGGTGGTGTCCCGGCGGGCACGATTCGTCGGTCTTGATTTTGACGTCGTTGACGAACACATCTACTATTCGGACGTGCTACAGGACGTTATCTATCGAGTGCACCGCAACGGAACTGGTCGTGAAATTGTGCTTGCTTCGCAGAACGAAGGCGTCGAAGGTTTGGCGGTTGATTGGGTATCGAAGAATCTGTACTACATCGACAGTCGCAAGGGTACTCTGAACGTACTGTCCACCAGAACCGTAAGCTATCGACGGACACTGTTGAAGAATCTAAAACGACCCCGTGCCATTGTGGTACACCCGAATAAAGGATTCATCTATTTCTCCGAGTGGGATCGACCGGCCAACATAAGTCGCGCCAATTCGGATGGTTCGGGTTTGATGGTTTTCAAGAACGTTACGCTCGGTTGGCCGAACGGTCTTTCGATCGATTTTCAAGAGGATCGTGTCTACTGGTGTGATGCTTTGCTGGATCACGTGCAGCACTCGAACCTCGACGGAACGGACATTAGAACTGTGAACTCACGGTTGATTCGACATCCGTTCTCGATAGTCATCCACCAGGACTGGATGTACATCACCGATTGGCGACTGGATGCGATCGTACGGCTCAATAAGTTAACGGGCGAACAGGAGGAAATTATGGTCCGGGAACCACAAACCAATCGGCTGTACGGGGTGAAAGTCTACAGCCGTTCAAGTCAGATTGTTGATTCGGCACAGCCGTGTTCCGTCAACAATGGTGGATGTGAGAAATTGTGCTTTGCTGTGCCGCGGAATGAATCCGACGGGCTGACGGTGAAATGTGGTTGCCCGTATGGTGAACGGCTTGGGGATGACGGCAGAAGCTGTTTCGCTGATCCGAACGCTGAACCACCGGTGCAATCGTGTCCGAATACGTGGGATTTCACCTGTAACAATCAGCGCTGCATACCGAAGAGTTGGATTTGCGATGGAGATGATGACTGTCTGGACAACAGCGACGAAGAGCAGAACTGTACGAGTGAGTATTTCGAGCTTAGTCTAGTCGTGTTTGTTTTTTTTTCTGGCAGTTAGCAATTTTGTTTGTGTTGTAAGGTAATCTTAGTTAGGAGTTTTCAGATAAAGCATTCGAAGATTTTCGTAGTTTCCTCACAAACTACTGAGAATGCTTCCCAGGTTCCATTATAAAAACGATTGTCTTTATTCGAAAGTTGTCAGTTTTATTCGTCTTCACGCCCTTCAGTCTGGAACTCAGACTGTCCCGAACGATGAAGTAATGGTCTATGGGCGACTTATCAATAATTCCAAGTGTTTACTGTTTACAAATTTATTCTCCTACTCTCTTTGCAAGCACGACTGCAAGTTAATTCGATATACACCGATTTCTCTGTTCCGCACGACAGGTAAATCACCACATAACAGTTTCTAACAGCCACGAAATGATGGTGAAAATAGGACACTGTACTACATCACCATTCACCGTTACCTCTGGAGTTCCTCAAGGAAGGCATCTTGGACAGTTTATATTTTTACTTTATCTCAACGATTAAATTTTTTCGATCAAGTGCATGAAATTATCTGATGACTTCAAACTATTTCATATTATCAAAATCAAGTTCTGATTCAGACACAATTGAAAAAATTTGTTGTTATATCAACAGAATGGTTTTGTATGCCTCCAAATGTTCCGTCATTTTTTATTTAGTCGTAAACAGTCTTCAGTCAAGTTTGACTACGATATTGCTCAAACTATTCTCGAACACAGATCGTCGGTAAAAATATGGGGGTCCTCCTATATTCTAAGTTGAATTTCAGTTTTCGGATACTCCGCGCTAAAACAAACTACGGATTCACTATTTCAGTACTTTTGACTTTCATCTATCACGTAATGTTATTAAGTAACTGTTTCTCAGATTGCTGTCTAATTAGATTCAGTTAGTTTTAGTATAATCAGTATTAATAATATTGTATTAAATACAGGAAAAATGTGTCATTTGGATGATTGTAATCTGTTGATGCAAAAGATGAGGAGGTTTTATGCCTGTTGGAGAGCAAGTTTGACAGAAACTATCTCTAGTTTGCTTTTACCCGTTCCTAAATAAATAAATAAATAAATTCTGCAATGTAAACTGAAGCAGTATCTTCAGCGAAACGGTGATATTCTGTATGAAGATTCCAAAGCCAGTGAATCCATTGACTGCTCTAAATTTATTGTGAAAAATATTGGGGATCAGTTAAAGGCGTACGTGATTCAACGATTCTTTTCTTCCATGGATGTGTCGAAACACACAGTAAAGTATCCAAGAAATGAGCATGGTTGAGAATAAAATTATGGGCCAAGTAATGAAAATACAAGGACATAAAACGGGTCTGAGAACTCGACAAGCTGTTCCAAGTTTACAATATTATCTTCAAGGAACTTGTTGAATAGATTCAACAAAGACCTTTTAGCAGGGTAAGATTTTTCAACAAGTTGAATTTGGTTCTGTCTTACCCAGGAGCTTTATTGTTACATGACAAAAGCGCACGTGAGAACTCTACCATCAAAAACGCTGTTTCATTCATTCATTTTTAGCTTTTATTATGCTTTTATTTTAGCAGTTTTCAATTCCTGAACACTCTTCGTCTCACCGGTTGAGAGGACGGATGGTAGTTTTCGAACCGGGCACGTTCGTTTCAGCTTAAATCGCGGTATCAAGCTGTATCAAGCCAGCCAGAAACGTGTACTTTTCCTCCGGAGGAAGCTTTCGTGTTGTTTTGTAGTTTCTCAGATATCGAGTTTGCGTAGTTTCTTACAATCAATATTTCGTGTGAGGTCATACAAAATATTGGCTGTCTCAAATGATATCAATCCGCTGTCGATTGAAACTACGATCGGCAAATGATCGCTACCTTGGGGGTCAGGGATTACCTTCCACTTATAACCCGACCGTAGCAATGACGAACAATTGAACATATCCAGTGCACTTAGTCTCACTGGTGGTGTAGGAATCCGTGTCGTTTCTCCCGTATTCTATTATCATCATGAAGACATCGTTGAGGCCCTTGGAGGAGTGTAGACGGAAGTAATGTAAAGGTCTTGACTTGCCTTTCATTGTGATTTGATATGCGACAACTTCAATACCCGGTATCGAAGGGAGGTTAATATGATGAAAGGAATAGACATTTTTGGTCCCTAAAATTACTAGGTTTTTCCATTCCACTGAATAATGTTTCTTCGTGAAAGTTGAGGGGTATTTCAGAAGTTAACCATTTTTCACATAAAGCAAATACGTCGCAGTTTTTTGTTAGGAATTTGAAAGAATCTATTTTAGGAATGATGCTTCTGCAATTCCAGATCCGTAATCTCGTTTAATGAATTAGCCATTGAAGGATATGGTCGCTGAAAGAAGGGGCCATTTTGCAGTCAACTGCTTCAAAAATGATTCTACTGTGGGTATAACAGTTATCACAATTGTTTTATTCCGCGATGTCGTAGAATTTTTGTAAGCCCAGCACCGGTCTGATTCTCTGACTGACCTTTTGAAACACTGAGGGGTTTCGATGTTCCAGGGAGTATTGGATACTCCTTATCGGATTCAAGATATTCTGCTTCAGGATTTTTTGGGAGTACTACGCTTAGGTGTTGTGTTGTATTCGGGGCGGGATTTATTTTTTTCTCTTCCTACGGGATGTAATTTTTTTCTCTTCCTACAACTTCTAGGCACAGCGGAAGATTCGTCAGTTGACAAGCAAGTGAAGAGATTAGTAATGATCGGTGGTGTAGCTTTCTTCTTTTTTAATTTGTATGCTGGACATGAAGAGATATCATGGGGAGTATTTCCACAGTAGACAAATTTTTCAGAATTTCTGCCGCACGATTCGTAGAAAAATGGAAGGGTAAAAACAAATACTAAACTTAAAGGTAACGCAAAACTAAGTAAACAACGAATACTTCATTAAAGCTAACACCAAAATAAAATCAATTCAGTCACGGCGAGTTAGCTTGATTTGCGAATAACAGCTACGGTCCGAAGAAGTAACGATCCAGTCGAATCCGAGTGAAATCAACGCTAGACGCCACAAACAAAGGCAACTTCCACGGTTCTCGAATTTGTCTATCGTTGTCGGCACCCTGTCACGACGCCATCTTGATGAGATCAAAATCGGAACTTCAAAATCAGCTGATGGCAACATAAACAAACAAACAGTAATACATTTGTTTTACGCGTTTACCTTGTTTAGTGCACGAAAATTAGTGAATTTTGTGTCGACTCTTTCACAATAACTCGTCGGTTTACCTAAAATACAGCAGACAGTGTTTTGGGACATCGAGTGGAGATAATTTGCACAATTTGAGAGTCGCGATGAGTATCAAAATATAACAATGTTTGGGGCTCGAAACGCGAGGGGTTCAACGTAATCGGTATACTTTCAAATGGCTGGTGCTCACATACCGGTGTCAGATGGGTGATCGTTGTACACTTTCGCAGAGAAATTTGACGTCCAGTTTTGGCGCCGCCTACTGAGGAATGAATCGGATATAAAAATGCGACCACCAAACATAAACAAATAGTGAAAGGATTTAGCAATTCTGAATATGAGTAGAAAGTCTACATTCTCCGGTTTGATGAAACTTTGCACTCGTCTTTAGTATGACAAACCGTGTGTTTGGCATAAAAGAGGAGACCTCATTGCTTCAATATTGATTACATAATGAAGAATATATATGCAAAAAAACGCGTAATTTTGGAAATACACGCAAAAAAACGCGTGATTTTGAAAAAAAAAACGCATGAAATGTCTAGATCTGGTGTAATCTGTAATTGTTTCGAAAAAATTGACTTTGGGACTGGGACCGCATAATTTCGAAAATCCACGTAGAAAAAAAACTGCAAAACTGGAAAAAATGTATGACAAATATCTTAGAAATTATTGAAACGTCCAGATCAGGAATCATCTCCAAAAAAAAATTGAGATCTCTGAAATCGAAGAATTTTTTAATGCCAAATGTCTGCAAAACATCGAGATCTGGTGTCACATAAAAAAAATATTTGGAAAAAAATGAGTTTAGGACTAGGACCGCAAAATTTCGGAAAAACGGCAAAACTGAAGAATTCTTTTATATGACAAATGTTTTATAAATTGATGAAACGTTCAGATCTGGAACAATCTCAAAAACATTTTTTTAATCGACTTTGGGACTTTGTGGTTTCCGAAATTAAAGTTTTGTTTTTATGATGCCGAATGTCTTAGAAATGCATGAAATGTCGAGATCTGAAGATTTTTTTTAAGACAAACATCTCAAAAAATTCATGAAATTTTCAGATCTGCAATAATCTCAAAAAAAAAAAAATATTAAAAAAATCGAGGATTTAGAAAATTTTTGTGATTTCCGAAATCGAAGATTTTTTTTCTGATGCCGAATGTCTTAGAAATGTCTGAAACGTCGAGATCTGGTGTCACATCAAAAACAATTTTTTGAAATAAAAATCAACTTCTGGGCTGGGACCGCGTAATTTCGGAAATCCGCGTAGAAAGAAACCGCAAAACTAAAGTTTTTTTAATGACTATTGTTTTAGAAATTGATGAAACGTTCAGATCTGGAACAATCTATAAAAAAATTCGGGACTTGGAAAATGCCGAATGTCTTAGAAATGCATGAAACGTCGAGATCTGAAGATTTTTTTTAAGACAAATGTCACAGAAATTCATGAAATTTTCAGATCTGTAATAATCTAAAAAAAAAAAATAAAAAAATCGACTTTAGGATTAAGAAAAATTTTGTGATTTCTGAAATCGAAGATTTTTGTTTTTGATGCCGAATGTCTTAGAAATTCATGAAACGTCGAGATATGGTGTCACATCAAAAACTTTTTTTTTTTAATAAAAATCGACTTCTGGGCTGGGACCGCGTAATTTCGGAAATCCGCGTAGAAAGAAAAACCGCAAAACTGAAAATGTTTTTTTAAGACAAATGTCACAGAAATTAATGAAATTTTCAGATCTGGAATAATCCCGAAAAAAAATTTTTTTTTAAAGCGACTTCGGGATTTTGTGATTTCCGAAACCGAAGATATTGTTTTGATTTCAAAATTTTTTTTGAAACAATGGACACCAGATTTCGATTTTTCATGCATTTCTACGGTAGAACAAGAAAACCGGATAACTTTTAAATTCCGCGTAAAAAACCTGCAAACCTCCGAAAATTAACGTAAAATGAGCTGCGTGATTTTTGTATGGGCTTTATTTATTTATTTATTCATTTATTTATTTATTTATTTATTTACTTATTAATTTATTTATTTACTTATTTATTTATTTATTTATTTACTTATTTATTTATTTATTTACTTAGGAGCAAGGGAAAAGCCCAGTGGAGCTTAGATTCTATTTCCAAATGATACATATTACACGTTATTGTAAACTAATCTATCATACTATCTCCTCTAAATATCTATAATTTAATCCTCAATTCATCCGCTGGCAGGCGAAAAATTTTGAAAATAAGTTAAAGACTGTCCCAGAAACAATGGACGCACTGTGATTTTACTGTAAATAATTTACAAGTGTTAGATATTCAAATTTTATTCGATATACTGATAATATTAGACTACAACAACAGAATATTATTCTCAACATTTGCTACTTAGCCATTGTAGACTAGCTGGCGACAAGTTCCTTCCGACATGTTTCCTAAGATGTGCCTTCGTTAATGCCCTAAATTCCTCAATTGATCGAAGTTGTGGACAATTTGGGACGAAAGTGACATTTTTAGTAGTATACCATTCTACCGTTGATTCCGAGTAGTGGCAAGAAGCAAGATCTGGCCAGAAGACAACAGGATCCTTGTGGCTTCGAATCATGGGTAGAAGTCGTTCCAAGACAAGTCGTAGAAGACATTCCTTGATGTATATTTCGCTGTTCATTGAAGCAGTGGTGATGAAGGGTTTCGAAATCTTACCGCAGCTACAAATTGCTTGCCAGACCATAGCTTTCTTACCAAATTTTTCGACTACAATGTTTCTTACAAAATTTTTCGACTTCAATGTTGTCTCGGACTGGTTTAACATTTGCCCTTCTCGCACCGTATAATATTGTGGTCCCGGCAAGGATTTGTAATCGAGTTTAACGTAGGTTTCGTCGTCCATGACAATGCAGTTCAAATTTCCAGCAAGAATCGTATTGTACAGCTTTCGAACCCTCGGCCTGATCGATGCTTCTTGTTTCGGACTACGTTTTGGTTGTTTCTGCTTCTTATAGGTTCGAAGATTCAAACGTTCTTTAGCACGAAGAACATTTGACTTAGAAGTGCCCACTTTTTTGGCCACATCCTGAACTGAAACCTCCTTCTTTTGCTCGAACGCCTTCAGTATACGTTTATCCAACTGAGGGTTAGCAGGACCTTTTTTTTCGACCCGTTTCCGGTGTATCCTCAAAGGTGTTATCCTCACCGAACTTCCTGATTGCATTTCGCACGACTTTTTCACTTACTCCTTCCATTTTTGCTATCTTTCTCAGTGACAGTCCGCGTCTTGTGCACCATTTGTACACAATTTTTCGACTTTGTTCTGCTGAAAGTCCACGCATTTCGAAACAAACTAATGATAACGAATAAACAACTGCACAAGTGGTTAGAGAAGAGTGTAAACAACAGGACGCAGCCATAAAAATTGACAGATTTTGAACCATGGCAGCGGTTTTTGGTTGCGTCCATACTTTCTGGGACAGTCTTTATTCACAGTGTTGCGGGACAAATGAAAATCGAGTACATTTGAACAAACGTTGAATGATCGACACATACTAGCAAACAATTCATTAAATCCATAGTTTGTTCTAGCACGAGAGATTCTGAAGAAAGAGTTTAACCGCAAGTTTCGTTTGAAATAGAGTAATCATACGTGATCGTGTTTCGTTTGCGAGAGAAAGAGATGACGGAACATTTTGAGGCGTTTAGTAGCATCCTGTTAACGTTGCATCAGTTATAGAATACATCTAACTGAGTTTGTAAGAAAGCGGGATTTTCAGAATCCTGGATGGAATGGAACAATTTGAAATTCAAGTCGTTGAGGTATAATAAGAATATGAACGGCCCCAGATGGCTTCCGTGTGGAGCTCCGGAACTCGCAATGAATAGTTAAGTAACGTTGGCTCCTTTATTCAAATCAATCAAATCAAATTGCGCAAATCGGGCTCTCTAACAGAATATACACTGAACAAAACAGTTAAATGCTTTTTCAAAAATAAGAAAATTAACAAAACCATAAAAGAAAGGAAAGGTTCCCAATATTTTTATTTAAAACTAAAAGTTCAAAATTTCTCCAATACTAGTGAGTTAGTAGTTGTTTGAATGTTTTGAGGTTTGATTTCTAAGCTACTATTAAATTTTGTTGGTGATTGGAATTCTGGAAAAAGGAAATAGATATTAGATTGTCACTTTAAATCGCACCGCTAGCTGCCATTTTATGCTTAGTTGAACAAAACTCTCATTTCTGTTTTTTTAATTCCATTCCTTAGAACCAACGTGCGGTGCGAACGAGTTCCAGTGTAAATCGGGTCGTTGCATCCCGCTGAACTTCCGGTGCGATCACGAGAACGACTGCGGTGACCATTCGGATGAGTTCGAGTGTGGCAATGTGACGTGTGCGGCTTCGCAGTTTGCCTGTGAGAATGGACGGTGCATTCCGAACATCTGGAAGTGTGACAGCGAAAATGACTGCGGGGACGGTTCGGACGAGGGTGATTTCTGTGCCGAGAAAACCTGTGCGTACTTCCAGTTCACTTGTCCCCGGACGGGGCACTGCATACCGCAGAGCTGGGTATGCGACGGCGATGACGACTGTTTCGATAAACAGGACGAGAAGGACTGTCCACCGATTACGTGCCTAGCCAATCAGTTCAAGTGTAATGATTTGCGACAGTGTGTCGAAGAGACGTACAAGTGCGATGGGATACCGGATTGTAACGATGGTAGCGATGAGCTGGGATGTCCCACGACGGAACCGAATCAGTGCAATATGGAGAAACACTTCCGGTGTAAGTCTTCGGGGGTTTGTATTCCGGTTTCGTGGCACTGTGATGGATCCAACGATTGCGAGGATCATTCGGATGAGGAGGAATGTGGAAAGATTACCTGTCCGAACAATTTCTACAAATGTAAAAATTCCAAATGCGTCTATAAGTCTTATATTTGTGATGGTAAAGATGATTGCGGCGACAATTCGGATGAGGGTGTCGAGCATGCTTGCATAACTCCACCGCAGAGATGTCCGCATGGACAGTGGGCATGTCCGGGAATCACCGGACGGTGTGTGAATTTAACTTCGGTGTGTGACGACGTAGAAGACTGTCCCAATGGTGCCGACGAGGGGCTGGGTTGTGATTTAGCCCAGTGTCAGCACCAATCCGGATTGTGTTCCAATGGATGCCAGAAGACTCCACTGGGAGCTCTGTGCATTTGTCCACCCGGTGAGGAACTTGCTCCGGATAATTTCACTTGCAGAGATCTGAATGAATGCGATCCTCCGGGACTGTGTTCGCAGATCTGCACCAACACCAAGGGATCGTATTTCTGTTCCTGTAAGGATGGCTACATTCTGGAGCCGAACAAGCATACCTGCAAGGCCGTTAATCATTCCTCCGCCTTCCTGATCATCTCCAACCGTCACTCAATTTTGGTCGCAGATCTGAACGAACAGGGTTTGGAGCGGGTCCCGATAATTGTAGAAAATGTTGTGGCAACCGCATCCAATATGCACACGGGAACGATTTTCTGGAGTGACATGAAACTTAAGAAGATTTCCCGGTTGGATCGTGGTCAGGAACCGCAGGAAATCATTTCCACCGGATTGGATCTGGTGGAAGGTTTAGCATACGATTGGATCGGCCAAAATCTGTACTGGCTCGACAGCAAACTGAACACGATCGAGGTATGCAACGAAAACGGCTCCAACCGATTGGTTCTGGTCCGGGAAAATATCACTCAACCGCGTGGTATGTGCCTGGATCCAAGCGCGAATGCCAAATGGCTCTTCTGGACCGATTGGGGTGAGAACCCTCGGATCGAGCGTATCGGCATGGACGGGACCATGCGACAAACCATCATCAACACCAAAATCTACTGGCCCAACGGGTTAACACTGGACATCGCAACGCAGCGAGTTTATTTTGCCGACTCGAAGTTAGATTTCATCGATTTCTGCTACTACAATGGAACGGGTCGTCAGCAGGTGCTAGCCGCCAGTCACTATCTGCTTCATGCTCACTCGCTTTCACTGTTCGAGGACACGCTGTACTGGACGGACCGTCAGCTGAATCGTGTTCTATCGGCCAACAAATTCATCGGAACGAACCAAACCGTAGTCAGTCATCTGATCTCGCAACCTCTGTCGATCCACGTGCATCATCCTTCGCTGCAACCGTTGTACGAAAGCCCCTGTAAGGTGGCCACTTGTCAGCACATTTGCTTGCTTAGTCCATCGGAGAAGACGGGTTATTCGTGCAAGTGCAAACCGGGCTACAAACTGATCGCGGAAGGTGGACGGTGCGTGGAGGAGGAAAATTCCTACCTGATGGTGCTGAAGGGTAATCAGATTGTCGATATTCCGTTCAACGGAGGAGACATCCGGGCGGGAAGTTTGATTCCGGTGGTCGGAATCGAAGGTGGCATCAGTTTGGACTACGATCGGAAGGGTGAAACGTTGTTCTGGGTACAGGGCAAAGAGGATGATGATGAAAATTGTACGATTTTCACTAGCCCTTACGGAGGTGGCAACAAAACGGAGTTCCTGGGACTGGACAACGGATTGGTGGGGGCTGCTTACACGATTGCGTTTGATTGGATCGGTAGGAATCTGTTTATTGGAAATAGAATTGCCAGCAACATCGAAGCCATCAACGTCGATGGGAAGGTTAAGTACCGAACGGTCGTCCTGGTCAACGATGGTAACAAGACTTCGGTTTCCAAGCCGAAACAGATTGCGTTGGATCCGACGAGTGGAAAACTGTTCTGGATTGACGAGGGAGGATTCGGGGTTCCGACCAAGGTCGCCATGGCCAACATGGACGGGTCGAACCCTACGATATTGGACGACACGATCCAATATCCGGAATCGATAACCGTCGACGTGGACAAACGGATGGTGTACTACAGTTCGCAATATCCGCCGGCCATCATGTCGATCGACTACGACAAGAGTAACAAAAAGACTATCCTCAACGAAGAACATTCGATTTCGAAACCTAGGGGTCTGGGAGTTTTGGAGTCTAGACTGTACTTCATGGATCCTACTTATGAGAAAATCGTTCGGGTAGACTTGCCCAACGGAGATAACGCCAAGACTATACTGGACAACGAACCGGATTTGAAAAACATGATCATCTACAGAAAGCGATCGATGCTACAGCATCCCTGTACGATGAGCAATGGAGGCTGCGAACATATCTGCATCCCACGGGAGAACAGTGCTCGGGTTTGTGCTTGCGGAATCGGTTACAAGAAGGAAAACGAGGTTGCCTGTACTCCGTTTAAAACGTTTGCCGTCGTATCTCAGCTCGATATGACCCGGGGTTACAGTTTGCGGGATAGCTCGGAAGCCATGGTACCCATCACTGGGTCCGGTCATCACATTCTACATGTGGACATCCTATACCGAGAGTCGTGGATCTACTGGGTGGAATACAACCGTGGTCACTGGAATGGGATATTCCGAATTCGTCCAAACGGAACGGAACTTCAGAGCGTGGTCAAGGAAGGTATTGGAAGCAATGGAATTCGTGGAATTGCCATTGACTGGGTCGCTGGAAACATGTACTTTACGAATGTATTTCCCCATGAAAATTACGTCGAGGTCAGCTGGTTGGATGGAACGCATCGGAAAATAATCGTCAAAACTACCAACGACGCCCCCCGGGAGTTAGCGGTGAACCCCATCAAGCGGTTGCTCTACTGGATTGACTATGGTCAATATCCTAGAATCGGCAAGTGTTACTTGGATGGATCGAACTGGACTCCGGTTGTAACGTCTGGAATTTCCAACCCACGGGATTTAACCGTTGATATGCTAACTCACGACGTCTACTGGGTGGATTCCAAACTGGACATGATCCAGAAAATATCTTACAACGGTGGTAATCGACAGGTGATTCGTCGAAATCTGGCCAATCCAATGGCGATCGCTGTATTCCTGAACGAAATCTACTGGGTCGATCGAAACCTGTTGACGGTGTTCAAGGCATCGAAGTTCCCGGAAAACACCACCCTTCCGGAGAAGGTACGAACCAATCTGCAGAAGCTACGGGACATTGCTATCTACGACATCAACAATCAACCCATGGACGATAACAACCCGTGTCTACGACTCGGAAACGGTGGTTGTGATCAGTTGTGCTTTAGTTTTCCTCCGGAGTACAATCAGAAGCCTAGCTTCAAGTGTGACTGTGCGGTTGGTCGGCTATCGACGGATGGTCGTCGCTGTGAACTCACCGATGAGTACGTTGTTTTCTCCACCCGAACCGAAATCCGAGCGATCGAGCTGGATCATACCTCGACGAATGTCCCGTTCGCACCGGTCGTCAATTTAACGAACGTCGTCGGGTTGGACTTCGACTACGCCGACAACAAACTGTTCTTCACACAGATTAGACCTTGGGCCAAGATCGCCTATACGAAAGGTGATAAACCGGATGTGGCCAGTATTACACCGATAATCTCGCGCGGAATCAATCCGGAAGGTGTGGCGTACGATTGGACGCAGAAGAAAATCTACTGGACGGACAGTTCGAATAATTCGATCTATGCGATGAACCTGGACGGATCGGATCTGGTGATGATCACGCGAGTTGAACGACCCCGCGCGATCGTGTTGGATCCCTGCAATGGAACACTGTACTTCACCGATTGGGGACGATTCGGAACGTCCGGTAAAATCTTCCGAACGACGATGGCTGGTTCGTTGAAGCGTGCTATTATCGATAAGGATCTATCGCAACCGAGCGGTTTGGCGATCGATTACGATGAACGAATGCTGTACTGGACGGATGCGGTTCGGGAGAAGATCGAACGTTCGAAACTGGACGGCAAGAATCGTGAGGTGCTGGTTTCAGCAACGATCTACCCATTCGCGATCACCGTATTCCGAAACTACATCTACTGGACGGATCTTCAGTTGCGGGGAGTCTACCGAGCGGAGAAACATACCGGTGCAAACATGATTGAGATGGTCAAACGACTGGAAGATTCTCCGAGAGATATTCACGTGTATAGTCACAGTCGGCAACAGTGTCAGGCAAATCCGTGCTTGCAGAATAACGGTGGATGTGCCCAGAGTTGCCATCCGGGATTGAATGGTAAGGCCGAGTGTAAATGCGACGATTCAACGAAACCGGTCAACGAAGGACGCATGTGTGCGCCGAAGAACCATACCTGCGATTCCAGCAAGTTCTACTGTCAAAACGGAAAGTGTATCTCGCGGATGTGGTCTTGCGATGGTGACGACGATTGTGGTGACAATTCCGACGAAGACGTGAACTACTGTGCGTTCCATTCTTGCGGACCAAATGAGTTCCGGTGTAACAACGGTCGGTGTATCTTCAAGTCGTGGAAATGTGATCACGAGAATGACTGTAAGGACGGGTCGGATGAGGAAAATTGCTCGTATCCACCTTGCGTCGATGGAGAGTTCACCTGTTTGAATGGGCGCTGTATTCCGCAGAGTCAGGTCTGTAATGGTGTTAACGATTGCAAGGACAATGCAACGTCGGATGAAACGCACGAACGTTGCCCGAAGAACACGACCTGTCCGGTCAATCATCTGAAGTGTGACAAGACGAATATCTGCGTCGAACCGTATTGGCTGTGCGATGGAGATAACGATTGCGGTGATAATTCGGATGAAGATCCGTTACACTGTGCGCAGCGTACGTGTCCCCAGAATAGCTTCCGTTGTCCGAACCATCGATGTATCCCGGCTACCTGGTACTGCGATGGGGATGACGATTGTGGCGATGGTGCTGACGAACCGCCAGAGTACTGCAAATCGGAAGGTCGAACGTGCTTCGGTGACTTGTTCACTTGTGACAATGGCAACTGTATTCCACGGATTTACATCTGCGATGGTGATAACGATTGTCTGGATAACAGTGACGAAGATAATAGGCATCAGTGCAATGATCGAAAGTGTGACGAAGAAACGGAGTTTACCTGTCAGGAGAACAAGGCTTGGGCTCGGGCGCAGTGCATCCCGAAGAAGTGGATCTGCGACGGTGATCCGGATTGTGTTGATGGGGCTGATGAAAATACGACACTGCATAACTGTCCAACGCCGCAACCTTGTGGCGATGATCAGTTTACCTGTGCTAACGGCAGATGTATCAATCAGGTTAGTTGATCCGTCTCATTCTCATTTCTCAGTTATTCATTTCTGTTTTTTTTTTATTTCCTGTAGGGATGGGTTTGCGATCATGACAACGATTGTGGGGATGGTTCCGACGAAGGCAAGAAGTGTAACAGCCAGTATAAGACCTGTTCGACGCAGGAGTTCACCTGTCAGAACTTCAAGTGCGTACGGAATCAGTATCGGTGCGATGGCGAAGATGATTGCGGTGATCACAGCGATGAGGTCGGTTGTGTCAAGGAAAATAACACGTGTGCGGATGGCAAGTTTACTTGCAACAATGGTCAGTGCATCGACTATCATCTGGTGTGCAATAAGGTGCCGGACTGTTCGGATGAATCGGATGAACCGCTGCACTGCAACGTGGACGAGTGCGCCAAGGTGGAGATTCATCGGTGTGGCCACAAATGTGTGGATACTTTGACCGGATACTACTGCGATTGCAATCAGGGTTACAAGTGAGTATGATTTCAGAACGGAAGTGTTTGTGTTTCGAAGAGGTTGGGTCTCAGAACTGAGTATTTCCTTTGTACTTGTGAGGAGTTATCCGCCATTCTGCAGTATACCTAAAACTTACATATTCCCACAAGGTGGTTCCTTGAGCCCACTTATTGTCATCATGTTTGTGAATGATCGATGTAACCATATCTGTTTATTTATTTATTTATTGGTTACTTGAAAATCGACCGACACAGTATTGTTTTAATGAAAGTTTCTAATAATATTTAAAAAGTTGATTCTAATCAATTCGGTTCCGCGTTAAATAATAATCGAATCTGGACGAAGCTAGGTTGAATGGTCGTTGAAGGCCGAGGATAGATGTTGCGAAGAGCTCTCTGTCGAACGCTAATGTTGATTTCTCCAAGCAGTGAGATGCCTTCGCTAAAATGTAGTTTATATGCTGTTAGAACGTCAATTATTCAACAAGGGAGACTCCTAGATCTGTCACACATGTCATTTTACATATTTCCGAACCTTCGAAACGATAACTGAATTTAAGAAGAAGTTTGCTCCTCGAAAACGTGATGATTGAGCAATTATCCGGGTTCAGTGTCATTGGATTAATTCCAAACCATTCAGCAGAGAAGGCCTCTAGTTGTCGTTGTAGAACAGCAGCGTCCTCGCTGTTTACGCATTTCAAGATACATTTTAACATCATCGTCAAACGATACACGTGGACCTTCCAGCCAAAAAATTGTCGTCATTGAAGTAAAGTAGGATGATCAAAGGACCCAGGTTGCTTCCATCTGGAATTCCAGATCGATTTGGTACAAAGATGACGCGTTGTGTTTGGTGAGACCAGAAAGGTGCGATGTAACGAGTCTCTAAAACTAGGTGAAACTCATAATACTGTCACAGATAACAAATTTCAATTCATTTGAACCATGAATTGATCGAGAAACGACAATGCTCCTACACACAAATCAAAACCGGACCAGGATACAGACAAAGCACTTGGCTGGAAGCTGCTACGCCACCCGCCGTATTCACTAGACTTGACCCCTTCCGATAACCATTTGTTTTCATCCATTGGCTGAGCAGCACTTCAATTCCTACGAAGAAGTCGGCATTTTTATTGGCGCGGCGTACATAAGTTGCCGGATAGGTCAAAAAAACAATGGTCAATAATTTGAATATTTTTTCCAATTCAAAATTAGTGGTTTATTTTAATAAAAAAAAACTCACTTCATACCAAATATTGACACCATGCTTAAGAATCGCCGAAGGAACCATATCAAATCTATTAACACGGTTCTTAAAGTTATTACTATTATGCTAGAACAGAAGCACCTTGATATATTAAATGATTGTGTACCATTTCTAAGAATGCATTCCAACAACGAGCAGATCTTCTACCTGGAAAACATCTGTGTCAGAACAAACCAATCTCCGGAAAATTAATTTCCAGGATGAACTATCCGTAAACCGAGCGCAACGAAAAATATGCTGAATGTGGTTTTTCCGCATCGTTTTGATGAGCGTCATTTGTTTTTCAGTTTTGGAGTTGTCTTTGTTCAACACCAAGAAACGAATAGTTGAATAGTTATTCTGACTGCAGACGTTCCAAAATAACTCGAAGTCGTCTGCGTATGAGAGCTTCTAGTACTTTAAAGAAAGCTTGACGTCACTAATGTAAATTAGAAAAATGAGAGGTCCAAGGTGACTTCCTTGTGGTACACCAGATGTAATAGTAATAGGATTGAGAAGTGGTGTCGCACTCAATGCGGAAAATTAACCAAAATTTGGGCAGCAGACGCATTAAATCTATGCAGGAATGCCTCATTCCGCAAATTTTTTGATGCGGTTGGTTAGGGATAGTATCCTATTGTTTCTGATCGTCTACGCGTCATGGAAAAAGGCCAGAAGGTGGAGAAAATTTGCTCACTTGGCATGAAATGAAAGGTTGTCCGCACCGGATTGTGACAGGAGGTGAGAAACGGATTTATTTTGAGAATCTTGGGTCTTTCCTGGGCAACCATCGACATCAATCTGGCATTACTCAAAAAGCAAGCTAGACAAAGTTCTCGCACACCCAGTGAAAGAGGTAAAAAATATCATGTTTGAACTCAGATGGAATCTTTGGCTTCATCCGCCATACGCCCCAGACATGACTCCGTTCGACTATCATTTGTTTTTGTCAATGTCTTACGCGTTTGTTGACCAGCACTTCACTAGTGATGAAGATGTGGAAAACTGGATTCACGACCGGATCGCTTGAAAAGATGAACATTTCTTTCGAATTGGTATTCGTGAGGTGCTTAGCTTCCGTATTTTGAATCTAGGGTTTTAACAACAGATACCACAAGGATGAGTACTGAGCGAACATATCATTGTTTAATCAAGATTCAACAAATGAAAAGAACTCGAGCACACTCCTGAAGCATGTTCGGCTATGCTGATGCAGATTCGGTTCAACTTTTGGTGTCAGTCGATAAAACCTGGATTCATTATTGCACGTCAGAGAACAGAAAGAATACTCTCATTGTTTTCGATTTACTGACCAATAAAATAGATTGCCGCATGATTTTAGAAAAAGAAAATTCACGTTCTGGGTAGATCAATTTGGAGAACGGATTTTCTCCGAAGCGGCGGCTGAAACAGTCCCTTTGGAAGTTCGTTATTACTGTATTAATAGTGAACATCATCGTTTGAAATTAAAATATTTAAAATAGTACAAACTTGTTTTAAAAAAGTTGTGTAAAACATACAAGTGAAAATTCGCTTAAAATTTCCGTTGCATACAATTTTACATGCAATAATTACCATTGTATGCAAGCTCAAACGCAAGGGCCCGTAAGTGGTTGCTAGGCAGCTCGATGCGTCTCTGTAGGTGAATTGCTAGTAGGTGTTCACTTTGCCAAACAATCGTTAAATTTCGTACACATACAAAAAACAATCACAGTAGGCGTGCGCGTCGAATGTGAAAAATGTTTGCTCCCGTCAAAATTTTTCGAAAATTAACTTTTTCTCTTTATAATAGAAAATATAATAAATAAAGTCTTTGCGAATGCGATTCTTTGCTTAGTAGAAGTGAATTTTGATTTATTTTTCATGTGAAGATGTGTGATTCGAATTTCGAAACTTATGTTGTATTCATAAAGACTGGCTCATGGAGTCTTTTCGTCATGGCCGATTTTCTGTGAGCTAAATTGGTGATAATTGAGATTCGACTTTCGATTTGACAGGAATGGTGTAGTCGGCGAGATTGTTCTAATTTTCATTCAATTTGTTGCACGTTTTAACCATTTAATACCATGGTCAAATCACTACCTTAGAGCAAATCTTGGACCTCACACCTACCGAAATCTCCAACTCCTCGAAACCTATGTAAGATCGGGAAATTTTCAATACTTATCCCCCTGTATTTCCGGTTTCGGGAGCTCGATCTCGAATAAATAGGATTATAGGAGATTATAATAAGCTTCATTTGAATATCAGTTTGTTAAAATAGGTACAGCCAGTAACAAAAAGACTAAGGGAACACCTAGCACTAGTTACAGAAAGAATCATCAATTAGATGTTTAATTTTTTATCCATGGACCCCTCCCAAAACGAAACCCTGGGTATGGACCTGTCACCAAATTACACGAGCCTTTTTGGCAAGAGGAACTGTATTGTCCACTTTCTTTAGATCAGTAGTTTTGGTTCTGTGTGTTGTCCCGAGTCCTTTAGATTTTATCTGCGAAACGGATCTGCTTTCGATGCTTTCATAGGTACTGTTACGACATTCAAGGGATCATTGATTAACCGTGTCATTTAATGCTTCATAACAGTTCGGCTGAAAAGTTCGTATCGTTTAATAGAAACACACATTTTTTTGCCAAAATTCGTTTTTATTATTCAACATAATTGCCATCAGAGGCGATACAGCGATTATAGCGATCTTCCAACTTTTCGATACCATTTTTGTAGTACGATTTGTCCTTTGCCTCAAAATAGGCACCAATTTCAGCGATTACCTCTTCATTGCTTCTAAATTTTTTACCAGCGAGCATTCTCTTGAGGTCTGAGAACAGGAAAAAGTCACTGGGGGCCAAATCTGGAGAATACGGTGGATGAGGGAGCAATTCGAAGCCCAATTCGTTCAATTTCAGCATGGTTTTCATCGACTTGTGACACGGTGCATTGTCTTGATGAAACAAAACTTTTTTCTTCTTCAAATGAGGCCGTTTTTTGAAATTTCGTCCTTCAAACGCTCTAATAACGCTAGTCACTGTTGATGGTTTTTCCCTTTTCAAGGTAGTCGATGAAAATTATACCATGCGAATCCCAAAATACAGACGCCATAACCTTACCGGCCGATTTAGAGTTTCCACGCCTTGGGTTAGGTTCATCACAGGCAGTCCACTCAGCTGACTGTCGATTGGACCCCGGAGTGAAGTGATGGAGCCATGTTTCGTCCATTGTTATATATCGACGAAAAAAATCGGTTTTATTTCGATATAACAGCTCCAAACACTGCTCAGAATCATCAATTCGTTGTTGTTTTTGATCGATTGTGAGTTCACGCGGCACCCATTTTGCACAAAGCTTTCTCATATCCAAATATTCGTGAATAATATGTCCAACACGTTCCTTTGATATCTTTAGGGTGTCAGCTATCTCGATCAACTTCACTTTACGGTCATTGAAAATCATTTTGTGGATTTTTTTCACGTTTTCATCGGTAACAGCCTCTTTTGGACGTCCACTGCGTTCATCGTCTTCGGTGCTCATATGACCAGTACGAAATTTTGCAAACCACTTACGAATTGTTGCTTCGCCCGGTGCAGTCTGGATAACACTCATCAAGCCATTTTTTGGTATCGGCGGCACTTTTTTTCATCAAAAAGTAGTGTTTCATCAACACACGAAATTCCTTTTTTTCCATTTTTTTCACAATAACAAAAGTAGCTTCACTCAAAATGCAATATCTCACAAACTAATAATCAGACAGCTGTCAAATTTATACACGTATCTTTTGAAGGTTGGTACTAACTGAAAATGGTATGGATTTAATTCTAGTGGTGCCCTCTCATAGAAACGATACGAACTTTTCAGCCGATCTGTTATAAATCCGAGTTCCAACGATCTTCCAATTCGTCAGGAGGACCAGAACTGTTAACCATAGAGCCTTTCAAAACCTTCTTCCTAACGTTACAAATTGAAAAGGATTGATCATGAACACAAGTTGACACCTCAACCACTTTCCATCCTTTTTTTGCAGACTGCTAGAGGATGGCAAAGCCTGTGCCGACATAGACGAGTGTATCGAAACGCCCGGTGTCTGCTCGCAGCACTGTTCCAATACACCGGGAGGCTTCTACTGTAAGTGCGACGAGCGGTACTACGAGCGGCAGAACGATGAGCACACGTGCAAACGCAAGGACGCGATCGAACCGTGGTTGATCTTCAGCAACAAGTACTATGTGCGGAACATGTCCATCGACGGTCACCAGTACAACCTGATCCATCAGGATCTGATGAATGTGGTCGCGATCGATTTCGATTACCAGGCCCAGGAGATGTACTTCTGCGATGTGACGGCAAAGACGATCTTCAAATCGAAGTTTTCTTCGGTCCGGAATGACCTGAAGATTGAGAAGATACCGGTGGTCAAGCATGACTCGCACGGCCTGGAAGGTATCGCCATTGATTGGGTAGGCCGTAAGCTGTACTGGCTCGATCGACATTCGAAGAACCTGGATGTAGCGGAACTTGACGGTACGAAGCGGAAAACGTTAAAGAGTGGAGTTGTTGATCCGCGAGCGATCGTTGTCCATCCGGGAATTGGTTATCTGTACTTCACTTCGTGGCATCTGCAGTCGTACATTGCTAAAATGGGTATGGATGGATCGAATTTCACTCGAATTCTCACCTGGGAAGACGATATCGCTTGGCCGAACGCACTGACGATCGATTATTTCACCGATCGCATCTACTGGGCCGATGCTCACTTGGACTATATTGCGTTCGCCGATCTAGAGGGACGACACCGACACGTGGTTCTGTCCGGTAACAAGGTTCCGCACATCTTTGCCTTATCGATCTTCGACGACATGCTGTACTGGACCGATTGGAATATGAAGGCGATCATTCGGGCGAATAAATTCACTGGTCAGAACTTTACCATTATCAGAAACACTACGCATCGGCCGTACGATGTCCACATAAGCCACCCCTTGCGACAGATACCCTACGGCAATCCATGCGGAACGACCAACGGTGGCTGTACCCATCTGTGTCTGCTGGCACCGCCACTGGAGTCGACCTATCTGAACGTGGAAGGTTACATCGAGGAGGGAGCCCCGAGTTACAAATGTGCCTGTCCGAATCAGTTCTATCTGGCTCGGGATATGAAGACTTGCATTGCGAACTGTACGACCGGACAACATCGGTGCGGTGGAACCGACGAGAAGTGTATTCCATGGTTCTGGAAATGTGATGGGGAACCGGATTGCAAGGATCGATCGGATGAGCCGGAATCCTGTCCGGCTAGACACTGCCGGGCCGGAACGTTCCAGTGTGGCAACGGTAACTGCACTCCGTCGACGACGATCTGCGACGGAACGGACGACTGCGGGGATGGCAGCGATGAGCAGAATTGTGATCTACCCTGTCCGGTGTCGGACTTCAAGTGTCGAGCCAGCGGTCGATGTATTCTGGACAGCTGGAAGTGTGACGGCGATGCGGACTGTAAGGACGGTAGTGACGAGGATCCGGAGATTTGTCGTAAGTTCAATGATGATCCGTAGTGTCAATTCTTCAGTTCTTTAATTTACTGGTATCTTTTAGATAAACGGGCGTGTGATCCGGAGACGGAATTCAGCTGCAAGAATGGTCGCTGCATACCGAAGCTGTGGATGTGTGATTTCGATAACGACTGCGGTGACGATTCGGATGAACCGGCTTACATGTGCCGTCAGAGGAATTGCACGACCGGATGGTCTCGCTGTCCGGGACAGTCCAACTATCGGTGCATTCCGAAATGGTTGTTCTGCGACGGTAAGGACGACTGCCGGGATAATAGTGACGAACTGCCGGAGAACTGTCCCAAGTGCAATGCCGAGACGGACTACAAGTGCAACAATAACCGGTGTATTCCAAAGTAAGTACCGATTCCGATTTTGTTCCGTAAGCTAAATTAACCGACCCTTCGGGGGGGAATTCGTTCTACCTTCCAGACAGTGGATGTGCGACTTTGCCGACGACTGCGGTGACGGTAGTGACGAAACGGAAGCACACTGCAAAGGTAGATTCCGAGAGTGTTCGGAGTCGGAGTTCCGCTGCGGAAATGGTAAATGTATTTCGAGCCGGTGGCGGTGCGATCACGAAGATGACTGCGGTGACAACAGCGACGAGTTCAACTGTGAAGGATTCCAGTGTAAGAATGGAACGTTCCAGTGTACCTCGGGCCACTGTATTGCTTCGTACTTCCGGTGTGATGGTGATCGTGACTGTCGCGATATGTCGGATGAGATTGGCTGTCCACCGCGGTACCCGGGCGGACGGTACTGCCCGGAGTCTCGGTTCCAGTGTACGAACAATCTGTGCGTTTCGCCGTCGGATCTTTGCGACGGTACGGACGATTGTGGGGATAATTCGGATGAAGCTTCTTCGGTTTGTACGAACTTCACTTGCGATACGCTGCGGAGGTTCCAGTGTGCGAACCATCGGTGCGTTGCCCGGTACCAGACTTGCGATGGCGTTGATAACTGCGGTGACGGTTCGGATGAAAACAATATGACACTTTGCGCTGCTAGAGTGAAACCGTGCGATCTCTACACGCAGTATCAGTGTGCGAACAAGAAATGTATCGATCGGACGCAGATTTGCGATTACGCGGATGATTGCGGCGACAATTCCGATGAGCTGGGATGTCATCATACGAGCACGTGTTCGGCATTGACCAAGGGAGGTTGTGAACATCACTGTATGAATTTAACCGATGGAGGGTACATTTGTGCGTGCTATCCTGGGTTCATTATTGATGCGGAGAATAAAAAACACTGCTTGGATATTGATGAGTGTGCCACGGGCACGCATAGATGCTCGCAGATGTGTACCAACATGAATGGAACGTACGCTTGCTCGTGTCGGGATGGTTTCCGACTTGTGGACGCGGTATCTGGTGACTGTAAGGCACTGAAGGACGATACTTTGGTGGTATTTAGTAGTGGTTCGGAGATACGAGCCTACGATCTGCAGATGAACGATCAGTTTGATGTTATTTTCGGAGAAAAGAGAATTGAAGCCCTGGACTACAATCCGGCCTCGCAGATGATCTTCTGGGCAGATAGTTATGATAAAACGATCAAGCGAAGCTACATGGTGAATGCGTTGAACGGCGAAGCCAAGATCGGTTTCGCACAGGATTTGAACATGAAAGGAAACTCGAAAACTACGGCGTTGGCAGTTGATTGGGTCGCTGACAATCTGTACTGGGCGGAAACGGACCGGACAGGTTCCAAACCTCGTGGTAGAATTATGGTGGCGAAAACCGACGGACGATATCGTCGGGCTTTGGCCAATGCTGGACTGGAGATTCCAACGTCGATTGCGGTCGATCCACAGCTTGGCCGTATGTTCTGGGCGGATGCTGGTTCAGCTCCGAAGATCGAGGTTTCCTGGATGGACGGTTCGAAGCGCCGACCGTTGATAACCGAAGCCATTCGACATCCGGCTGGGCTAACCATCGATTACTCCCAGGATCACATGGTATACTGGGTGGACACCAAACTGAACACCATCGAGGTCATGCGGCCGGACGGGTCGATGCGTAAAGCTATCCTCAAAGGTGAAATGCTCAAACATCCGGTTTCGTTGGATGTTTTCGAATCGTATCTGTACTGGATTACCCGGGACACCGGTGAACTGTTGCGGCAGGATAAGTTCGGCCGGGGAGTGCAGTTTGTCGTGCAGAGAAGCCTCGCCAATCTTTCCGGTTTGAAGGGTAAGTTTTTCGATCGCTGACCGTCTCAAAGGTTGTGTCAATATTTAGGGGTCATCTCTAATTTCGTGAAGCGTGGGTGCTCAAAAGTTTAAGCACCCTAAAGGGAAGTCCATATGCAAAATTTGGGCTAAATCCGATATGGGTACCCGAGCAAAGTCAAACATCAAAACGAGAGCAAATCGAAATCTTATTATGATAGCAACATCACATTGGAATCTTAATTTGATCTCATCTCATCAATTTTTCATTTGATATCACTTTATGTTATCATTTTGCTGTTACCTTTGGAAAAAAACTTGGGAGGCAAAAATTTTGGGAAACTCCAAAAATGATTATTGAAAAGCAACAACTTAATAACTGCATCAAAATAGGACTAATTCCATTAGGCGATGCAAAAATGCAAAAATAAATTTTAATGGAACAATTATTCCTTTATTTCTATGTTGCGTTTTACAAAAATGCTTCCTGTGCCAGTCGTCCGGAACCATAACCGTGATCAAGGAAAAGATTTTTGTCAACACTTTTGCAGCTTTTACACCAATACTCCTCTATATTTTTACTTGCGAGATTATTGTTGTAGCACCACATATCTTGAGGATATTGGATAGGTTGACGATCATTGGTGCCACGTCTATCTGAAGCTAGTTCATCTCCTTTAGCGATCTCCTGGCATACTGGGCCTTCATCAGATCCGGCCAAAAGGGGCATTCTCATCTCGCTGATCGTCAGCCACAGAAAGACCTTCGTCAGGAACTTGATATGAAAAATACATTTGACGTCAACGATTCCCTTCTGGTGGGGTACGTTAAATATCAGATTCTCTAACAGTTTTTGCGTTTAGTTAAAAAAAGATGTTAAATGACTTTTATTTTCGGTTGTTGTTTTCACCGGTATTGTCTGTGGTTCAGAATTCGAGTATCGGTATTGCCAAAGTGATTGTTTTTTCGAGCATCAACTAACAAGTCCTTTGAATAATACGCTCTTCTTTATATCATACTAGCTGAATTACTTGGCGTTGCTCGGAAATGTTTCGTGAATACAAGGCCGCAAAAACAATTTTAGAAATTGTTCTGACCATTGAAATACTCAGAGCGTAGTGAAACACAACCTATTTCCACGTAATCGCTCAAGACTGTGATAATAATTATTTGATAACGAAAGACTGTTCATAACTACGTTAGATAACTCTTTCGTTCTATAGAATAACGATTCAGTTAATTCATATGTTATCGTAAACTTATTTTCATCAACTCGGTTCGACAGTTTTCTCAATTTACATGAAAAAATGCACATTAATTTTATGATTTCTTCGTCAATTCAGATCAATTTTACCTCCCTTGGTTAAGAATATTTATTCCCCCTGCCTCTTGTGAACATTTTTGTGATCCTCACTTAGTTGCTAGAAATATGCAGTACTAGTCAAGAAGTATCATTTTTTCATAAAATACGATCAATTCACTTTATACTTCCCAAATTTGGGGCACTTGCTACACTCCTTCCTTAAAATAACCCTTTAATCTATCTTGATGTGAAGGTAGTATCTGTAATAATCAAGAAGTATCGTTTCTCGTTCAATGAATTTTACATTGAACTCCTCTTTTGTTAGTGAATTTGCAACAGCTCTGAGTAGTGTAAAAAGTATCTGTGCTCGTCAAAAAAAGAGAGGGGGGGATGAAAATTGATTTTCCAGACTCTTTTCTCCTAGTCTATATGCTCCGGCTTCCCTCGTTTGGCGAAAAATAAGATAAATTTAACAATAAACCTCTTTTTAGAGGCACTTGCTATAAACTCAAATATTTTGTTCACCTGTGCAATGATCTCGACAAGAAAAAATAGTTTTATTACCACCTCTGAATTGCAAATAGTACCTCTGCCAAGTTTGGTGATAATTTACTGAGTTGTTATGGAATTATTCCGATATTTACAAACAATTGAGCTGAGAGCTTTTTCAATAGACACTTGTTATTTTTTCACGCGTATAAATATCCTTACGATCATCTCTTACTTGTAATAAATATCTGTGCCTGTCGAGAAATATCGATTTCGTAAAACTCGAAACATTTTGCCTCAAATTCCCCCTATTAGCAAACACTTACTGCAACCACCACCACTCCCACCCCCCACCTCATTAAAATATCTCTTATAAGAACCTATGAACAGCAAGAGTTACTTGTACCAAGAAAGTTAATAATCTATTGAGTTGTTTTGGAGTTATGTTCGATCATATATACAATTTATCCTTTGCATGTTTGAGTTTGATCTCCTGTTTAATACCCTAGCTAGGCCTCCTTCCCCATAAAAATACACTTATGACCATCTCTGAAGTATCTGTGCTAAATTTGATAGCAATCCGTTCAGTAGTTTCGGAGTTATAACATTAAAAACATTACACCCCCCGTTTTAAAGGCACTTGCAACATCCACCCCTCGTCAATTCTAAGGTATGCAAAATGTTTCTATGATATTCAAAACGTGTCGATTCTCGTCAAGTTATATGAATTTTTTCAAAACCACACAAACCCCCCCTCCCCCCATCCCTTCTGTTTGTCCCAACCCTTTTAAAATATCCCAAGGACCATCTCTAAAAAGTTTGAATATTTTATTGCATTTTAGCGCCACCACATGAAAGAATTTTAGTAACTCCAATCAACGACGTTATAAATCATCATGTTTCAGAGATATAGCGTAATATGTTTTCTATCAGAAACTTTCGAGCGCTGTAGGAGCACTTGACGAATAAATTCCTAACTAACACATTTTTCATAATGTAGACCTTGACATCCCGCACAACTTTCCTCAGAAAAAAAGCTTATTGTCAGATTCCTAATTCACGTCTCCAGTAAGCCTTTGCTGTAAAAGACTTCACTCTAAAGCGCTCGCTCTTCTGAGCCTAGAAATTCGTATTTCAAAAAGATTACATACTCGAGTAGAGTGAGATCAAATAAATAACTCAATTCGATATTATGATGTTCACATGCTACAGTTTCTGGATACGAGAAAGACAAAGAGCACATTTTCATACCTGTCAAATAGCCCCACTGCCATACACGACGGCTGCGGGACAGATGCGACGAAACGAGTGTACATCGGCTAAAACTACCTGTATACAGATATGATCGAAAATTCTCCATCTACTTACATCTTAACGTCACAGTCCATAGCATTCGCCGAGAGCTCGGAATTCAAATCACCTAGGTTCGAAACCCAGTCCCTCTGTGGAGCGCTTTTTTTACTGTTGCTAGTGATATCGCCTAAAGGTATACTATCCCGGGTCTTTTGCCCAATCTATTTTTAGCTTATGCTCACAATTTGTTTGTTTTCAGTAAGGTCTTTTTAAAGCAAATCAATAACTGATTATGCATTCCAGTTTTGTTTTCGTTGTTTGATAATAACTGCAAATTGAAAACTAGTTTTGCTATCAACAAGAAAAAAATCTATATCTTATTTAGATTTCAGTTTGCTTTCGCTGTTAGCAAAAATAGTTTTCTTTTTGCTATCATCGGGATATCTTTTTGCTTTCGATTTTGATGTTTTGCCACTTAAAACGACCAAAAAAACAGCAAATTAAGTAATCGATAAATGCGAATATCACAACATCAAAATGAGTTTTCTATTTGATCTCACACTCTGCTCGGGTAAGTGGTGTCGTCCGGCGGTCAAAGTTTGAAAATTTTCGATCTTGAAAAATCATCAAAGAGAAAGGCAGGGAGGAATGAAATTTTCGAAATCGAAAAAATTTTTTTTTTCTGATGACAAATATCTTAGAATTGCATGAAAAGTCGAGATCTGGTGTTATGTAAAAAAATATTTTTTAGCCCAATCGACTCTGGGGCTTGGACAAATTTTGGAATTTCTGAAATCAAAAATAAAAATTATGATAAATGTATTTTTTTTATTAAGAACCTTTCAACTTGAGTTATTCGGGTCCTAACAAATGTATTAGAATTACATGAAACGTCGAGAACTTTTTAAATTTTGACTTCTAAAAATTTCAAGATTTTCGAAATTAAAAATTTGTTTTTGAAAAATTTTAACAACAATTTTGAGATTTCTGAAATGGAAAATTTGTTTTTAATCCCAATTTTTTTAGAATTACATGAAACGTCGAGATTTAGTGTCATCTTGAAGAAAAAAAAAATGATTGAGCAAAATTGTCTCCCGAAAAAAAGATTGATGCCGAATATCTTAGAATTGCATGAAATTTCTTGGCACCACAATTAAAAATTTTGTTGAAATAAAATCGACTATGGGAAAAAATTTAGGATTTTCTGAATCGAAATTTTTTTTTAATATTTTAATATGAAATTGCTTGAAACATCGAGATCTAGTGTCACCTTGAAGAAAAAAAACAAAACAAAATAAAATATCGACTCTGGGACAGAGATTTCAAAAATCGAAAAAATCGAAATTTATGCCCAATGTCTAGAATTGAATTTGGTGTTATCTCAAAGAGAAAAATTTTTGAGAGAAACTTTGAAACTGAAGAGAGACTTTGAAACTGAAAAATTTTGGGATTTCCGAAATCAAAAAAAAAATTGTTACCAATGTCTTAGAATTGCATGAAGCTAAAAAAATTAGATTTCCGAAAACGAAAATTTTTTTTAAGGCAAATGTCTTAGAATTGCATAAAACGCCTAGATCTAGTGGCATCCCGAAAAAACAATTTTGTTGAAAAAAAACCTACTCTGGAACTTGAATAAATATAAGATTTTCGAAATCGACATTTGTTTTTTTTTTTAAATTTTGTGTCATCTCGAAAAAAATGTATTTTCGAATGATCGACTCTGGGACTTTTGAGATTTCAAAAATCGAAAAAAATGTAATATCTTAGAATTACAGTAAACCTTAAGATTCGGTGTTATTTCGAAAAAAAAATTGAACAAAAATCGGTTCTATGGTTAGGAAAAAATTAGAGATTTCCGAAATCGAAATTTTTTCTGATGCCAAATGTCTTAGAAATGCATGAAACTGAAAAAAAACTGAGATTTCCGAAATCGAAAAAAAAATTTTTTTATGGTTATATTTTTGAATTGCATGAAACGTCCAGATCTGGTGTTAAACCGAAAAAAAAAGTTTTTTTTTGAAAATTTAAGATTTTTGAAGTCGAATATTTTTATTAAAAAGTTTTAAAAATCTTGAGATTTCCGAAATAGAACATTTTTTTATCGCAAATACCTTTGAATTGCATGAGATGTCGAGATCTGGTGTTATCAGTGATGGCCAAGCACACGAGCCAGTTCTCATATAGCCCGTGTGCTGTGCTTTTTCAAAAACGCGCACACGAAATCTGAAGCACACGCTCGTGTGCCGTAGATCGAGAGTCGTGTGCTTCGTAGAACCAGATCGCGATTCAGCTGGTGTGTTGGCTTATGAGCTGGAATGGGGGGCTAGCTCGAGAGCTGACTCATGTGCTGACTTGAGTGTCCGTTTTTTTTATTCAATGAAATAATATAATTTTTAGACACACAGTGTCCGTTCTTGTCTTGTCTCTTGTCATTAGGTGGACTACACAAATAGCACATGCTCATGGCTTGAAAAGCACAGCACACGAGCTTAATAGGCACACACAGCAGGTATAGATTAGCTCGTGTGCTGAGCTCTGACATCACGTAGAATTGCAAAAAAAATCAAGATTCTGTGCAATTGAAAGTAAACTATTCATGAAAAAATCGACTCTGGGACTTGACACCAAATGTCTTAGGATTACATAAAACGCCTACATCTAGTGTCATCTCGAACAAAAAAGTTTTTGAAATCTACTCCGGGACTACTAAATAAATTTAAGGTTTCCGAAATCGCCATATATTTTTTTGAAAATTTTTTTGCCATCTCGAAAATTTTTTCTCCGAAAGATCGACTCTGGGACTGTTGAGATTCCAAAAATAAAAAAAAATTAATGCCGAATGTGTTATCTCGGAAAAAATCGATTCTGTGACTTGGAAAAAATTAGAGATTTCCGAAATCGAAATATTTTTTGATGCCAAATGTCTTAGAATTGCATGAAACTGAAAAAAAATAGATATCCGAAATCGAAAAAAAAACAAAAATTATGCTAATACCTTATGATCAAAAAAGAACCGGAATTTTCATTTTAAAATTCCCGCGCTTGTCCAATCGGTAAACTTTTATTCTCTCGACGATTTGCTTCGCCGATTCAATGTTTTCTTCAGTAACAGATGTTGTTGGGCGGCCAGGGATCTCATCTTTGAAGCGTTTATACCACTCGTATGCCTGTGTTTTTCCTAGACACGATTCACCAAAGGCCTTTTTTAACATTTTCAACGTTTCGGAACACTTAAATCCATTTGTAACACAAAATTTGATGCACGCACGTTGTTCTAAATTTTCATCCATTATAAAAATCGCCACACGAAAATTTTTCAACTTCTTTGTATAGACGCCAAACAAAAACTAATCGTACGATATGCGTCAAAATTTGACAGAATGTATATAAAAGTGTTGCCAACGTTGAGAGAATAAAAGTTTACCGATTGGACAAGCGCGGGAATTTTAAAATGAAAATTCCGGTTCTTTTTTTATCATAAGGTATTTTTGAATTGCATGAAACGTCAAGATTTGGTGTTATGTTGAATAAAAAAATTGTTTGAAAGAGATCGACTCGGACTTTTTGAGATTTCTGACATTTAGGACATTTTTTTATCCGAAATATCTTAGAATTGCATCAAATGTCCAGATCTGGTGTTATCTCCAAAAATAATTTTTTGAGAAAAATCGACTCTGGGAATTGATATTTCTGAAAGCGAAAATTTTCTTTTGGTGCCTTAGAATTGCATGAAATATTAAGATTCAGTGTCATAAAAAAAAAACTATTTTTGAAAAAAGTCGGAATTTGAGATTTCCGAAATCTAGAAAAAATGTTGATGCTAAATGACTTAGGATTGAATAAAACGCCGAGATCTAGTGTCATCTAAAAAATAAAATTGTAGAAAAAAATTCTACTCTGAGACTTAAATAAATTTAAGATTTTCGAAACCGCCATTTTTTTAATTTTGGTCATCCCGGAAAATAAATTTTTTTCGAAAGAGAAAAGATATTTCAAAAATCGAAAAAAATAGTTTTGAATGTCTTAGAATAACATGAAACATTATAATTCGGTGTGATTTGGAAATGAATAGAGAACTTTGATCTGATGCCAAATGTATTAGAATTTCATAAAACTGAAAAATTTGGAGATTTCCGAAATCGAAATTTTATTTTAATGCTAAATATATTTGAATTGCACGAAACGTCTAACAAAAAATTTTTGTTGTGAAAAATCGATTGAGAAAATTTCGTGATACCCGAAATAAAAAAAAAAATTATGCCAAATATCTTAGAATTACATGAAATGTCAAGGTTTGGTGTTTTCGAAAAAAAATTCAGAAAAATAGACTGGGATTTAAAAAAAAATTGAGATTTCCAAAATCGAAATTTTTTTTCTTATGCCAAATTTTTTCAAATTACATTAATCTGTAAAACTCGAAAAATTTTTTGTTGATGCCTTATATTTTTGGATTGCATGAAACGTCAAGATCTGGTGTTATCTCGAAAACAAATTTTTTGAGAAAAACCAACTCTGGTACTTTTAAAAATTTTGAATTCAGTTTGAGGTTTTGGAGTTCTAGAAAGGGTTGTTTACTATATCAATTAATAATATCGTAATGTTGTCAATTTGATTTCTAAAGGCTCTTTTGAAATGAGCTTTCTGTTTCATTCTAATATTCTAATAATATCTAATAACATTTATTATTCTAGTGAAATTATTCTACTAAACGCTCAAATGACAATTTATTTTTGTGAAAGTTTTGTGGCTCTTAGAAGGGTCGATTAATTGAATTTTTTTTTCTTTTGTTCACTTTTCGGTGAATTGTATTCGGATGCACAAAACCAGAAACTATATTACGATGAAGATTCGATGCCCATAAAAGCGAATTGCACAAAAAGCAAACTGTTTCGATTTACTGCTAAATAATCCATTTCAAGTAAAATCTCATTAGTTTTTTTTTTGTAAAACGCTTTAAATTTAAAAAAAAAACGATGGTTATCATTTCTCCTACTTTCTACACAGTTGATAACCAAAAGCAGTAGGTCAGTAGACGAGCCGAATGTTCTGCAGCAGAACTGCTCACAGTGCGGATAGATTCAATATTGATGCAATTTTTGTGAAGGATTTTCTAACACACAGAATTTGAATGTCGATTATGTCATTTAGAATTTGCATATTTCAACAAAAGAAACTGTCATAATACTACTCGGAACTCATTTTTGGTTTTCATAAGGGTGATCATAACTTTGACCACTAGGCGGCACCACTTACTCATATCCGATTTAGCTTTAATTTCCCATATAAACTTTTTTCAAAGTGCTTAAACTCTGGAGCACTACTACTTTTCGAAATTTAGAGATGACCCCTGAATAGTTTGCGCTCTAGTGACCATTCAGGACAAAATAATAAATGTTTTTCGTCGTTCCGCAGTCTACCACGAACTTCGTTACAATACCTCGCTCAACAATCCATGCTTCACCAATCCGTGCTCTCATCTATGCCTGCTCGTCCCCGGTGGTAGACGTTGCTCTTGCCCGGACAACACAGTGCAACAGGTGTCCCACCGTAGCACTGCGGAAGTTATTTGCGATGCACGTAAGTCACTATATTTTGTTTAGAAAATTGTAGCCTATCTAACAACAAACATCCTTCTCTAGCTGCCGAACGACCACGACCTTCACCACGGGTGTGTCCCTGTCAGAACGGTGGTCTCTGCAAGGAGGACGACACCGGAAACGATTTGGTGTGTGCCTGTCTGCCCGAGTTTACCGGAGTGCACTGTGAGTTCTACAGCGAGCGAATGTTCGGATCCAGTCCTGGCAGTGCCGCGTCCATCTACATTCCGATCCTGGTAGCCATCCTGATAGCAGCGACCGTGGGCTCGTACTTCATCATCAAGAAGCGACCATTGTAAGTTTCGTACAAACCTGTTAAATCTATGGATCGTTTGCGGTAAACCATTTCTCTTGTTTTTAGCGGAAAACCAAGCCTTACATCATCCCAGAGCGTCTCGTTCCGGCCCGGTACGAACGTTGAGTTCAATTCGGCCGAATTTCCATCCGGTCGTCCGGCGACCGGGGTGCTACCGGCAGGCGGTGGCGTAGCTCCCCTCGACGGCTACAGTCTGGACACGTTGAACAACAAGACCACCGACTTCAGCAATCCGATGTACGATGCGGTCCAGTCCGGTACGAACGATCCCAGTATCGGAAATGGTTCAGGTAAGTTTTTCGAACGCACCTATTTGAACATTTCTCGAGTAGTTTGTCAAGCAGTTTTCAAACAGTTTTTGAGTCGTTTTTAGCAGCTTCCAAACAGTTTCTGAGCAGTTCGAGGAATTTTTGGAAAAGTTTTGAGTCGTTTTTCATCAGTTTTTAGAACAGTTTTTGAACGTTTTTTGAGCAGTTTTTCGTGCAATTTTTTGAACATTTTTAAGCAGTGTTTAGACCTGTTTGGAGCAATTTTTCGTGCAGTTTCTTTAGCAGATTTTGAGCACTTCTTGAGTAGTTTTATAAGCACTTTTCGAGCAGTTTCTGGTACAGTTTTCGTGCCGTTTTTTCTAACTGTTTTTCGAGTAGCCTTCGAGCCATTGTTAGAGCAGTTTTTACCAGCTTTCCTAGGAACACGAGCAATTTGTTTTTGAACAGTTTTCAAACAGTTTTTAGAGCAGTTTTTGAGTAGTTTTTTAGTATTTTTTTCTAGCAGTTTCCAAACAGTATCTGAGTAGTTCGAGAAATTTCTGGAGAAGTTTTTGAGCCAGTTTTTGTAGAAGTTTTCGAGTAGTTTTTTGAGTAGTTTTCAAACAGCTGTTTCCGAGCAACACGAGCAATTTGTTTTCGAGTAGCTTTCAAACAGTTTTTAGAGCAGTTTTTGAGTCGTTTCTTAGTAGTTTCCACACATTTTCTGAGCAGTTCGAGAAATGTTTGGAGAAGATTTTGAGCCAGTTTTTGGAGAAGTTTTCGAGTAGTTTTTTTTTAAAGCTGGCTTAGAGGAGTTTTTGAGCATTTTTTCTGCAGCTTTTAGAACAGTTTTTGAACGATTTTCGAACAGTTTTTCGTGCAGTTTCCAAACATTTTGTGTTTGACTTTAGATTTTGAAGATTCCCATGCTTTCGAATCCGTTGAATTTGATAAAAAAAATGTCACTTCTTAGACCGTAGCTACAGATTGCTTGCCTAACGGGAATTCTCTTTTGGTAACATTTCATAATGATTTCATTTTCTTTCACCACAGGTATCTACGAAGTCCCGTCGGATGTGACGGCCAAGGGTGGCAAAGGGGCAGCGGCGACCATTGGGCCCTTCACGGAACCGGTGTCCGCAATTCTGGCGCCCAGCAGTATAACGCATCGTACGTCACCTCAGTTGCACCTGCGCCCGAAAGAGCTCAGCCCGTCGTCGCATGACACCGGCAAAGATACCCAACTGCTGGTGGAGGAAGAGGAGGACAAGTCCGAGTGCTGATGAGCGGCGGCGGCGGCGGTGACATATCAAAAACATACACAATGGAGAGTGATTGAGAACGATTTGAGAGAGACCGAGAGAGTTAGAAAGAGAGAGAAAACCCGTACACATTACAGGCGAGCGTCTAATCGCACAATATTCTGGGTTAAACGCAAGCAAGTAATATTTATATTAGTTTTTTTTGTTGTTGATTGGAGCCAAGCTCAAGCGAAATGCTAATTCACCGGTCCGGTTTTTGTTTTTATTCCGGATGGGCTTTCGCCAATAACGTGCGATCGCGACACGGACGACACGCACACAGATGCAAGCAAACACTGAATCATTCCCGGTTGAAAGTTTATTTTTTTAAATATCTAATATATCTATGCATAAAAGTGGTACGGACAGAGAAACCGGCATCAGGCAAACGGAATAGGATGTACATGAAAGAGTTCTGAAAGCGTTTGTACATAGACTTTAAATGTAGTATCGTTAAATTTTACAAAATTGATATTTATATACAAACTATATAAAGACGGAGCTGATAATTTCAAGTTAAAACGCAGAAGGAAAGGCTAGTTTTAATTGGTTTTTATGTTGTTAATGGCAAACACACACAAACAAACACACACCCACAAGGGGTCCAAGAGATATCAAAATTTTTAAGGCGCGTTTTGAACAGTATACAGCTGCTTTTATAAAGAATCGTAACATTTGATGACTGATCGTGCAATCTGAAACAAGTGAGTGAGTGATTGAGAAAGATAGAGAGAGAGAGAGAGAGAGAGAGAAAAACTAATCGACAATTGACATGATATTGTTTGAATTGCTATACTGACGGACGGCCGATAGTTAAGCTGCCCGAACGATCGGATAGGCGAACTCGTATATATTTATCAGAGAGGTGATATTTTCATATATGATTATACAAAACTTTCCTACTTTAGAAAAGAAAAAAAAACAAACACCAACACGCTCACGTGCGCACAGAAACATACACAAACACACATCCAAACACGCGCACTCATACCAGTCCGGTGAAGTATTGTGGGATTTCCACCCAAATCGAGCAGCTAATCCGTCCAAAACGAGAAACGAAACATTCCATTATTCGGTGGTTCTAGTGTAGGAAAATCGCAGGCGGAAGCGGAAATCGAAAAGCTCTAAAGTGTCTTGATATAGCCAATAATACCAGAACTGAATGAATCACGAGCAAACTACCCCGCGCATGTTAGGAACAAACTAAGTAAAAAAAAACTATTCTAAAAACCAACTGAGGTATCACAAGTCTATAGTTTTTAACTGAAAAGTATTCTTATTCTAATACTAATACAGCAAAATGCTTGGCAGTGGAAGCCGAGTATGGACAATGGATCTGAGAGTGAAAACAGAAAACCTGTTGACCAAGTCGTGTAACTGAAAGTGATTTCCTATATTTTTTTTTGTTTTTACTAAGAATCAAACTAGCGAAACATTCCTGGGGAGGTGTATAGAAGAACCCCTTCCCAGTAGACAGACCGGCACCACTTTCAAGAACCAGCGTTGCCCGAACTGTGCAGGTGAATATGAGGGCGCTGAAAGCAATATGACCCAGCAATACCCGAAATTCGATTGAGGGAAGTAGGGGTGTAAAAAGAACTACACGGTTGAAAACAGTTTAAGCGAGCAAGAAAAAAAAACGCAATGCAGAGGTAAATATTTTAAAGAACTGTTTTAAATAAAAGTATTTTAAAGACAAAGGGGTGTAGCGTTTTTTTTTATCCTCATTCCGATTATTCCATTCAGTCCAATGTATGTTTCCATCATCATCTTAAAATTGCTTGTCATGAAATTACTGGTGTTCACCCAGCCAAAAAACGTAGTGGCCCTTATTACCGTTCTCGCTTCCACTTTCACTTACATGTCACTTCACTTGATTTTCCCTATTACCAGTATCACGCAAAGTGAAGTGATCACTGTAGTAGAAAAAACTTATTTTTTCAACAAAATGTTGGTGACGTGATGTTCATAATGACATCTAGTGCATCCAAGTAATTACATTTGTCTCTGAAGCGACTTCCTTAATAAAGATTTACATTCACTTCACTCGATTTTCACCGTGTAGTGAAAGCGGTAATAAGGGCGATAGTCTCATTGAACACAAAGAACCGAGCATGCTTCATTGCTTTCCATATGCAGCAAAAAAAAAAAATCTCAAATCAGCGTCAGACGGCAAAGCGGAGAGTGAAGTGAAGAGAGACTTGCGATGTAACGTGTAATGATTGCTGGCGGAGAGGTTGCCATAGAGATATGACTACAATTGAACGGCGTGGCGCCCGAGCACAGCTGAACATGCTCGGTTCTTCTGTTCAATCGGTTCGAATCCCGTCTTTGTGGTAGCTTTTTCGCTGTTTTTTAATCTGTTTTCTCGCATTTTGGTAGTGAAGAAAGTTACTCCAACTTAGTAACGACTTCAACGCTTCGCAACGTCTTTAATCAACATGAATAACGGTTCTTAGACTTCGATTTTGCACGGTAATAGCTATCCAACAAGCCATAGTTTGTCAATTCCATCCATTTCTAACGGAGGTATCGATATTTTTGTGTAAGCGACTTTTCGTCTTATTCCAGTAGTAGGAGTTTTACGCGCTTGATAATGAAGCGATGTTTCGGAGCAAAGTGATGCAATACAAGTGCATTTCAATACTGTTTTATGTAATAGTTTCTTAGCACCCAAAAAACAATGCACAGCACCCTTTTTCATGACGTTTCAATTTTAGCAACACAATCGTGCGAACTCGACATAACAGTTCGGCTGAAAAGTTCGTATCGTTTAATAGAAACACACATTTTTTTGCCAAAATTCGTTTTTATTATTCAACATAATTGCCATCAGAGGCGATACAGCGATTATAGCGATCTTCCAACTTTTCGATACCATTTTTGTAGTACGATTTGTCCGTTGCCTCAAAATAGGCCTCAGTTTCAGCGATTGCCTCTTCATTGCTTCTAAATTTTTCACCAGCGAGCATTCTCTTGAGGTCTGAGAACAGGAAAAAGTCACTGGGGGCCAAATCTGAAGAATACGGTGGATGAGGGAGCAATTCGAAGCCCAATTCGTTCAATTTCAGCATGGTTTTGCGTTGTTTTTTTTTGATCGATTGTGAGCTCACGCGGCACCCATTTTGCACAAAGCTTTCTCATATCCAAATATTCGTGAATAATATGTCCAACACGATATCTTTAGGGTGTCAGCTATCTCGATCAACTTCACTTTACGGTCATTGAAAATCATTTTGTGGATTTTGGACGTCCACTGCGTTCATCGTCTTCGGTGCTCATATGACTTGTATGAAATTTTGCAAACCACTTACGAATTGTTGCTTCGCCCGGTGCAGAGTCTGGATAACACTCATCAAGCCATTTTCTGGTATCGGCGGCACTTTTTTTCATCAAAAAGTAGTGTTTCATCAACACACGAAATTCCTTTTTTTCCATTTTTTTTTCACAATAACAAAAGTAGCTTCACTCGAAATGCAATATCTCACAAACTAATAATCAGACAGCTGTCAAATTTATACACGTATCTTTTGAAGGTTGGTACTAACTGAAAATGGTATGGATTTAATTCTAGTGGCGCCCTCTCATAGAAACGATACGAACTTTTCAGCCGATCTGTTATGTAATAGAAAAATGCCATATTTCGAAATTCAAAACAATTTCATATTTATATTGATTTATATTGCATTGCTGGAAGAACACAACTTCTTAAACCCTCTTAATCGAAGAAGTTCATCGAGATGAGTAAATTTGTGTGTGAAAAATATTTTAAATAATTTTTCGGATATGGCTTAACAGATTTCTACAAACTTAGACTCATATGAACAGTCCTATACTTCCATGTAAGGTTTCTGAATTTCATTTGGATCCGACTTCTGGTTCCGAAACTACAGGATGATATATGTAATGGAATTCAAATTTTGCTCGTAGATGGCTGAACCGATTTCGTACATATAATATTTAAATGAAATGTCTTAAGGTCCCATAAAAACTGCTTGTTTTTTTAATCAGATCTGACTGCCGGTTCAGGAGATAGAGGGTGATTAGTGTAAAAATTTCACACAATTTTGTCGGGTTTATCGAGTTCATAGATTTTGAGAGATGATGACCAAATAAACTCATTTCGGTTTTACCGGTATTCAGTTTTCGATACCGGAAAGTACTTAAAAATTTTATTTAGAACGCACTACGATTTCTCTTTCTCTTCTAAAAATGTCGATTCTAATAAAATGGTTAACAATGCATTAGGCGAATTTAACAGACTTTTGTTACATCGATTTCCGAATTCCGGTTCCGAAAGTATCGGTAATAGCTAAAAGAAGGTCAAAACGAATAAAATGGATGGTTCAATTTATTTGATGTTGAAGAATCTGAACTCTGAAACCGAATTTTTGAAACCAAATGCTAGAACTGTATTCAGGACCTGAATTCTGAAACTCAATTTTGGTACTAGATTCTGAAACTGTGATCTGGAACTGAATTCGAGACCAGGGTTCTGGTTCGGTACTGAATTTTGAACCTGAATCCTACCACTGAACCTACAACTGAACTTTGGACATGGATTCTGGTCGGCAGCTGAATTTAAGTGAAGGAATTCCGGTCCATGCTTCAGATTTCATTGTCGGATCCGGGCTTCAGATTTCATTGTCGGATCCGGAGTTCTGCTCCGAAATTCAACTCTGGAATCCAGATTCGGAAATAAGTTAAAAAATCTTAAAAATCTAGTTCCTGAATTTAGTTACATTTCTAGAATTATGATATTGAATTTTCGATCAAAATTCTAGACCTATATTCGGTAACTAAATTCTGAACCCAGATTCAGGCATGCATTTTAGAATTGAATTCTGGAAATAAAGGATGATTTTGGCAACACTGTATTTGACAGATCACGCGTGAACTGAGCCTTGTGTCATTGTCAAACTAGTTCAGTTTGGTCTATAATTTAATCATGTTAGCAAAGTTGGAGGAAGACCCGCTTTTTCATCGAAAAATTGTGTTCAGCGACAAAGGTCATTTCTGGTTGAATGGATATGTTAACGAACAAAATTGCTCCATCTGGAGTGAAGACCAGCCAGAAGCATTGCACGAGCTACCAATGCATCCTAAAAAAATCACTGATTGGTCTGGCATTATTCGTGAAATACCGGCCGATATGTTGGAGAGAGTGTGCCAAAATTAGACCTTGTGCTTGGACCATGCAATGATTATGTACACTCTGGATCGGCTGTCTGTTGAAACAGAAGGTCAAATTCCACTACAGGAATGTAATACCTAGTCTTTGCTTTGCATGGGCCATATAAAGCGGAGTCGCGGCCAACATTAGTATGGAATCATCTTCAAACATTCACCCCGATTCTGCAATCCGACGGATTTGTGATACGAACGATTCTACACTTTCGTTCGAGTTCGAATTTTGCATTATTTATTCCGTTCGACCTGTATGATTCGTTCGGGACACTTGAAATTTCGAACACCAACCATCAAAGCTGTCAACACTACTTACACGTTCTTTTTCTATTTATATTATTCATTTCTTAGTAAACGAAACCGTCGCACTTGTATAAACAAATTAGAACGATTCTAAACCGAACAGAAGTAATACGTACGCAAGTCGATCGAGTAATCACCCCTATTCTGTTCGTCGATCGATTCGAAATATTTCGATCGAATGTACAATTTCCATTCTGCATTCCGTTCGAGTTGGGTATGAACTCGAATATCATTCGTTCGAGTTGTTCAATTTTCGAACATTACTCGATCGACTTGCGTACGTGCGACTTCTGCTCGGTTTAGAATCGTTCTAATTTGTTTATACAAGTGTGACGGTTTCGTTTACCAAGAAATGAATAATATAAATAATATAGAACGTGTAAGTAGTGTTGACAGCTTTGATGGTTAGTGTTCGAAATTTTAAGTGTTCCCGAACGAGAGTCGATCAAATCATACAAGTCGAACGGAATGAAGAATGCAAAATTCGAACTCGAACGAAAGTGTAGATTCGTTCGTATCACAAATCCGTCGGATTGCAGAATCGGGGTGAATGTTCGAAAATTTAACAACTCGAACGGAATGCAGAATGGAAATTGCACATTCGATCGGAATATTTCGAATCGATCGACGTACAGAATAGGGGTGATTATATTCACCCCTATTCTGTACGTCGATCGATTCGAAATATTCCGATCGAATGTGCAATTTCCATTCTGCATTCCGTTCGAGTTGGGTATGAACTCGAATATCATTCGTTCGAGTTGTTAAATTTTCGAACATTACTCGATCGACTTGCGTACGTGCGACTTCTGCTCGGTTTAGAATCGTTCTAACTTGTTTATACAAGTGTGACGGTTTCGTTTACTAAGAAATGAATAATATAAATAATATAAAACGTGTAAGTAGTGTTGACAGCTTTGATGGATAGTGTTCGAAATTTCAAGTGTTCCCGAACGAGAGTCGATCAAATCATACAAGTCGAACGGAATGAAGAATGCAAAATTCGAACTCGAACGAAAGTGTAGATTCGTTCGTATCACAAATCCGTCGGATTGCAGAATCGGGGTGAATGTTCGAAAATTTAACAACTCGAACGGAATGCAGAATGGAAATTGCACATTCGATCGGAATATTTCGAATCGATCGACGTACAGAATAGGGGTGATTATATTCACCCCTATTCTGTACGTCGATCGATTCGAAATATTCCGATCGAATGTGCAATTTCCATTCTGCATTCCGTTCGAGTTGGGTATGAACTCGAATATCATTCGTTCGAGTTGTTAAATTTTCGAACATTACTCGATCGACTTGCGTACGTGCGACTTCTGCTCGGTTTAGAATCGTTCTAACTTGTTTATACAAGTGTGACGGTTTCGTTTACTAAGAAATGAATAATATAAATAATATAAAACGTGTAAGTAGTGTTGACAGCTTTGATGGATAGTGTTCGAAATTTCAAGTGTTCCCGAACGAGAGTCGATCGAATCATACAAGTCGAACGGAATAAAGAATGCAAAATTCGAACTCGAACGAAAGTGTAGATTCGTTCGTATCACAAATCCGTCGGATTGCAGAATCGGGGTGATTATATTAATCGTTCTGTCGATTCCAATGAAGATTAATTCAATTTTCTCAATTTGTTTCTTTTTGTTTTGAAACTCAAATCAAATTGTAGAGCTGGAAGCTAGTCTGAACGTCAATTTCAGTTGCAGGATTCAGATTCATAATTCCGATTCAAGTCCACAGTTTGTTAGTCCAAATCTAGAATCTAGGTCCTGATCTCTATTTCAGATTTCATATCAAAAATTCAAGCTTAAAATAAAGAACTGAAATTCGGTTTCAGTTTCAGAATTCTGGATACAGATTTTGAAACTGCATTCTAGAACTGAACTCTAGACCTGTTTTCTGATCTGAACTAAACGAGTCCAGTTCGCAGGCTAGAATGAATGAAGAACCTAATTTTTACCTTCTTTACTAATCAATCATTTAGGAAACTTTAAATTTCGAGTTATGATAAATTTCGGAAATGCGTTCCATAGTTAAGTAAGACGTATTCACGGCAAAAAAAAACACCAGTTTATTTTGAAAAATGCATTGAGTAAGTTAATTGAATATCGGTACACTGAATACCGTCCTACCCGCGGTTTGAAAGAGTATTAGGTTTTTTACCGTCACTGCTAACCTCAATCGGATGAACACATTTTGACAGTTCAGCAGTACGGTTTGTAAACAGAAATTTCTTTTGTTTGTTTATTGACAAATTGGATCAGACCATGTACGGTCCGTATCGCCTAAATAAAGTTTTAAAACATTTGTTCACGATTGAATACGGTTCCTTTTTGATATTTATTAAATAAAAGTGACTAGTTGCAAAGTGTAAAGATGATTGTTTTAGATGTGCTCTTCGATTTTTGTTTAAGCTTGTTTGTAAACAGTACCGCTGAACTGTCAAGGATGAATACTTGTTCATTTGTGTCGTCACGATGAAAAACCTTATAGACAGAGAAAGTGTCATAAATACTCTCGCAGTTTGCTCCCACAACCGCTTCATTCGCTGTGTCTTTCTCACTACTCCTGTGTGCGAAAATTCATTCCGTTCATTTCAGTCAGTGTCATCGCAGCGTGGCATCGAAAAAAAAACCGCTAGACGCCACAGACCGTTGCTTTTTACGTGCGGATGAGAGTGAAACCTTGTTTTTCCTTCCTGCTCTTCCACCCGATGAACCGTGCGAAAGATTCAAACAGAACCGACGGACGGCAACGAGAAGGACAGATCCGCGTTTGTCACATCAGTCTCGATTGATTCGCGATTTGGCGCAGTTCAGTTTGGCGAGATTTCAGTTTGTGTTTTCGTCCGTCGAAGAGGTAGATTTTTTTTTATTCTGGCAATCTCCTTTCAAGAGTGGTATTTTCCGTTCTGCTGTGAATTATTATGCTCCTGAGGCATATTTTGTTCGTGCTAGTCCGCTGGTGATGAGAAAAAATTGTGATCTCTTTTACGTGTGAAATTGTGATTGAATTGATGCCCTAGATCTTGCAATTGGGTTACGTGAGGTCCCGAGCCGATAAAAAAGCGTAATTTTCAGTGGAGGTGACATTCGTTGTTTATCGGTGTATTATTTGGGTTTGTAGCCGCACTCGTACGTAAAACATAAGAAGATAAAAAGCTGCTGGGGACCTGCACTGAGTGGAGCTTATCATTCTTATCTCTTGTCTTATAATAAACCTTGTCTATCTTTGTTGAAAATTTATTTGCCATAAAGTCAAAATTTGCTTCTTCCCCACAGCAGGCCATGGTTCGATTATGCAACCGTACGAAAATGTGCTTCATGCTGACAAATTGACAGAAAAAGGGTGAAAGAGTGCAACTATATGCAACTCAGTTGCATTTTCGCCAGGATGACTAGATGCGGCTATGTTCACTCTACATCCTCAATTTGCTCGGCGGCGGCGGTGAAGCGCTCTCGTTTCGTGGCACCTGTTGGTTTGTTTTGTTTACGTTAATATCGCCGTTTGTTCATACATTATTCAGCGTGCCGAGCCTCCAGGTAGGATTAGGTATATGTAGGTATAAGATATTGGAAATGGGAGCATCGAAAACAGTTGTTCATTGACAGCGAAAACTGTAGCAGTATTTGAAGCTCACGTACTTCTGGGATACGTTTTCTTTGTAGGAGATCTCCGTGACCGATTTGAATGAATCTCCTAAATTGCTGCAATATTGTTTCCATGGGGGTACAAATTGATGGCTATAAACAGCTTGGAATTTGAAACTTAACAAATTCCGTCGGTGTTTGGCAATACCGATACTGCTGATGATAGACTTTTATATTCTACTTTTTTTTTGTTTATTATTTTCAAAATTCACATTAAACGAATTTTTCACTATTATCCTTATCGGAAATCCAGGAGATGTTTAGCTTTCCTCGAATCCAGAATAATTTTTTTTTTCAAAATCTCGATTCATGCGAATCGCAGTAGGCCATAACACAATATGTTCTAGTTAAACCTAAAGGTGTGATAGTCTTGGCAATCGTCAGACGTCTGATCAAAGGAAAAATAAATTAAGAATAGCTCCAGAAAGTGTTTTTTTTTGCAATTTTAAATTTAATAAATGTCTCAAACAATAGATGCCTGTCAACATAACCTCTAATGATCTTTTTCTGTTGGTTGATCAGAAAATCGCAAATTAAATCAATTGTTAGCTTTCGTTCGTAGTTCCATATGTTGTAGAGTTCCTTATATTTGTGACTACAACTTCTCTTCAATGCGAAGCAGTCCTACTTGAGCTTGTGATAGGCGTTAGCACGTCAACACTTTTCCACAGTCTATTCTAAAAAGATATCGGAGTTTACAACTCAAATAAACATAAAAGTAATTGCATTCATCCACTTTATGGTGTGATCCTCAGACTCGAATAGGTACACAAACCTTACATCAATTGCGACAGCTGTAGAGCTTTCTTTTGTGACTCTCCAAAAATTGATTGACTGGCGACGAGGAGGAAGCAAATGAACTAACTCGCTAATTAATCAAACAGAGCTGGATTCAATATTTAGGTTTCCTAACTTATGCTTACGATTCGAGGTCGATTGATACGTATCCGTCACGGTTCATTTCTGGATGCTGTTATCCTCCTGAAGGGGCTATTGTACCAATAGTCATCTCATCAGTAGAGTCGCAATTTTCAGAAGACGTCAATTGTCAGTTAAAGGCTTTCCATATTTGTTCCAAATTCATTCAAATTCAAGGCTTCAAGCAGTTGAGCTAAATTTGGAGAAGATTTACCTTTCATTTCCCGACTGCAACTAGAGAATCGAATGACACACGGCAGCCGAAAAATCCCATCTTTATTCATAGAATTCGTGTGCCGAAATATCTCTCCGGCATCAACTGAATAACAATCCTAATCTACAGTCGTATATCTACGAAAACTCAACAAAAACATTCGCATACTATCAAAGAGAACAATTTCTGAAACTCGTTATCGTTAAATATGGGATACGTGTTCGTTCAATTTGATGAAGTTGGATTGATAAAGAAAGGATTTTCTCCGTGTGCAACTGCAATAGCAGTAATGGTTTGGTTATTTCTTTCTTGTTTTCTTAGGCTACGAACGAATCGAATAAATCGCACGCATTTTTTTTTATATTTTTCGGTCACATTCGAGACCATTCGCTTTCTTTCATACCAACGACTACGAAGTGTAGCAAAAAAAAAAACGAAAAACCAACGTTGTGCTGGTGAGAATGAAGTAGACGTGCAATATTTGGAGATGAAATGCAGCTTACGGACAGTGTCTCTGTTGTAGAATAGAGCGGTTCACCATTTTTACTGGCATTTTTTGATCTCCGTTGAATCAATACAATTTCCTGATCACCAACCGAGTCAGCTGTAACAGCAAAGCCGATTAGATGTATTCAGAGAATTGCAAATGCACGTTTTTATATAAAGCTCTCCACACTGACATTGGCTGATAAGGCTGGCAAAACACGTGTTGAAATCCTTGTGAAATATTGTTTTTGAAATAATGTTGTTATTTATAACATTTCCTGGTCAAGTTCGACTTGGTTATCGATGATGATTTTTGTACCGTCGAGCAAAGATCATGAAGCCTCGTCAGCGTTTGCATTACGAAACTACTAACGTACAGAAAACGATAACAAGGTGCAAAGATCGCCCGGAATTGGCCTATGTTTTAATACTGTTGAGTCATCGCGTAGATTGATAGATAGAAGATAGATACTAAATGATAGCGTTTGCAGAATCCACCGAACGAACTTTGATGAAGATGTCGACTGTTGCTAGAAAATTTCATACATAACTGCTTCAATCTGTATAGGGAAATACGAACAAAGATATGTTGCGTATTGATGATATCACAAGTAAAATTAATATGTTTCTTTCCTCATTCTTATCTCTACAGTCAAGCATAGTTCAGATTCGTTTTATATAATGATTTGCAATCATCGCAGCACAAATTAAGTTTTTTATTTTTCATTTATTTAGACCTATTGTGCCGAGGTGGACAATATTTATAATTTTGTTTCATATGAAACAGTGTTGAGTTTCACCTAAATAAGGAACACTTCGCTCAAATATGGAAAATCTCGTGGAAATACCAACGCTTAAAAGACAAGATGAAGCTCGTAAAACTATTTTATTCAAAAAACGGTTCGAATCTTACCACGATATCTAGTCAGAAAATTAATTATGTTCCAAAGCTTGAGCGATTTTCTCCTAAATTTGACATTAATTCACTTTGGAGGTGATTTTTTACCCTATTCAGGAAATATTCAATGTTTTGACTGGTTTGAATTTAGTCAATTTTAAATCAACAATTTTAATATGGTTTGTTGAACCGTTCGCAGTACGAACTTCGCACCAAACGAGTGCACATAAAACCAACAACAGTTGCTTTGTGTTCGAGAAAAATGCAATGTGTACATTGGTTTGAAAGCGTTTTTGTGACTTAAGATAATTAATTGTTCATTATATCTGCATTTCACCACGTTATCAGAGATATCATCACCAATTTGTGATAGAATTTTCAGTAGTATGATCAGTACCAATTCGTGATAGAATTGATTATGACAATGAATCACAAATAACTCGATATTGAAATTTTCTAAAATATTTGATGTGTAATGAAGGTAAAAATTTTATGCTTAATTAATTTTAGCCTGCGTAGCTGTCTCTTAGTTCAGACCAGAATCCAGGTGCAGAACTGAATTCTGAAATTCGGTTTCAGAATCAAAGATTAGATTTGGTTTTTCATTTCCAGAATCTAGATCTAACATTCAGTTCCTCGTTCAGAATCTATGGCCTGAATCGAGTTCCACAGATCTCTGGAACTGAAATTGAATTTGAGAACTTGATTATAAGCCAGGCATTTGGAACCGAAACTCTAATTTATTTTCGGAAATAAATTCTGAACTTAGATCTGGATTTTGAAATAGATTTCTGGAACTGAAATTTAGATTCAGATCAGAATTCAGTGCCAACATTTCAGTACATATTCAGACTTAAAATTCAAATTCGGAATTCAAGAACTGAGTTATGAACCTGAATTTGTACTGCAGACCGAAATCTAGGAATAGAATTCAGATCCAAAACTCTGATGTATTTCCAGAATTCTGTTCTAAAATGCATTGCAGAAACCAGGTTCAGAATTCAGTCTCAGAATGCAGGTCTGATAGATCCTAATTCTGATCTAAATTTATGAAAGAGAATTTTGGATCCTAATTCTAGACCTGTATTCTAGGAGTGTAACTAAATTCAGGGACTAGGTTCTGAAGATTTTTGAACTAAAATCAGGCTCTGGATTATATAGCTCAGTTTAGATACTAAATTCTGGATCCGAATTTGAAATCTGAATCCTGAACCGAATCAATTCCGAACCAGAATCCTGGTCTCGAATTCTATTCCAAAATTCAGTTCCAGCTCACAGCTTCAGCGATCAGTTCCTCAAAACAAATTCAGAATTCAGTTCTAAAACTCAAATACAAAATTCAATTCTCGATTTCATGTTCAGAATTCAGCTCCGGAATCTTGCATCAAAATTGGGTTCAGAATATATGTAGAATATAGAATTCAGGGCTGGTATTTGACTTCCAAATTCGATTCTAGAATTCTGGGTTCAGAATTCAGATTCATTAATATCGAAGAAACTGAACCATTCATTTTATTCGTGTTCTCATCATCCGGTTATGTTTCTGACATTACCCACTCGCCTTTTTTTATCCCGTTTTATCACGTCTGTTTATTTCAGTTTTCGGTTACCTTCGCTTGACTCGCTTCCTCAATCAGATAACCGAACAGTTAATAGAATCAGTGGAGTTGATAATCGTCAGCGTCAATCGTTACTGCTGTATCCTTGTAGACATGAGCCTTAACATGGCCCCACAAGATAATTCTAAAAATCCGACATCCCTAAGCGTAATCGGTCAAAAACAGTGTTACCAAAAAGATACCAGTAAAAAAAGTCACCCTTTACTTAGTGGTAATAGAAGTTTTTATTGAACTGTTTTTACATTCATGCATCGGAGTTGAAAGATTAAAAAAGTGGAACTGAATTTACGAGCTAAATTAGGAACCTGGGCAAAATTCAGGTTTGAAATCCAGATCAAGATTTTTCTTCATGAAAATAGTTGTAGAATATCTTGAACTGAACTTTTGTTCAGAATTGAGATTCCGATTCTAGATTGATTCTAGAACTAAATTTTGAGCTTGAATAACGAATCTGAATTAAGAAACTGAACTCTGTTCCATAATCTAGTTCCAGAACCCAAGCTCCGAGTTCAATTCCAGCTTGCAGGCTCTGAATTCTGAATTAAATTATGATTCAGAAGTCTGTTCCAAAACATTAATTCGGAGTTTAGATCTAAAAACTTGTTCCAGAATACAAATCTAGAATTTATAACGATTTATAATTTTTAGTTGGTTTGACGTAAAGTTGCCATAACTAAGTTCAGTCATTGCAAAATCTAGAATTCATATCTTCAATATTGATCCAGAATTCTGAAGTTGAATTACTGAATCAGAGTTCTGGATACAAATTTCGAACTTAAAGTTCTAAATTCAGTTCCAAAAACTAGTCTAGTTGATTATTGTTCTCGATTTTGTTGGAAAATTGGAGATCGAGATTCAGAAATTAGAATCAGGGTTCAATTCCAGAATCTTAATTTTAATTTTTGAACCTGTATTTTGGAACTAAATTATGTTATCCCATTCATCCACAGGTCGAATTTGAGAAAGGCGCTCCATGGTATAAAGGTAACATATGTCGAGTACTTTACAGCATGTTGGTCATTCTAAAAATCGATAAACGGATTGTGGTATGGTGAGCTATGTAATAGTCTTCAAAAATAGTTGATCATGGGAATTTATAATTTTGAATAAATGATCTTCTGAAGTGCAACAAGAAATCGAAACACTTAATATTTCAAAAGAAAATGACATCAAATTTAATACTCAATCACAATGTAGTCGTTGTAAAAACATCATATTTTCCGCAAAGTTTCATGCTGTTCTCTGCTATTAAATACAGGTTTTACTCCGTACAACAAATTAGTGTCGCTTTCGCTTGAGAAAACTGAAACTGACCCAGGGTAGTTTCATCAAACAAACACTTTTCACGAAACTGTGTTTGGTTCACACTTAGCAATAAGGATTCGAGCAAATGCGGTAAAAGAATCAGGTTCGAAACTGACTCGATTTTCAGTTCAACGACGTTAAAACTAGGGTCGAAGCTGGCTTCAAACAAACGGTTAGACACCAGTTAGGGTGGAAACTGGGTTAGGTCTGGCATCAAGCGAAAACGACAAAACAAAACGTCCTAATCAGTATTTTTATTTTCGTCATTTTACTAACAAAAATGAAACGCCTTAAATGTTCGCGTGCCGACCGCTAGATGTCCGGCTCCGGACGACTAGGCGTTTGTTTACTTGCCACGCTTACACCTCATTGCCAATTCACGATCGAAGTAACCGGGCGAAGAAGTAAATACCAGCTGCCACACTACCAAGCAACCCTTGCGTCATAAATAAAATTTTACCATTCTTTTTTTTTCGTTTTCTCACGCAGAGAGGCCACCGCTGCACGGTACTTCTTTCTCCCTCGTAACCATACGCAACCATTCATATGTTTTGGTGTGCTGAGAACGGCAAGAACCACGTGATTTCGCTCCCGCAACCGTTGTAAACATACGAGTAGAAGAGAGCGTTTAAATTAGCGTTCTCATCCAGAAGTAGTGAAGAAACAAGAGAACGAGAGCCGCCCCGCACTAAAACCGCAATCATGTCGCTCAGTCTACTTTTGAACGTCACTTCGAAGAGTGGCACGGCTGGAAGTTGTCTGGCGTCCACCCTCGGCAGTAGAAACAGAAGCGTTGGTCAGATATCAACATTGCTGCTATCATCATCGCCTCAACCGAGCAGTATCTCGAGTCCGTCGAATCAGAAGCAGCAACGATCGGCAGCTGGAACTAGAACCATGACGACGTCCGCCTGCACCTACAAACCCTGCGTCACGATTGACAACATCAATCCGGCGATTAAGGTGATGGAATATGCTGTTCGTGGACCGCTGGTTATCCGGGCTGGTGCCATCGAGAAGGAACTGGAACAGGTAAGTTTTCCGCATACGGAACACCTTTTTCCAATCGATTCATAGTTTGTGCAACGTCATCACGTTTGATAATGATTTTGTCCCTTTCTAATTTCTCGGCAGGGAGCGAAAAAACCTTTCAAGGAAGTCATCCGGGCCAACATTGGCGACTGTCATGCCATGGGCCAACAACCGATCACCATCATCCGGCAGGTCAGTGTCCTCACAGTTTTTTTTATCCATTTCTACGATGTTTGTTTAGATACAGTTTTTTTTCCGGAAAAATTATGTAATGCCTAGCGTGCTTGGAGGCTTGGCTGTTTGTTCCCATTTCTGGTTGGTGGCATAACGCGCCTGTGCCCACCAAAGCCTAAACGCGCAATTTGCTAATGTTCAAAGTTTTTGCGTTGGAACCGGAATGGAACTTCAGGCCATTGAATTGATCACAATTAGAATTGATCTGATAATGGGGAAATTTTTAATGCCTAGCTTCCGAAGCCGCTTGGTGACATGTCCCCTTGTTTGATCAGTTGGCTTTGTTAGCGAGCACGCCAGACGATACACAACTCATTATTATCAATTATATATGATGCTCGGAACGCGTCCACTTCACGCCAACTGCACAAAGGCAGTGAATCCGGTGTTGGATTTCTGGTTTTATTTTTTCGTTTCCACTTGCAATGTTTTTGTGCTATCGTTGGTGGGGTTGGTTGGCGTTGGTAGCGGCGCAAATGTGTCACTCACGGTTATGAAAAGGCAGTGGTGCCAGATTCGTGGTTTTTCGTTCATTGGATATCCGGTTGATATGCGGCGTTCTTGCTATGGATAGGAAAAGCTGGCCCAAGACGCTAATTAATAATGCTAATTCACCGAATTAGTAGTGAATACGAAACCTGTTCTTGGTCTTGTCATAATTTTAACTAGACATGGACGAAACCGTTCGTTTTAAAGATCCGCTTAGGGCTTTACATAGTGCCAAAAGAACTATTTCTGTTGAATCGTTTATTGGTTCTTCTGAAATTTTGTATGTTTCTCAAACTATGGGAGCGATAAATTATATTCAGTACGGATTGGCGGCTCCATGCATATAGCTCTGATCTCAGAATTTAGTTTTCGTATGTTCGAGCCTAGACCTGGAAGGATTCGTAGCACCAGCTATGCAATGATTCTGTACCAAGACTGCTTTTTAGTAAACAAATTCAATAAAAGTTCGTGCATTTTGGCACTTTTACCGATAATTATTCCATTTTGTGTACGTCTTCAAACATCGCGGATGTATGCAACCGTTCCAAAATACGCAGTAATGTGTACATTTTCTTAAGGAATTCGATTGCTTTCATTTCCACAATCAATTCGTCAAATAAGAACCCAAGAAGTGCTTGCCGAATCGTTGAGAGTGAGTCAGCAAGCCTTTTCAAAACGTCTCAAGCCCCTGGGCTTGATTCAGAAAGAAGGAAACTGGGTGCCGTACGAGTTGAAACCGAGGGACATCGAGCGCCGTCTATTTGTATGTGAGCAACTGCTTTAAAGACAAAATCGTAAGGGGTTTTTACATCGATTCGTAACCGGTGATAAAAAGTGGGTTCGATACGATAATCCTAAACGCAGAAAATCATGGGGAAAGCCCGGGCATGCTACTTCGTCGAAGGCAAAACCGAATATTCACGGCGCCAAGGTTATGATTTGTATTTGGTGGGACAAGCTCGGTGTGATTTACTACGAGCTCTTAAAAGCTGTGAAACCATCACAGGAGATCGCTACCGAACGCAACTGAAGCGCCTTAGTCGCGCGCTAAAAGAAAAGCGGCCACAATATCAAGAGCGACATGACAAAGTCATCCTCCAACACGACAATGCTCGGCCTCGCGTCGCAAAAGTGGTCAAACAGTACCTGGAAACGCTGAAATGGGAAGTCTTGCCCCACCCGCCGTATTCCCCAGATGTCACCCCTTTTGACTTCCACCTGTTCCGTTCGATGGCACATGGCCTGGCAGATCAACATTTTCAATCCTTCGAAGAGTTGGAAAAATGGATTGCTTCATGGATAGCGTCAAAAGAGGACTCCTTTTTTCGAGCCGGGATCCGAAAATTGCCAGAGAGATGGGAGAAAGTTGTCGCTAGCGACGGACAATACTTTGAATAATACATACAAAACGATTTACACCCTCTCATTTTGCTACTAACGCAAAAGACGTTAGCACCCAGTCGGCGCCATTTCATTGATCAAATGTTATTCTAGATTCGCGAAGAGGCATGAGGCAGGAACGTGAGTGAGTGAGCACTTATCTTTTTTTGACGACCAGGGATGAAAAAAAAATAATGTAAGGAATACTACAGATGGGTCTAATGAAAATTTGACAAAAAGTCTAGATACATTAATTTAAAATCACATCAAAGAGTTCCTAAATACACTCATCTCTATTTTTTGCCTTTTTATGCGAAAGTTCAAAGTTATGCTGTTTTTCTTGTTTCGTCTTAGAAATGCACAAAACATCGAGATTTATAATTCAGAAAAAAAAATGTTTAAGTCAACTCTCTGAGAATATGTTTTTCGAGATAACACCAGTGCTCGATGTTTTATGAATTTTTAACATATGACAATTTTTTTCCTTAGTTTTGCGTTTTTGCCTTTTTCATATCGAAAGGATAGGCAATCGCTGTGAAAACCGTCACATACTATTCGACTCAGTTTGTCGAGATCACAACATAATGTCACTCAATTTCCCCAGAGATGGTTCAAACGATTTTCACAAACTAAGATGCAAATAAAAGGTATTAAAATTTTTTAAAAAATCCCTAAAAAGTTGATCCAGATCCGACTTCCGGTTCCGGTATTACAGTACGATTTATGAAAATTTTAAATTTCATGCGTAATTTTTCACAAGCGATAGCGAAACAAAGTGCAAACTTACTGGTAAATTCATTGAGTTGGCAGACCTTGTTAGTTGATAGATATATAAATCTACTCAAAGACTGCTAGTCCTCGGTTTCCACTTCTGAAAGCCGGGTAATAGTAAAGAAAAGCTCCAAAAACGGAACTCGCTTTGATTTCTCAGCAACGGTTCAACCAATTTTCACAAATTACGATTCAAAATAATGCTCTTATTGTCTGCAGTTTGATCCAGATCCGACGTCCGGTTCTAAAATTATAGGACGATAGTGTCAAGTCGTTCGAACTGGTAAACAAAACGATGCAAAACCGGTACGCATCGGTACGTGCTGGTACGGAAGAAAAAAACACCACCACCTGCCTAGCACACAGCGTGCTTCATTCATGCGCCCTTATATGAGATGATTTAGTAGAATGTTCCCTTTCGTTGTTCACTTTTCGCTGCAAACGACCAACAGCTGGACGACGCAATCGCTCTTGTTTAAAGCGAAACTTGCACTGCGAATGTCCCGCAGCAGAACTGTTTCCTGTGTGAATTGATTAAATACTGAAGCAATTTTTGTGAAGGGTTTTCTTTTTACGTGACGGTCACAAAAATAGCAACATGCAGAAAAAAACTTAAATCATCTCTGAAACTTTTCTTTTTTATTATTTTTCGAAAAATTATTTGTTCCCAAGATCTCAAAGTTTCATGCACAAAAAAACTCGGTTCCTGCAGAATTTATTTTCGAGATAAGTCGAGTAGAGTCTAGTCAGCCTAGTCCTGCGGTGTCATTTGCTGTATCTAGCAAACGTATTTCCCCATCCATTTGATCGATCTACCTTTGCTCGATGTGTTTTGTTCAGAATCATTGTCAATGAGTTACCGTCCGGCATTCTAATGATATGCCTGGCCAATCCAATTTTAGCTGTCCGTACGATGGGTGGTTCTCCTAGCAGCTTTTGAAATTCATGATTCATACGCCGTTTCCACGTCTCGTCATCCATCTGCCCTCCGCCGTGGATGGTCTTCCGAAAACACTAAGCGCTCGTTGGTCCTCTGTCAACATAGTCCAGGTCTCGTGGCCGTAGAGAACAACCGGTTCAATGAACTCCATCGAATATGCCTTTGAATTTCTCTGCTGGTATCGTCAACCATCTCGATATCGTCACCGTTTATCGTTTATCGATATTCGTGATAGCCAGTCCGATACGTCTAGCTTCAACTTTCAGTCTGATGCATGTTTCCATCATCTTCTCAAGATTACGTGTCACTACATCAACGTCGTCAGCGAAGCCGAAAACCTGGGGTGGCATTATGTATCTCGATTCGACTGAAATTTTATCGAATCGATCACGTTTCGTATTATGGTTCTCGATTCGAAGTCGATCATCGAGCTTCGTTCGACTTCACTCGAAGAAGTATTAGATTATCGAGAAGTTTTGGCATTATGGAACCAAAACAATCGAGCTCGTAAACGACTGAACTCGATAAGAAATGGTCGAAAGCCTTATTACTATTGACTATGAGTTTTCGAATACGTTTCTTTTTTATATAGGTAGTTATCGATAACATCTTCTTAGATTTTCGTAAACATATTAGTATTGATAATCTTCATTTTAATGCATTATTTTGTATAACGTTACATATATATATATATATATATATATATATATATATATATATATATATATATATATATATATATATATATATATATATATATATATATATATATATATATATATATATATATATATATATATATATATATATATATATATATATATATATATATATATATATATATTGTGTGTTTGGCATATTAAGTACAAGTCGAACTGTTTAGAAAGCATATTAATTGAAAGCTGCGTGTTGTTTACTTAAAATAATAAAAGTAAGTCGAAACTAACCTATGCCCAGTAACTGTAGTTTGTAATAAAATTCCGGAATCCTGTGGACAGAAAACGTCGCTCAAACGGATTGTAGGAAAAAGCTTATTCGCTCGATAACAATGAGCAAATAATGTTTTTACCCATATATCTAACTCTAGTAAATTGAAAAGTATTTAGAATATGCCAAAAGCATCACAATCTCGTGCTATTAGCGTGTATTTGACTTTTCAATAGTACCTAAATGGATTATGAAGACTATAAAGAATGGGTTGCTCCTGGTATATTAGCTAAAGCAATATCTCCTAATAAATATGATAAAATACTACAAAGAAAGCTGCAAAACCTGAAAGCCTTTGATTAAAACTACACATATGGATGACGTAAATTGTATTAGACTTGAAACAATACATGAAAAATACAGAATTTTTTTTATTATAATTTCAAAAGTTCATCGATAAATTGTGTACAAGAACACGCTTGAAAAAATTCTTTACGTTTTCAAATGGAGTGGAAACGAATCTGCTTCTTGATTTAAATTTCAGAAATGTGTTCATATTAATTTCGTGCGGCAACTTAAAACCGCAGTATTACAAGCAGTTTGCTTCTTTTCAGTACTTGAACTGAATAAATGTAATCGAAAAAACCCAAACAATAATTCAGTTTAATTTGTTTCATGATTGCAATGTATATTTGTTTACCTATGTATGTTATGACCAGAGATGCCAGATATTTTCATAGAAAATCTGTATTGATTCGTATAAAATATCTGTATTTATCTGTATTCGCTAATAAAATAAAATTTCTACAATACAATTATGTTTAAAGGTGTTATTCTAATAGATTATGGTTATAGAGTGGTAGATTAAATTTCATATCTTATATTATATTCATCGACGAAATTTTATAGTTTTTTCCTATCAACAAAAATTGTATTATGGTGCCATAAACTTGTCTAATTTGAAAATGTTCACTTCATAAGTTAAGATGGATTTCCAAAATCCAATATGCAACGTCGAGTCAGGTAATACAACTGTCAGTCTGGCAATAATGTTTCATGATGCCAAGACTTGTCTAACTTTTAAGTCCAATTTAGTTACAAATTTTAATATAAATGGATTTCAGTGTTCTTCATTAAATATCTGCACAAAAAATATATATTTTAAAAAGTGATTTGTACGTTGATTCCTAAACGTTTATCTCGTCATTGCAATCAAATACTAATAGATAGCTCAAATACTAATAGATAGTTTAATTTTTTCCTTAATACTTTTGGTGAAATCTGTATAAATCTGTATTAAATTTAAGAAATCTGTAATAAATCTGTACTCTGTGTTAAATCTGTATGCGCATGTAAAAATCTGTATAATACAGATAAATCTGAATAAATGGCATCTCTGATTATGACAGTTCGAGCAGCGTCAGTCGAAATCTAGTACCACATTGTTAGGATCTCGATCACGAGGTCGAAAGCGATACGTAATGCCTCAGTTCAGTCGAATCGACTTCAAAAATAATCGTTTCGAGCAACTCGATTCGAGATGCATAATGTCAGCCCTGTACGGACTTTCGGTAGATCGTACTACTCGTGTCGATTTCCTGATGGCTGTCCTCAACCTCCTGTGTCACCGAAGGGCCATTGTGGATGATTCCTCGCTGTCTGTCACCCCACATAATTAACACCTGCGACTGATATTTGAATCTGCCTACGGTAGGATTCTAGCGCCCTAGTTTGATCGCACCCTCTCGTTTTGCTACTACCGCCTTCACCCAGTCGACGCCAGTCATTAATGAGATAGAGATTTGCGAGGACGACCATTTTCGAGATAACATCTAATGCACTGACGATTCTAAGACAAAACGTAAAAATTGACCTCAAAAATATTATTTTTTGTACGCGTTAAAGAGCTTCGAACCATTGACGGTTCGGCAATGTTGTCTATTATTGAATTTAAATAAGAGAGTGGTACAATTTCTTATGGCTTCTGACGGAGGCCGCAACAAGTGGCCAAAGGTTGTCGTGATGAAAAATTACAAACGCGTACTGGTCTCAGGCGTTTTTTCTTTCGATGTTCGCTTCAATCGTGATGATTTTGATAGGTTCAATACAATAATCCGTGGATGCTTTGATCTCTATACATTCCTAATATTCTGTATCTCTCGGCTTCAATTCATTCGGCATCCAATTTCCAATCTTTTGTATGAACCTTGATGTACATAAGTACAGGAAAATGGCGCTTCGGATCACGCTTAATGATGCAAAAAGTTTTCCTTGCGCATGGTTCAGGTTTACATGCAGTAAAGCTTCCAATTCCACGTCTTTAGCACATTATTCAACGTTAAAATTATCTCTTTTGAACCGTTTGAAAAACTGACGACACACCGATAAAACAATGTATTTCGCTCCATGAGTTTACAGAAGAGCCACAATTCTGGCAACACGGCCATAACAACGCAGTGTGTACGCCTCCATAAACGATATTTTTTTTTTGCGAATGCGAAACAACGAAACCGAACCGCTTTAGTTTGTGCTCCTATCCTAGATGCACATTAGCTCATGGAGAAAAACGGGCGGTGCCGGCCGATAATGGCGTGGAGTGCGGCTCGTTGTTTGCGTAATGGTTTTGTTGATCCTTAATAAAACCGCACCGTGCGCCACCGATTGTGACTCGAATGGTGTGAATCGTAAACAATTTGGGTAATTGGAAAAGTTTTGCACAAAATTGAGACAATCTTTCAGTTGGGTTTGTCGTCGTACCGGGTTTTTTGTGTGGCGATGCAACCGATTTGACATTCCGCAAAGCGCGTATTTCATTTTATTGCTGTGATAACCACGGCCTACTCTGATAGCCCGATCGCAGAACAGTACCAAATTTGTCCGGAGATAATTATTGCATAAATTGATGGTGTGCCCTCTCGAGGTCACGCGTTCAGAGTGGAATGAATTGGAACGTTTTTTTTTGGAACGTAGAATGTGTTATCAGCTTCAAGTGTCACGCCATGTCCATTCAAATTGTTCAAGGTTGTTTATCAGCGCATCTGGAAAAGATCGTTATTCAACTTTTTTTTAACTGAAGACATTCAAGCGGAACGACTTTTAGCATTTCGGTAAGTTCGTTACCGAATGCTATCAAATCTGGAGAATCCACATTATTCTTTTATGGAAGTAGCAGATTGTTTGCCAGATAAGAGGCTACTCGCCGAACAAATCTCCCACCAGTCGAGTAGACAAATATTTACATCCATCAAATGTGATATTTTACATACCTGTTCGTAATATCGCACCTAGCAACGGACGCGAGCGAATAAATAAATGTTCCAACACACGCAGTTACTCGTAGTGATCTTACGGCCAAGTGTCCAGTAAGTAACAAGCGACCGGTCTTCGAGCCGAGCCAGCCAGCTAACCGTTCGAAGATGCGAATAATGATTTGTTTGTTTTGTTTCGAGTTCGAGAGTATTTTTAGTTGCCAACTGACAGTTTTTGATGATTTTGACCTTCGCACAGTAGGCCGTATGCATTGGAGAACCTCAAACGAGCATGCTTTGGTAGAAGAAATTGTTACCAATTAGGGATTGTTTGACGTAGGACTACGTCTGGAAAATGACACCTAGATCTTTGACGTGACAATCAGGCGCTTTGTGAATATAAAGAAATATCGTCAAATGGTCGGCAAAAAATAATGATCCAATGAATTTCCTTGAGCAACACCTGAGCTGCTTGTAAAGAACTCAGATACAGAATTACCAACTTTACGGTCTACACGATAGGCTCGAAGCCATTGACAAAATCTGATCGTGCACCCTAGTTTACTGAGCTTGCTTAGCAATATTCCGTGATTCACTGAGTGACCTTAAGATCAGTTTAGATCGGGTCAATGTGATATTTATTAGACATTCTAGTGTCACGCTGCAAAATGATGTAAAACAAACGAGATTCGTCTCGATCGACTGCTAATAGAATGACGACAAGCTGATAATAGAGTCGTATTAATGAGTCATCTTGGATTCAAGACCCAGCGACGTGATTTCTCGCTAATTAACAACGATACTTTTCTCACCTTTTCTATGAACTAGGAACATTGCAGAGCGTTTCCAATCGATAGGAAATGATTGCCGTTGGAGCGACAAATTGAAGATATGTGCGAGTTCAAGATAGCAGATTATGCACGAATACGGTTTTCCGGATAAACCGACGCGAATCAACTGGTCAAAGAAACGATGGATAGAGTGATGTGCTACGTTCGAGTATCTGGGACACTCTAGAGTCCCTTCGTATCTCAGAGAAAGTTACTGCAAGGTGATGGACTATCTTGTCTCCTGTTTTATATTGCTTTGGAAGGTATGATTCGAAGAGCGAGGATCGACATAAGTGATACGATCTTCCGAAAATTACACAGCTTTTTGATTTCGCTGACGGTGTTGATATTGTGACACGCAACCTTGTGGAGAAAACGGAAACATACATCGGACTGAAAGCTGAAGCTCGGCATATCGGACTGGCTATGAATGCGTTGAAAACAAAATACATGCGAGGACAGGCTCTAGAGAAGAAATACTACGTCTCCCATCACGAATATTGATAGACGGTGACGATATCGAGGTGGTCGATGATGATATTAGCAAAAATTTAGGTGCGTATACTGGCATCTATGGCGGAGTGCAGATGGAGGACGGAACGTGGAGACGGTCACGAATTGCAACAGCTGCTTGTGGAACCACCCATCGTACGGACAGCTAAAATCGGACGTCTACGATGAGCTGGGCATGTCATAAAGATTCCAGGCGACAGTCCAGTGAAAAGGGACGAAACAAAACGTATTTTCGCTGATTTGAATGAAACTTTCTGGACATGTAGACTTTGTCCTGAAATGTCACATTCCATACTTTGTATTTCCAATATTGATCTAGGCTGTCCCTTAAAATGGGCTAAATTTTTTTAACCATTTTATTCAAATAGTTGACAAAAAATGACAAAGCCTACAATAAACCTATATACTGTTGGTTTTAACAAAATTGGTTAAATTTCCCAATAAAAATATTGAATAACTTCCATATCGAGTCCTACACTGAAAAAGATTTAAAAAATTAAAATTTAAAATCAATTTACGAAAAAAAAAACATTTTTCTTCGATGCTAAAAATTTTACAGTGTCATTATCATCCAAAAATTTAATTAATCTTAATTTGAGAGGAGATTTCACAGAATACTGATTGCCCGATATTTGCAAGAAGTATCAGTCACGGAGAAGAAAAAGTTTTAGTTAGAAACACTTTTTTCCCAAAAATAACCTACCTTGGGACAAAGTTTCATTGAATTCGAAGGTGGTGTTTTTTTCTATTTAGATTGACTTTAAATTTTGAAAACCGATTTTTTTCAGTGTACGATTCGAATAGACGCAAAGGACTAGACATTTTGCCAATTTTTGCTATTAAACAGAGTAGAAAAATGACAAATCCTACAAAACAATTGTTGTGCTGATGATGTTTTCAAAATAAGTCTAATTTTTGAATGGAAATGCTGAAAAAATTACTAATCGAATTTTACACTGGGAAAAATCGATCTTAAAAATATGAAGTAAAATACTGAAACTGGATAAAAAACTCAGTTTGAACAAAAAAAAAAGTTTTTGTTTGAAAAACTTTGAATCTGGTTTAAGGCCGACTTTAAGGAGTGTATCGAAAATAAGCTATCCACCTACATTTGTGTTGAACGCATATATTTGTGATGGTGTTTTTTTATGCTCAGATCACAGCATGTTGTGCGTTTGGCTGTCAGCTTTCGTTTGTTTACTTGTTTGTGCGGTTGAAATTCCGCGTTTTCAAAATGTTGCGTATTAAAAAGGAAGTGAAAATTATGGTTCTGGACACATGGCTAAGTTGGAAGGGTATTACTATGCGAAAATTGGCGAAGCGGTTTGGAATTCCACATGCCAGCGTTAAAACCATCATTAATAAGTTTGGAGAACACTATTCTTTGGATGAGCTACCAGGCAGAGGCAGAGAACCCGGTTCTTCCAAGCCGAAACTCGACAAGAATGTGGTATCTCTAATCATGAAGAACAAATCAATGTCAATACGTGATTTGGCCAAAAAGCAGGAAAGCGTATCAAGAGGCGAAATCACCTCAAGACCTACAAGAAGCAGAAAATCTCGAAACAAAGTGTAGAACAGAAGAAGCGAGCAGCAACAAGGGCCCGGAAATTGTATTCGCGTCTTTTGCAGCGTCCGGATGCATGCGTTTTGATGGACGATGAGACTTCTGTAAATGAGGACTCAAAAACCCTCCCAGGTCCACAATACGTTACTGTCGTCGTTGGGGAGGATGTGAGCGATGCGGACAGGTCGATTCAAGTGAAGAAATTCGGTCGAAAGGTACTGGTATGGCAACCAATATGTCCCTGTGGTTTTAAGTCAACCATAGTTTAGACTACCTGAACTATAAATTGCTGCCTTTATATAAGAAGCGTAGTACACCTCCACTGTTTTGGTTGGATTTAGCGTCGGCTCACTATGCCAAAAGCACTCTCAACTGGCTTGCGGAAAAGGGTATAAATTTCGTTGAGAAAAATTTCAATCCACCAAATTGCCCTCAGCTTCGACCCATCGAACGTTACTGGGAAATCGTGAAGAGGGTCTTCAGGAAGACTCGTAAGACAGCTGGTGGGAACATGCATGAGTTCAAAAAAATTTGGGCTAAAGCGTCCAAAAACTTATCCGGAACTTGATGAAGAGCGTTCGATCAAAAGTTCGAAATTCGTGAAGGAATAACTTAAATTTCATCCGGTTTTCATTATGCTCAAGCTTAACCTCGTACAATAAAGGATCAATTTTTAGTTTGAATAAAATATCGTTTTTCATCATAATTTGAAAGATAAGTTTGTGGATAGCTTTTTTTCGATACACTCCTTAAATGAGATGAGTCTCATATTGTCGGTTCCCTTTAGCCACCAACTTAGCAACGTCAGGATCCAGACTGTTTAGTCCGTAAATGAAAATTTCGATGTATATACAAATGCTGTACGGGATTCATTTCAGGCTTCCAGAAGGGTAGAACTGAGGTATTCTCTACGATATTGATATTGAACTGTTCGGTGCATTTGTCTCGAACGCGAAGTAGCCAAACGATGGCTTTATTTACACTCGTTTGGTGCGAATTCCGTACTGTGGTGCATTTCTAAGACATTCGGCATCCAATAAAAACTTTCGATCTCGTAAATCGATTCCTAAGTTCCTGAGTCGATTTAAAAAAAACTGTTTTTGAGATTACACCAGATCTGGACGTTTCGTGCATTTTTAAGACATTCGGCTTTAAAAAACGCGGTCTCAAATTCCCAGTTAAAAAAAAAATATTTGAGATAACACCACATCTCAACGTTTCATGCATTTCTAAGACATTCACATAAAAAAAATTTCGATTTCGGAAATCTCAAAATTTCTCTAAGTTCCTAAGTCGATTTTTTTAAAAATATTTTTTTTAAGATCTGGACGTTTCATGCATTTCTAAGATATTCGACAAAAAAATTCCGGTTTTCCGAAGCTACGCGGTACGTATTCCCCGCGTAAAAAGAGACCTCAGTGTATTGAGAACGATCTTACACCTTCTTCCATTCGTTTCGTGAAAGAATTAAAGGAAATACTCAAACAGACAAAAAGTTATTAGGAAATCAAATTTAGGGTAATTTCGTTACACTCTCGTCTTGTGATATTTTGAGCATGCACCCAGACTAGTAGCCCTACGTCAAAAACATGATTTTGCAGTATTCAAACCGTCAAACCGTTTGTTTGAAGCTAGTTTCGAACCTAGTTTCAACGTTGTTGAACTGAATTTGAGTCCGATTCGAACCTGGTTTGCTCAAATCCCCGTTACTGAGTACGAAAGCAACACATTTTCTTAAAAAGTGTTTGTTTGATGAAACTACACTGGCTCAGTTTTAGGTTTTTCAAGCGAAAACGGCATAATTAAAGTTTAATACTGGAACAAACAGCCAATTAGTGTCTGAATAAACTAAAATATACAGACAAATATTCCGATTAATCGATTAATTTGTTGAACGTTGGAAAAAATTACACATCGCAGCAGCCTACGCTTTTATTGCACAAAATTTTTTCACCGCCCGCGTGATAACCACATTTATCAGTGTTTGAAAAATTAATAATCCTAAAAACAGAAAAAATGTGTCAGTAATCGCACAGATGGCAAACCATATGTACAGTGCCTATTATCAATAATTGCCAACGATAATTCTGATAACGGCTTTCGATTGGTCGTTCGAGGCACAGATAAAAATGACAGGATCGAATTTTCACGATGTTCGATGTAAATAAAGAAAAAAAGAACCGGAACCTGACCTACAACACATCGGTTGTAGCTGAAGCGTTAAACTACTCGGCAAAGGTTTTAATCAATCAATAACAATCTAATCGCCGCTATAAGGAGCTCTACAAACGAAAAACCTTCAAAGTCTCTCAACCATATCGGCATCAGCTTTCAAACAACAAAACTAATTCTGGTCTTATCTTTCTCTCTCTCTCTCTCTCCGCTTTCTGTGCTTCACCACCAGGTACTCGGATTGGTGTCATACCCGCCGCTCTTCAACGACAAATCGATTCCGGAAGATGCCAAACAACGGGCCCGTGCGATTCTGGATGGCTGCAAGGGTGGTTCCATCGGTTCCTACACGGAATCGTCCGGCATCGAGATCATTCGTCGCCACGTGGCTCAGTACATCCAGGACCGGGACGGTGGAATTCCGTCGGACTACAACAATATCATTCTGTCGGCAGGCGCTTCCGGTGGCATTAAGGTGCTGATGTCACTGCTCCGGTGCCCGATCGATGGCAAAAAGCCGGGTGTGATGATTCCCATTCCCCAGTATCCGCTCTATTCGGCTACGATTTCCGAGCTGGACATGGCACAGATTGGCTACTATCTGGATGAGGATAACAACTGGGCTTTGAACATCTCGGAGCTGAGCCGCTCGCTGAATGAAGCGAAAAAAACGTGTGCCCCACGTCTCCTGTGTGTCATCAATCCGGGCAACCCGACTGGACAGGTACTTTCGCGACAGAACATCGAAGACATCATCAAATTTGCCCACAAAGAAAAGCTGGTTCTTTTCGCCGATGAGGTTTACCAGGATAATATCTACGAGAAGGGTTCCAAGTTCCACTCGTTCAAGAAAGTGATGATGGAGATGGGTGCCCCGTACAACGAGATGGAACTGTGCAGCTTTATGTCCTGCTCGAAGTGCTACATGGGCGAGTGTGGCATCCGTGGCGGATACGCCGAGGTGGTCAATCTATGCCCGGACGTCAAAGCCATGCTACTCAAATGTATCTCGGCTCAGCTGTGTCCCACCACCGTCGGGCAGGCCTGCATGGATGTGGTCGTCAATCCACCGAAACCGGGCGAACCGTCGTACGAGTTGTTCAACAAGGAAAAATCGGCCGTCCTAAAGTCACTCAAGGAACGTGCCGAAATGGTGGCCGAAGCGTTCAACTCGTTCGAGGGTTTCTCCTGTAATCCCGTGCAGGGAGCGATGTATGCCTTCCCCCAGATCCGACTGCCCCCGAAGGCCATCGAGGCCGCCAAAAAGGCCGGCCAGGCCCCCGACGTTTTCTATGCATTCCAGCTGTTGGAGCAAACGGGTAAGTTTTTCGTTTGGCAGATTGAAGCGGGTGAAGAGAATAAAAAAATGTAATCTAATTTGTTATTGCATTTCTCCTCGCCAGGTATTTGCATTGTTCCCGGATCCGGCTTTGGTCAACGTCCCGGCACCTATCATTTCCGTACTACGATTCTGCCGCAGCCCGCAAAACTAAAGGAGATGCTTGGAATGTTCAAATCCTACCACGAGCAGTTTGTGAAGCAGTACTCATAAACGACCAGCAAATCAGACCAGAGATTTCAGTCATCTTTTTATACAAAAAAAAACACGCAAACAACAGTAGCACATCATTCGGCAATGCTCACCCCTCAACCGCGCATAGCTGTCGAAAACGTTGGTAACCGGAAAAAAAAGTCCATCACTCCGGTTCCTACGACTTATTTTTTATCAACTGACCAATATTTGATCGCACGGCACCCCATTCTCCATTGCAGAAGAAAAGGCCATCGATTGGAGAACGCGGATCATTAGGATCGGGCCGTGATCGGTTGATGTTCAAATCGGGGCTCACATCATAAACCTACAACACATCAGAAGCAATCAAATTGCATATAATTTGTTCGTTACTAGATTCTAGAAGAAGAGATAGTTTTATCCCATACTATTCATGTATAATCGTCAGAATGCCCGTTCGTTATATGTTCAGCTTTGTTTTAATATTTCCATTTTGAAACGATTGGCAACTATACAAACAAAAGGCAAAAAAAGACAATAATTTTTCGTTTAGTATTGGATGTCCGTACTGTATCCGGGGATTGGCTAGCCAAGTATTGCTTTATTTTAGTGTGGTATAAATCGTGCCATATTCACGCCACGCCACTGTTGTCGATGTCCTGTTTCAAACTCGTTATGTAAAATTATGTCCGGCTGTAATTATTTCTGTATGCAGAGAAAAACCTAAAGCTCGGACCCTATTATACTTAATAAAACAAAAGTTTTTATTCTGGCTGTTGTAAAACATACTCTTTAAACTGTAAAATATATGCATGTAAAAAGAATATGTAATTGTTTTCGTTTAATTTCGAAAGTCCCTTCTTACCCCCAGTCAATCCAAATACGGCTCATCATCTTTTGCCGAGATATTCCTTACCTTAGTGCAGCTACAGAATGCTTGCCAACTAGTAAAATTTTCCACAAACTACGGGGACTGGTAAAGGACTATTCCGAAAAAAAATCTCCTTGCAAAGGAACTGTGATCGTAACATGAAATGAAACACACAAACGGTCCTATTTTGGATTGTTTCAACATTGAAGAAGCGAAAATATGCCCCGTGTTTAATTGGTAGTTTGTAGTTTTGTTTTTTCTTCTTTACACTTAAGATTTCATTCCAAGGATGTGCTGTCCTCTCACGTCTTATCCTATAGTCCGGTATATTCTTTGATTTGTTTGCGTACGAGGTACATACTATTTACAGTCAATTAGTTTCTTCAGTGTATTTTTTTTTGTTTGTTTGTTTGATGGTATTTACTAAAATGTATAAAATAACGATCCGTTCAGTTTAAAATTTGCACGTCTGCTGCTACTGCCTACTTCTGCTGCTGATGCGGTGGTGGCTTGACTTCAATGCGTAGCCATGTTTTACCTAACCTAATACAACGGTGAAATGTCTGGGTCGCCTACAAACGGCACCCTCTGAACATGACCAACACGATTAATGAATAATTTTCTGCGAGATTGGAACAAAAAAATTAAGCTCTCATTCTGTGATAGTAAAGCCAATTTGATACTGGCTTAGTTCATAGGTTTTTTTTTCTCCCTTTAAGTTTGATGCCTACTACACCGATTTACTTGTGCTGCTTTAAAACCGACGCGACAGCGCCTTTGCACCGCCGCCGTCGTCGTCGTCGTTTAGTTAGTTATTTTGTTTTTACTAAAACCCAACCGCCGTGGGCACACCGCGTTAATTGATTGATTCATTCCTTTGAGGAATAAAGAGATAAACAAACCGTCCAGCTAATTTTTCTAATATCACGTTTTACGTTCCTTATTATTGCCATAGTCATCCTCGTCCTCGTTGTTATTGTTGTTGTTGTTGTTGTTATTTTGGTTCGCATTCGGTGGATTCGCGTCGCGATTAAGTAGTTCCTTTACTTTGTGCTCCCACATCTGCGGGTTTGCGCGGACCTGCAACGAAGAAAAGGCGATCAAGTTAGAACGCGCGGTAAAATGAAAAAAAAAAAATGGCGAAAAAATATTGCGCGGAGAAATTTTGACAATCACAACTTTGGTTTTCACATATCTCAAAGGTTGCTGCGATTGGTTTTGTTTAATTGTTTTTTGAGTGTGCTCTACACTAGAGTGCTCTAGAAGTTCCCAAAACAAAAATAACACCATGACTTTTCCAGCTGTCTGTTGCCTTTTCGGACGCCTTTCTTCGATTGTACGACACCGAGCTGACTGATGTCAGGAGCGCCTCAAAAGGGTTCGCATTGAAAAGATTAGAAGTCGGTGAAGTAGGTTTGGATAACAGATATCTTTCAATTGTTCAAAAAAGATTATGTGAAATTCAACAAGTCTACCGTAATTACTAATCGGCTGTGTTTTTTTCAATAGGTTCACCGACCAAATTAATACTGTTTATAAAATAACTGTTCAATTTTTCTGGTATCACTTGCTCTGAGTCCTCTTCTATACCATTAAATGTTAACGATCATTGGTGCATTTTCTACCAGAATATTCGTGTTTGGTTAAAGGTATGGGATGGTAAGGGATGGGAGTGCCATGCTAAGAATTTTCGTGTTTCTACAATGAATTAACGCTTGATTTTGATAATTGATACGTCTATGAAATACTTTCAGGAGTACCCTCGATAGCCCAAAAAAACATTATTGGATAAACAAAACAATTCGGTAATCAATACATGTATTTTTGGGAGGCTTGTTGAGCAGCTCAATATTTTCAGTACGGGGCATAAGTGCCCATTATGTGGGGCAGAACCGCCACCCTAGCAATAAGTAAATTTTCTCCGTAATTTAATTACATTTCCTCGACTGTACTTCTTTTCTTAATACAATAAACATAAATTAATAAATTAATACAGCAAACGGAGAATAATTGAAAGATTTTTATTTTGTAATATCACGTTCTAATATTATTTGTGTGCTAATTACAATATCTGGTTTGTTTGGATTTCACGACCAAATAAATAAATGTGAAAAATAGAAGCAATATGAAATTATATCGTGGACATTCAATGAACAAACCCAAATGTGTCTTACCCCAATTTTCTTTATCAATTTTTTTTTTGCGAATTAAACGAGTTTAAAAGCGAGGAATCTTACAAAATTATCTAGGGTAACGGCTCTTCATTTCATCTGAGCTCCTATTTCCATCTCATCCCTTCACCTCATTACTTTGAACATGAATAATATCTTACAACGTACCTGATCCCAACTGTGGAATGTTTTAAAATGATTTTTCAAGCTATTGTCACACTTTATCATTGGAAGAATGGTTTTAAATTCTTCGGTGATCGTTTTTTTTTTCATTTAAAACAAACCATATTTCAATTTAGGACACATTTTCGTCTCAAGATTTACAATTCGTCATGTTTCTGAATACATACTAATCGATTCGTCTCAAATAATGATCACTACTTCGCACAATTACACTACTATTGAATGCTGGATGACTTCATAATAAGTAATTTTCACTTGCCACTTGTTTCATTAACGATTAAAAACATCAAAAATTACCCGACAAGCAATAAAAGTCTTCAAGAATATGAGATGAAAGTTTTTCACTTAGTTCACTTGATTGCGCTTTGTTTTCATCTCATTTGGTTTCGCAAAGTTGACAAGTTTTCTCATAATGTTACGAATTATTTTTCTTCTTCAAATTATCATCAACAAGTTTCTTTTTTTTTTTGGTATCCGTGACATTAGTTTAATTATATTGTTGATATTTATATTTCAAAAAAAACTTTCGGCTTCGAAAGAGCGTGTTAAATACTGATGAAAAAAAACCATTGTGGCAAATCTGGTAGCATTACTGGTAGCAACATAATGCTGTTAAGTGTGTGTGTGTGCTTCATCGGCTGTGCACAGAGATGCCAGATATTTTCATAGAAAATATGTATCTGCTCTATCTGTTTTCACTAATAAAATGAATCAGTTCTAATTGGTTTAAAATGTTTATCAGTGTTCATCGTCAAATATTTGCACAGAAGACGTCCATTTTAACATGTGATTTGTCCATTGATTAATAAACTCTTGAAGAGAGAAAAGTCGAACTTTTTACTTCTCACTTTCTATGAACCTTTACAAATCTGTATTAAATTTAGAAAATCTGTACCCTGATTTAAATCAGTATGCGATCACAAAAATCCATACGATACAGATACATCTGTATAAATGGCATCTCTGATTCTGCATTTTGTTTTTAGTTTTTTTTAAGTTCTTCAAATTAACTGCACAGGAAAATTTTAAATTTAAAACGAAAGGTAACGAAAACGATCCAAAAAATTTTAAATGTCGAAATGATTCCTAAAATATGCTTCTAAAAATATCGTGTGTTGTCTCATAGTTGGCATTAGGCCCTTTGTAAGAATTTTGGTTTTGATTGCTGTCGCCATTGTTAATTTATGGGATGAATAAAGGACCAACGATAGGATAAATAAAAAAAAAGGCGGGTGGGTAATGTCAGAGACATAACTGGATGTCGCGAATACGAAAACAACTGACATGTTCCCTAACACTTCCGAATATCAATTAGTTGATCAATTGTATGAATTATGCAAGCATTCCCCTTTTCCACATTTTTCGCAAAAACAAAGAAGGCTTCACTTGATCTAGGTTACTGTGAATTTCACACAGCGAAAAGTGCAAAAATCTAACCAAACTGTTTTAGATTTGCACTAAACTTAGGATGTTTCCTTTCGATTTGCGAACTACAAATCCTAATAGTTCTTTAGAAAACTTTTAGAGCCATTAGAACGGCTGATTTTGTGTAATGCTCTCCACCGTTGATTTTTGCCTTTCTCATATAGAAAGGTTATGCAATCACTGTGAAAACCGACTTTTGAACCGAGGCCCGGAGGGCCGAGTGTCATATACCATTCGACTCAGTTCGTCGAGTACGCAAAATGTGTGTGTGTGTGTGTGTGTGTGTGTGTGTGTGTGTGTGTGTGTGTGTGTGTGTGTGTGTGTGTGTGTGTGTGTGTGTGTGTGTGCGTATGTGTGTATGTAACGTTTTTTTGCACTAACTTTTCTCGGAGATGGCTGAACCGATTTTCACAAACTCAAATGAAAGGTCTTGTGGTCCCATACAAAATTCCTGAATATTGTTTGGATCCGACTTCCGGTTCCGGAGTTATGGGGTGAAATGTGCAAAAAAATCAAACTATGTGTTCTAGCTTTTCTCATAGATGGCGCAACCGATTTTCATAAACTTAGGTTCAAATGAAAGGTCCTGTGGTCCCATATGTAATTCCTGAATTTCATCTATATCCGACTTCCGGATCCGGAAATGTAAGGTAAAGTGTGTTAAAAATTGTATACCACCACTGAAAAGGACGAAAAACCGTAAAAAGTTTCCTAAATCGACCTCAAATCTTCTCCAATTAATAGTTTTTATCAGTAGACGGTCAAACAAACCGATTTCGGTTATTCTTTTCAGGAATCGAAGAAAATTATTTTGAAGAATACCACAGTATTATATATGATGGTATGATTGATATGAGAAAGGCATCATTACACCACTAGGTGGATTAAAACAGGTTTTATCAATGTAAATGACTGGCAGCTCTGACGTAATCGCTCTTGTCGGAAGCGAAACTAGCTTTGCAAACGACACAAATTACATCTGCTCGCAGTGGCGATAGAATCCAAACTGATCCAATTTTTGTTGAGAGGCTTGTTTTTACCTGATTTCGTTTGTAGCTTTTTCACTAATGGGCAGTCCAAACGGCTATAAAAATAGCCGCATACAGAATTTTAATGTCGATTATTTCATTTCGGATTTGCATTTCATTAAACGAAACTATCCGGATGCTGTGCGGGATTCATTCATGCCTTTCAGAAGGACCAAATTGTGGAACTCACTACGATATTAAACACTGTTCGGAACATTTTCTCGAACGATTTGTTGTACAGCAGCAGATATTTTGTTCTCTTTCTCAGAACGCGTTCTAATTGGCTGGTGTTGACATGGGTCAAATGAGACAGGTTTTTCAATGGTGTACTATTGAAATACTTCAATGCTTTTTATTTACACGCTTAAGTTGAAAATTTCGATTCTATTGGTAGTTAGATTATATAAATCCTTTCACAGATAACTGAGCTATGAGCTTTCAAAATACGAGAAAGGCAAACGCGCCTTATGAATTATCCTTTTTGATACTCGTTTATACCAAACATTTCAGAAAAGTTTAATTTTGAATTATTTGAGACTATGTCACAAAACTGAAAATTTTATCATAAAATTGTGATCATATTTCCGATGGCATGTAGCTAAAATTATGTTGATTCGTTAGATACAACAAGAGATATTCACGATCAAAAACTTATCACTCTCTCAGAGAGTAATTTTTGAAAAGGCATACCATAGTAAAGTAAGTCGTATTCACGACAAAACCTTTGAGATGAAATTAGGAGCACAGTAGTGAACAGTGTTCTTGGTTGATTTTTGAATATTTTTTTAATTTCCAAGGAATGTGAATCAATTCCCAATGTGGAGCAAGACAAATTAAGCATTTAATGGTTAAATCAGGTTTTTATGGTAACGTCCTTACAAATGAGATGGAATAGGAAGCCCTTACCCTATACCGTATCGATAGTGCTTCTATACGTTTCATAGGCCTTCACATCCATGATTAGCCCAAACAAAAAACAAACTAACAAAACTCACCTTATAAGTATTCTCCTGCACGTACGAGTCCGGTTTGCCGTAGTCCGGTGGGTTCGAGTACGGATCATAGCCCAGAACCGAAAGCATCGGTGCGATTTCGGCCATATCTCGCACCACGTCTTCCGGTATTTGACCGACCCATTTCGAGAGGGCTTCCAAATTAACGGGTTTAATCACCTGGTCCGAGGATCGTTCGACCCTAAAATTGCGAGAGTAATGAGTATCGAAAAAACCGATGGAAACGTTCACGGTCATGAACTCACTTGGACAGTGCAACGCCGTTCTCCTTGTTGATGAACTCCTCGTGGTGTAGCACCGAACTGTTCCAGGGGATGTCCAAATAGTGCAATATTTTTCGCATCCACTCCTCGGGATGCAGCACCAGTTGTTCGTAGTACACAATCATGCAGCGGTCCTTGCCAATCTCCTTGCACTGATCGTGCATCGTCTGGATCGCCTGGTTCCACTTCGTCATGCACTGCCGATAGTTGGTCAGATCGAACCCGGTGATGGTAACCTTCCGTGAAATGATGGAATGCACCGTTGCCCGACCATCTCGGACCATAAATAGGAACTTTGCCTGCAATGGTAGAAAGTAATTAGTAACCAGCGCATCCTCTCCTCAGGGCATACAAACCTCCGGGAACAGCTCAATCACGTACGAACCCATCTTGAGCGTGAGTGGGTCCTTGTTGCACAGCCGGGGTGCCGGATCGCCGTGTTTGGCGATAATCTCCAGACAGAACTGGGCGATTGCACTGTTCAGGACCTCCTTGGTGATACCGGCCTCGACCAGTCGCACCGATTCCTTGTCCGATTTCATCCAGTGTGAACGAAGCTGCAGGATACGGGGTATGACACGTGTCTCCTGGCCGCATCTGATTGGATCGTCATGGGGATCGGCGGGGCCGTAACAGCAGCGGGTGTCGTTTCGTTTCGGGAATTTAACGACACAATGCAACACACGAGTGCAATGTGTGCGATAAGCAGCAGACGGAGAGTGCAATAAAAAGAACAGAATAAAATTAGCATTTGTTGCCGTTACAACAACTAAGGGGCACACAAACACACACACATACGTTCACGAGCCAAGCGGATCTTCCCCGTCAGCCGGGTATATGCATCTGGGGCGGACGAACAAATGAGTTTAAAAGTCGTTTAGCTAGATGAACGGCAAGGGAATTTTGACTTATTCTCTCCAATGTGGGACGGCGGCAAGAACGATTGCATCTCAATGTGTGGCGAATGCAGTTAAATATTCGTTCTGTGTCATTATAATACCGTTGGTTTATGAGCTCAGGCCACGCTCGAGTCGTACTTTTAATTGTTGGAACAGCTTTCGCTTTTGGCTATCTGGGTCGTCAGGCAGGAGGAGACCACGTGCACTCTCCGAAACCGACCCAAAACGGGAATTAACTCGCTATTTATACATTGTTTTCACGCATACGGTCGGGGGGTCGGAGACAGAATAAATGGCTCCTGTCCGGAATGTATTTTATTCTTCCGGGGCTCGGTACACAGTGAAATAACAGATTAAAATTTTTACCGAAAACTCACCCTGATGATAGGAAACAAGTTTTTTTTATTTACGTTGATTACCACGTTCTGCTTAACGTCACGGAAAATGCGTTCCTGCAGGAGAAAAAAAAGCAGCCTGGCATGACCTACTTTGATTGAGCTGTGATCGTTTTGTTTTAGTAGTAAACAAAACTTACACACTGTCGATGTTTTGGCTTGAAACGAACCCTGGTTAATTACTTAAAATAATCAATTTTCTCGAATTGTAACAAACAGGAGCGGTTTAAGCTAACCGATGGAAGAATTATTTTCGAAACTGCGGAACTGACTTCCAATAAACGGCTTGACAGCTATCAGATTTAGAACTAAGTTTGGTTTCGTATCAAGCGAAAACCGACAGAAGTACATTTTAAACAAGAACCAATCATGCACAAAACTCTGAGAAAACGAAGTAAGTTTAAAGCTATTGCATGAATCCGTGAGCCGGTATAATCGAAGTCGATTCGTATGGGTCAAGATTCGTTTTGAGTGACCATTAGAAAATTTTAGAAAGGACTGGTGTCTAATTGGAGATTGTTAGGACCTATTATCTTTATCCGGACGGGACCGGCCTAGAGGCCGTGTGGAATCCGGCGGCAAAAAAAAATTAACCATCAGTAGATCTACTGGTTTCCTGCTTCCATGTCGTGAAAGACCACAATTGAAAGAATTTCTCTTTTCCTACTCTCAGTTACCAGCACTATTTTTTCCTCAAAAACAGAAGAACAGAAGAACATAAAAACAGAAAAACATACAAACAGAAAAGCAGAAAAACAGTAATGAATAATAACAGAAAAAACATAAACAGAAAAACAAAAAAAAAAATAACAGAAAAATAGGAGAATATAAGAACAGGCGAACAAAAGAATAGGAAAAGAAAATACAAGAAAAACAGAAGAACAAATGAACCGAGAAAAAGAAAAACAGAAAAAAAGAAAAACAGAAGAATATAAGAACAGAAAAACTGAGAAACAGAAAAATAAAAAAAATATTAGGTGTACAACTTTGCTTCCGCCGTTTTTTTTCCAAAATTTAAAGCTTTATTGCGAAAAAGTGCTTACAGATGTATTATTCAAAGTATTGTCCGTCGCTAGCGACAACTTTCTCCCATCTTTCCAGAAATTTTCGGATCCCGGCTCGAAAAAAGGAGTCCTTTTTTGATGCTATCCATGAAGCAATCCATTTTTCCAACTCTTCGAAGGATTGAAAATGTTGATCTGCCAGGCCGTGTGCCATCGAACGGAATAGGTGGAAGTCAGAAGGGGCGACATCTGGGGAATACGGCGGGTGGGGCATTTCAGCGTTTCCCGGTACTTTTTGACCACTTTTGCGACGTGAGGCCGAGCATTGTCGTGTTGGAGGATGACTTTGCTATGTCGCTCTTGATAGTGTGGCCGCTTTTCTTTTAGCGCGCGACTAAGGCGCATCAGTTGCGTTCGGTAGCGATCTCCTGTGATGGTTCCACCCAGTTTTAAAAGCTCGTAGTGAATTGTTATTCATCTTTGAAGGTTTTTTCTCTTCCACCATCATGTTTGTCTTCGACATCGAAATTACCTTTTTTAAAACGTTGAAACCACTCCCGACACGTTCTTTTACTCAGAGCAGCATCACCGTAAGTTTCTAAAAGCATTCGATGCGCTTCAGTTGAATTTTTTTTGTAATTGTAACAGAAAAGTAAAACTTCCCGCAAATGGCCAGAATTGGGCACATAAACAGACACTTTTGAGCATGAATAATACGAAAACAAGAACAACTGTCACTGAAACGGCGATGACAATGGCGTTAGGCACTGTACACACTCACTTTAAAGACATTATCATCTATGTATTTTAACCAGCCTCAGCCGGTAAAGCCACCTATCGGAAAACGACGGAAGCAAAGTTGTACACCTGATAGAAAAACCTAAACAGAAAAACAGCATAACAGAAGAACAGAAAAATAGAAAAACAGAAGAACAGAAGAATTTAAAAAGGAAACAGAAAAACATACAAACAAACAAAAAACCGGCAGACAGAAAAGCAGAAGAACTGTAATGAATAATAACAGAAAAAAAACATGAACAGAAAAACAAAAAAAAAACAGAAAACAGAAAACCAGAAGAATGGAAGAACAGAAAAACGGAAGAATAGAAAAAAGGAAGAGCAAAAGAGAAGAAAAGTAATTGAGTAGAAGAGCAGAACAGGAGAACAAAATAGTACGATGGAGTGACCGGGAAGACGAACAAACGAAATATAGGAAGACCAAAAGAAAAATACGTTCCTATAATTTTTCTAAAACATTTGGGATCAAATAAAAAAATCGTTTTCGGAAAGCTCGAGAGTTTTCCAAATTTCGAAGTTTCGTGAAATTTCTAGACATTTGTCAAAACAAAAATATTTTCTTAAGTTTCGCGGGTTTTTTAATGCGAATTTTTAAAGTTATGCAGCAAGAAAAGCATCGCACAATTTTCGAACTCTGGGTCTGATGGATGCTTTTTATTCTGGATTGCGTTCTGGCTCCTTCTGTTTCTTTTAGATTCGAACATTCAAACGTTTTTCATGCACGAAGAGCATTTGACTTCGAAATGGCAATTTTTGTAGTTGTCACTTCCCACGCTGAATTCTCTTGTTTCGGTAAATGATTATCTAAGCGAGGGATAGAAGAACCTCTGTTTTCGACCCGGCCACAAGTCATCCTCATAGGTGTTTTTCTTTGCCAAGTTTCCTGATCGCTGCTCTTCGGAAGACTTTTTCACTTCTTCAGTTTTGCTATCTTTCTCGGGGATTGTTCGACACCCAAACAAATAAACGGTTACACATGTGGTGAGCGAAAAGTATATGTATACTGAGGTTTCATGCGGAGAATAAGTACAGCGTAAAACGTATAATTTCGGAAATCCGTGTAAAAATCGCAAAAAAAAAATTCTGTGTCAAATGCCTTAGAAATGCATGAAACTGGGTACTACAGCAAAGTATATTTATTTATTACTAATTTTCCCGATAAAATATTTTCTTATCTGTTCTTTCAAGTTTTGAAAATTGCCTACTCTAGAAAAATAATTTTTTTTTCTTTCATGATATTTCTCGTTCTTCAACGCTATAGGTTAAGGTGAGCTCAATTCATACGCGTTTCTATTCATTCTCATCACGTGATTCATTAGCGGTTCTTTCATTGAAATTGTTCCGCTTAATAAGTGTTTGCAGTTTTCGAAATTTCGTACGCCTTTTTTGCTAACTTAAAGGAAATTATGAATGTAGTTTTCCAATGAATTTTCTAATCCGTTTCATTTATTTATTTCATGTAACATTTCGAAGCAATAAACCTTCAAAACGTTGGCGTAACTTTTAACGTTAAATAAATATTTAAAACCATCAAATGACAAAAAAAAGTCTTTCTATACTTAGTAGTGGCAAAATAGAAGCGATTGACTTAATATATTCATCTTCAAATTCTTCTCTGCCGATTTTATTTTTCCGAAATATTAACTTTTTGTGTAGAAATAATAATTCTATTATTATAAGTGCTTTATGCAGGAGCGTCTAGAGAAAAAATATTCAGCAATGTGAAATCTCATACTATTTTCCAAGGAGGAAATTGGCTGGTTCAGAAGACTGAAGATTTGAAAGGTTTCGAGAAGGAATTTAGAATTCATATTATTCATACAAAACTGAAGAACATAAACTAAATACGCGTCGATTGTTTTCCAATTGCAAGGGATCAAAAGTCTTTCTGTAATCTTTGAATCCATTTGATGCAAACATTTCATTTATGCGGGGCTGGTCGATGGAATGGTGACCTCGGACATCAACACACCTGTAACTTTCAGTTTCGTCATCCACTACTACAAACATCTTCCTCGTTCAAAGCCAGGGGTCAACTAAAGCACAAATATGTTCGAGCATATGTTTATAAATTCCCTTTTGTGCGATAGTTCATACTGCGAAAATCGGATGAGATGATGACATCATTATGGCAAGCTGTGATAGGCTCGTGAAAAAATAGGTCATGTAAAACCAATTTTTCAATGGTATATTATATATTGAAATGACGTTGCCATACATTTTTGAGTTAAATGTATCCGAATCGACCGGTTAACAACCTATCAATTAATCCATCAACAAATGACTGAGATTACGCGGTTTTTTTTTTGAAACTTTTTATTGACACCCGGACCCGTATAGTGAATAGTGGTGGCATTTCAATGTAATAAATATGCAAATGAAATATATTTTTCACTCGATTTAGTATATGTTCTAGCATATAGGTCTTATTGGTTTATAACCAAACCAACTTACTTTGGCTGAACCGATCGAATTTCGTATCAAGATTGTTATCCGGATCCGTCTTCCTATGGATGGCGGGAGCCCTATTGTGAGTATGCTGAACTCCACAATTCTAGGTCTTGATAATTGATGACCTTAAAAACTTTCTACAACTTTGGCGGTATCCGGTTCCGGAAACAGATTGTCACAAACTCAAATATGAAACTCGTTATGATTTGTAATAAAATGTTGATGAGAAAGGCACCATTACACCACTTCGTGGACTAAAGAAGATTTTTTAAGTATGCTATCGTAGCACAATTGTAATTACTATTTCATTTTATCTGTCGATTTTTCAATTCAAAATTCCTCTTTAACTTTTAATGTCCAATAACACCTTTTCAAATGTTTGTTTTGAATTACCTCAAACTTAATTTTATAAAAATCTATCAAAAGTTACGTTTTGGTAGAAACATGAAATTAGATACAATTGTACTATTTTTTCACATACAGCTCATACAAACCAGTTGTCGTATGTTCGAGCCCTCTGAATTGGTTGCGAAGTCTGTTGAAACGGAAGTTCAAATTCTACTACTGGAATGTAATACCAAGGCTTTTTTGCAAAATGTACTTTGTTTTAGTATAATTTGAGACTGGAGTGAAGTGAAAGAATATTTTGTTTTTTAAAAATGTAACATGTTGAACACACCAGCAGGTGACACGCCGGCAATTTGATTCAATTGAATTATTACCATTATCAGAATCAATGGGAATATTACAACACGTCTATTTCGTTTGACTGAAATAGACTTGAGACTAAATTAATACTCCTATGAAGACCCTCTATTCAGGTCCTAAAAACCATCGATCGTCCCTCTTAATTATTTAACCATTAACAATCTCACAACTCGATTTTCCGACAAGCGATAAACGCTCGGATAGCAATGATTAACACATCATTTGCCATTTTATATGTCAAAATGTCCGCTCATGTCCGCACTAAACCCTGTTAGCTAGCCACCGACAGGCACCGGCTAACTGGTTTTCGACTGACAATGGTGCAACCACGTGACATCGGTGAAATAAATCAAAACCAAGCCTCAATTTCCGCAGTCCTCGCCCGCAGGTCGCATCATCGTTACAACTATCTACTGCTCTGCCGCCACCGCCTTCATCACCACCACAATCACTTTTCGGCTGGAGTTATAATTGCTTTATCAGTTCCATAGCTTCACTGCTCCGTAATCGAGCGGTGGTCAAGCGATGAAATTTGTTCGGTGTCTCCCTTCGTATTGTTGCCCATTTCATTCATCCGGGATCGTTTCAACTAACCGTCAACAGAATCACGTTTTTTTTTCAAATGACTCGGTGGATACGCATCGCCTACTTATATTTCTGTGGAAACGAACGCATGTGTAATTCGTTTAATCAAATAAAACTATTTTTCGATGTTATGTTGTCACGAATACAATTTGCGAACAATAACATTGTTACTCGTATTATATAAAAATGACCAATTCAGCCAGAGTAAAAAAAAACAAAACATTTGTTTCCCATCGTGCGGGCGGTAATTAGTAATTTCGCTGCCAAAATTCAAGCACAAATTAGTTTTTAACGACGTTGACGGCGGGCGCTTCGGAACGCGGTCAAAATTGGTAATCATTTTAACTATCCGTAGAAGGTCACAATGCGAGTTGTCCCACTTTGCTAAGCCCGTCAACGCATACACTGAGGAAAAAAAATTAAGAGTTTCATAAGACTATGACATATGAATCAACTATAAATCAATTTCATTAGAAACTGAAGATTTTCATGAACAGTCTTATGATTTTCTTAATTTTTTATCTATGCATGATATAATTATTCGCTCTATATATTTCATCAATAGTCCCTTATGTGAAAATGTCATAATTTCGACTTATGATTTCATAGTTGACAAAAATGCGACCGAGGAAGGAAGTTCGCATCCGAGCTCTCCGGTTACTTCAAAACAGTCCGAATTAATAAAAGAATTAATCGCATATATTTTATCATTCCAGCATTGAATCCAACTGTTAAAATTTACTTTGGAGAGGATATTTCGAAGAACCGCATGCACCATGTCATAACGAAAAGGGAATAAATGTTCTTTTGATCAACGCGAAACGATCAACTTGTATACCCTAGTCACGTGAATCACGAGTCATCGAAATCACAAATATATGTGTTGCGAATAGTTTGCAGAATGAAAATATCTTCAAAGTATTTTTTCAACAGTTGGTACATGAAGTATAAATAAAAATTAATTTCCAATTAAATTGCATGGCATAATTTACGATACTTATAAAATGATTATCATAAACCGTGACCAACGAAATTCATTCAAACATTTTTGTGAATTTCATAAGACTAGCTTATGGATATCTGGAATAGAAGTCATGAAAAATTTCCCCTCTATATCATAAGACAAAATTGTGAAATACGTTTATAATCCTTATGTCTGAAAGTCATAATTCGTTCTTATGACTTTCGAAGACTGTTTTGCCTGAGTGTAGACTAACGCGCTTGCGCTTTACCAACATTTTACTCTTCAGAGTGAAGATCCAAAAATTTACCGTTAACCACGACATTGAGTTTGTAATTCAAATTATTTGTTTATGTTTTCTATCAAGTTATAAATGTATGTGATGAGCTAACGGCGATGTAAAATTCCACGGTCGATGTGGCATGAACTGTTTGCTTCGTTCGTTGCTTTGAATACATTATTCACGCGAGCGCGTGACCAAATTATTACAATCACATTATGTCTAATGGCGGAGCCACAACAAAGCAGGTCTGCTAATGACTAATGAAACTGGAGATCATTTCGGTTCCGATTAGTGTTACCATTTTGGTTTCCCCAATCATTCGCCGCCGCCGCCGCCGCCCCCGTCTGCTTCTTTCTTTCACTGACCAACATATGAAACATACTAAGCTTTACTCACCTCACTTCCGGATGCGCATCCAGCATTGCCCGCATGAGCGTTGTCCCCGACCGGGGCACCCCGCCGATGAATATCAGCGGCATATTTCGGTGGTAGCGGTAGCTTTTGCCGTGCGAGTCCTGTTCACTTTCCGCATCTCGTACCATTTCGCCGCCGTCGGTCGGGGAAGCGCGCCCGTAGGCGCTTCGCAAACATCGCCCTCCCAAATCCGTACCCTTGAAGAACACCAGCAGCAGAAAGCAGGCCAGGCCCAGTCCGAGCAGAATCTTGCGCTGACGCATCAGAAGGCGCATCGCGGGTTCCCCACCCGACTCGTTCGTTTCAGCCAGCCACTCGATTGGTTTTCGGTGTATCAAGTCACTATGGTGATGGTTGTTGTGTGGATCCGTTAAGTTTCGTTGAAGTCGGCTTTTATTTGCTTGATCTATCAACCGTTGCGTTCAAGCGTTTAGTGCGTTTAACGGCCGCTAAAGTTTGCTTCGGCAGCTGCCGTCGGGTAGAAACTGGTCGTGGAATGATCGGTTTTCCGTTTCATACAGGACAGCTCCATCGGACCGGGAAGCGACGTACGACCTAGTGGTCTATCTTGAACTGAATCTTCTGGACAGCCAAAGTTGGCCCCAAACCGTGTGTGTGTGTGAATGCGATTAACGGGTGCTCTAATCGGACGCTTCTATCAGCTCGTGGCAAACCTATTAGCACACCACTGCCCCGAGCGCATCGGCAACTTTTTCTTTCTTGCACACGGATACGCTGTTGATATAACTGGAAGCCGAATTCCGCTTCTTTGCAGCGTTAAAAAAATACTGATATTTTTGCCGTTTTTTCGAAACGTTCCCCAATCACAGTCTCGGAAGAAGATGCTGCTATTTCAATGTTCACATACACGAATACCCTGTCAATGAGTGGAAAGAGAGAAAGAATTAAAAAAAACGGTATCACATTCACTTGTCACACATTCATTCGTCGTCGTCGTCGTCGCTGTCGCGCTTCTTTTTTCTTTTTTTGTTTGTTGTTGTTGTTGGGTGGCATGGCAGCAGGCTGAGCAAAGATTTTTCCATTTTCCTTTGCCAACGTATTTCCCATTCTTCCGGTGTATTCAGCACATTGTCAGTAGAGAAGCCATTGCGAATTGCGAAAACGACACGGACGGCTTTGATTGCACCACGTGGGACATTTTATCTGGGCGGCACGAGTAAAATTTCCGCCAACGGCCGGCACTGCGGGCAACCCAACTGTAGGTCCTCCTCCGTGCACCGACTGTCGAGCAAAATAAAAAAAAAAGCAAAAAAACATACGACAGGAAGAAGCAAAAAGTGCAGCGCGGAAAATATGGTACCAAACGGACGTACGTTGGTAGGCGGCTGTCATACAATCATTCTGATGATTCAGAGCCGTGTGTCGTTTTCCCTCTATCGGAGATACAGTATATGTCTGTTGTGTGAGGAAATTGGCATGGGATTTCTCGCTGTTTTTTGTCTATCGGTTTCTACTCGGTAAACAGGCGAAGCAACTAGTGAAGTTCCTTCTGCTGGAGGGATGAAGTTTAGAGAACAATTCGGATTGCTTTTCAAGATACGTGAACGATAGACAATAGTTAAACAGAACTCATGTTTACGGGTTGGTTTAATTTACCATATTGTTCTATGGGGAAACTCATCAAAATTTCGTAAATCGTGACTAAAATTTTCAATGAAATACAGCACACAAGTTCACAATCGAAAGTCACCTGCGACAACCAGCTGGCAACATGACATTAAACTGTTCACTACGAGAAACAGGACAATACATCTATACCAGTGATTCCCAGACTGGTCCCTACAGCCCACTAGTGGGCATTAGCTCGATTTCAGTGGGTAGTGAGCCCAGTATTGTTAACAGGTGGGCAATGAGTCGCAAATAGTTGGCTACGATACTAATAAAATATTTCTTAGAAAGGCCCTGAAGAAGAATGAGAATGTATGAAGGAGTGTAAATAGTTTCAATGTTTCATGAGAAGATTACAAGTTACATATCTATATTACAAATTTAATTCAAACAAAATACAGAAAAAAATTCATATCCATGTTCAGAATCCAAATGGTCAGAATGATTTTCAGAGTTCGAGTCCAAAATCTTGTTCAGAATCCTGAGGCCAGATCCAGAAATGAGATTCATGTTCGGAATTCAGGTCCAGACCCAAGCAGCACGCGTTATTACACTTCAATGACAGTAATTTATATGACACAAATTCATGGAACAAGTAGAAAACTTTGCAACGTGCATTATAACTGCTGTGTAACCTGAAAAGCGTAAGAGGCGGAGCTTGTGCGACTTACCAAGGGTTGCCAAACAACTTCTCAGTAACGAACGTTTGATTTGATTCAGCGCGCACATCAGTTACAATGAAACAGAAAATATAAGCTCATGTCAAGTTACAATAATCAGAGTTGAAATATAGAATTCAATCCTTTTTAAACTCACTATACAAACTCAAAATCTAAGTGCTATTCCATATTTATGGTGAAGTTTATGATTGTACTTATTGAAATCGTGCGCGCCTTCGATATTTTGGGTTTCGGAACATCGACATACAAAATATTATTCATATTTTTATACCCGTCATATTAAATTTACAGCTAAAATGTAGAACTTTTTTGTGATTAATATTAGTTTTTCATACACCAAAATTAAAACAGTTGGCCAATCGCAATAATTAAAAATTGCATTTTTTTTTCAAACTTAATGAGTATTTCATTCCCTGGTCATAATGGTAGCCAATTGCATAAGTTTTTTCATGCATACACTGCCGTGACAAAGTGTAGAAATATTCTCTCTGGTAGAGAGAATATACTTCCCAAATTTGCGTATAAGCGATTTAACTTTAGCCTATTTTGTAAACTGAAGGAATTTTCTACTTATTCTACTTATTGATTTAATATTATTGCCCGGGATAATGTACGGAAGCTTTCAACCGACACTGTAATTGTATTTCTTTGTTGCATCACAGCGAATACGAATCTAGGTGTAGATTTAGGACCAGAATCCAGATATAGATATCGCTCAATTATTACTGGGTGAGAACACTTGCGAGTTTTTCTTACAATCATAAAACCAAATACTAACATCTTGATCACCAAAACAAATTTCCCCTGTTTGACTTCGAATAAACTGTTTGATTTCAATTGTTCATTCCAGCGCCGCTCTGACATTTCAATACCACTTTTGTAGAACGATTTATCTTTGGCCTCAAAATAGGTCTCAGTTTCAGCGTGCGAAATTTCTTATCGATGAGCATTTTTTTCAGGTCTACACACAGCCAGTAGTCGCTGGGAGTCAAATCTGGCGAATACGGTGGATGTGGGAGAAATTCGAAGTTCAATTTATGTGGTTTTGCCATTGTTTTGATTGACTTGTGAAACGGTGCGTTGTCTTGATGAAACGATTTTTTTCTTTGCCATATGCGGTCGTTTCTCTGCAATTTTAGCTTTCAAACGCTCCAACTACACTATATAATATTCACTGTTAATGTTATTTCCTTTCTCAAGATAGTCGATAAATATTACACCCGCACATCGCAAAATACCGAGGCCATAACCTTTCCAGCCGATTGTTGTGCTTTCGAACGCTTTGAATGAGGTTCACCAGTTTCTGTCCCCTCAGATGACGATCGTTGTGATTTCGGAGTAAAGTGATAACTCCATGTTTCATCCATTGTCACATATCGACGAAAAAATCCCGGTTGCTACGTTTAAACATGCCCAAACACTGCCCAGAATCATTAACACGTTCTCGTTTGTGGTCAACAGTGATCAAACGCGGCACCCACTTTGAACAGAGCTTTCTCATGGTCAAATGCTCATGCAATATAAAGCCAACACGTTCTTTTGATATCTTTACGATGTAAGCTAGCTAACGGAACTTCACTGTTCGATCATTTAAAACGGCTTTGTGAACTTTTTTTATGTTTTCTGGTGCTACCGCTTCATTTGGACGTCCACTGCGTTCTGCATCATCGGTGATTCTACGATCACATTTGAAGTCAGCAAACCGACGTTTTATTGTTCTATCTTTACGTTTCGTCTTAGACTCGTCAGTGCAGAGCAGTTCAAAGTGAACTGCTTACTGCGAACTTAAACAGTTCAATTTGAACCGCTAAGCAGACGTAAAGTTATTGCTATTTGCAACACACTTGTAATAAGCACCGAAGTGCTAAGTCTTTCCTGACGTGCCCAACGAAAACAAGTTTCGGCTAATACTGGCCGATTCAGATGGTCATTTAGGGGTTAACCTTATTTTGTGCTAGGGCATTGTTGTTTCTGATAACTCACAAACTTATAGGATAGACTATCATGAAATTTTAACAGCGATAAAACTAGCGCCATCTATGTGTTAGGCCCGGGACTTTTCCACCCATGTGTTAAAACCTTTTGGATAGAGAATAGGCGCCTCAATATAGTAGTGCCAAGCAATCAGCTAATGAGCCCTGATCGCGTGTCAAATATTCGATTATTTTTCATTCTATTTTTGACAGCAAATTGGTTTCGAGAATATTTTCGGAAAAGCGTGACTCAAGCGTTGAGTTACACCTTGTGCTAATAACATCTAGTTTTGGGAAAATAATCTCAATAATCGAGCAATTCTAGAAATATTTGAAACTGTGTTCAACAGTTCACAATAACTATTGTGTGAAAAACGCCTGTATTTTGCTCGCTAAGGTTCTAATATAGGAATGATTTAGTTCAACAACAACCTACAAACCAGATTGCATGCCTTCGAATGACTAATCAAATTAGGAAGGATGCGTTAATTTTGCTCGGAATTTTCAAATCTTTCCATCGCCATGCTTACTCACCGAAGCTATGTTCATTGCGTTTTACAGTCTGTTCTACAAAAAAAAAAGAGAAACGGGAATTTTTCAAATGTAACTATTTATGTCAGCTCGCATTCATAATACCTCATTCGAGACAGTCAACAAAATAAAATGCTTACAACTAGGATGACAGTATCGAACTACAATACAGTATGTGAACAATAACACGATTTAAATAAGTAAATCTCAAGAACAAAAGGCACTTGCGTTAGTTCGGGAAAAAATATCGCTGTTTGTTGATTAAAAACGGTTTCTTCTTCTTCACTTCTGGTGGCGTCACCTCACTTGAGATGACGCCGATTGATGGCACAGCGATTTAGCTATATTGCCAGTTAGTTTTCGTTTATAGTCCAATGGACTTTCTTTTCACTGGACTACAAGTGAAACCCTCGCTATGTGACAACGTGGAGTCACCGAAGTACGGATGAAAATCCTTTCTTTCTCGCGAAATACTCGAATTTGCACCGCACTAACACGATACGACGTGTTCACTCGTTGAGGGTTTCACCGGAAGTCCTAAAAACGGTTTCCTTTTTATTCCTTTCCTGTTTTACCAAATATGAAGTACACTGTTAAGGTACACTGTCAACATGACAACGTACTCAGCTAGAATATCTATAGAATTGGCAGCACTGCAATTCAGAACTAAACATTGCCATAGTTACTGTTTAGTTTTTTGCAAACATGAAAAGTTTATGTGTTTGGTTTTACTCAAGGAGTAAATGCTACCCTTTATGCGGTTTCAATTGAACAAGTCAAGCAGTTTAATATACGTGCAATTCACTGAAGACAGTAAAGCAATTGAATTCGCTAGCAGAAACAACAATCTGTACTCTGTGAAGCACTAGATCGTCTCACAAAAAACATTCCGGTTCATTTAGAAGACAACGCTGAAGAAATGCGCAAGATCTTTCTGTAGCCATTGTTGATGAATTTTTTGATAAAAATATACATTTTTTGTAAGTACTAGGCGTTACATTTTATTTTTTTTTGTATATTATAGGTGTTGAGAAGAGTTACTTTTTGGTAAAGTTTAGATGTAATGAAGCGTTACAAGCGCTACTTTTTTGTATATTATAGGCGTTACGCAGTGTTGCATGCATTACTGTTTCGTATGTTGTAGGTGTTACGAAGCGTTTCTTTTCTGTTAGTAATAAGCGTTGCATGCGTCACAGTTTTGTGAGTTATAGGCGTTACGAAATGTTACATGTGTTATAATTTTTTTGTTATACGCGTCATGAAACGTTACATGCGTTACTTTTTTCATATTCTTCAAGCGTTACATGGGTTACTTTTTTGTATGTTAGTGGTGTTACGAAGCGTTACAGTTTTGTAAGTTGGAGGTGTTACAAAGGGTTACATTTTTCATATGCTATATGCCTTACGAAGCGTTACAGTTTTGTAAGTTATAGGCGTCACGAAGCGTTACATGTCTATGTTACGGGCGTTACAAAGTATTACATGTTAAAATTTCGTTATAGGCATTACGAACGATCCATACGTTACTTTTTTCATATACTATAGGCGTTACTTTTTTCTAAGTTAGTAGCGTTACAAAGCGTTACAGTTTTGTAAGTTGTAGGTGTTACGAAGGGTTAAATTTTTCATATGCTATAGACCTTACGAAGCGGTACAGTTTTGTATTTTATAGGTGCTGCAAAGTGTTACATGCGTTACATTTTTGTAATATGTAGGCGTTACGAAGCGTTATATGCGTTACTTTCCTGTAAGTTACAGGTGTTACAAAGTATTACATGCGCTACATTTTTGCAAGTTGTAGGTGTTACGAAACGTTACATGCGTTTCTTTTTTGTAAGCTGGTGGCGTTACGAAGCGTTTCGGTTTTGTAAGTTGTAGGTGTTACGAAAGGCCACGTTTTCGTAAGTTATAGGCCTACGAGCCGTTATTTTTCTGTAAATTGCAGACGTTACGAAGTGTTACATGCGTTACTATTTTGAATGTTAAAGGTGTTATGAAGTGTTACATGCGTTACTTTTTCATATGCTTTAGGCTTTACGAAACGTTACTTTTTGTAAGTTATAGGCGCTACGAAGCGTAACGTGTCTTGCTCTTCTGTAAATAGCAGGCGTTACGAAGTGTTACATGTGTTACTATTTTGTTAAAGATGTAATTTTGTATGTTATAAGCGTTTCTGTAAGTTAAAGGCGTTACGAAGAGTTACTTGCATTATTTGTTTGAAAGTTATAGGCGTTACGAAGAGTCCAGCCAGCGACTGGCACCATTAAAGAAGGTGACAAGCGATTATAAATACACTCTCCTACTCAATGCTTGATCGGAGAAATAGGTATAAAGCGAGAGGACTAGTGTTTGATGGACAGAGAAGATGTTTGGATGTAAGGTATCGGTCGGGTGACGGTCAGGATGTAGACCATGTTCGATGTACGTTGCTACTATGTCTGTTTCGAGTTTTAGAGTGACTAAAACAATATCAAAGTGGCGAAATGGTAGCGCGTATGTACGGAATGCATAAGAACGCAGGTTCGAGTCCTGTCTCTGAGCGTATCTTTTTCCAAAAAATTCATCTTTTCTGTTAGTTTTTCTTTCACTTGGCTTCTCCAATATATATTTCCGCTCAGTCATTGCAAAAACTGAACTTAGTCATGGCGGCTTTACGTCAAACTAAAATTAATAAATCGTTAAAACCTCTAAGTTTTCCATTCACTTTCGCCCTGCAGATACATGAAAACTTCTCAATGGTCTGTATGTTTTTTTGTTTTGGCAAATTTTCCATCGGAAATGGCATTAAGTAAAAGCACTGATGAATACACCTCATTTTTGGCTGCAAGTGCAAGCAAACAAACATTCAAAAAGTCACTTGCATCCAAATTCAAATGCAACGGGAGCCAGACGTTTTGTTATGTTTATCTTGTTTCCAGACTATTTATGTTTATCTTGTTTCCGACTATTCCACGGCAAGAACTTTACCACAGATCTCACACCAAAAAAAATCGACCACTCTATCGTCCATCAGTATTTTTACAAAACAGACTTTCCACACTCTCGGTTTCGAGGCACATTTCTCAATATATTTAACTCGGGAATTTTTCTTCCTAATTAGTGATTCTACGCTGGCTTTGGTAATATTATCCTTGAGGGATGAGTATTCAGACGGATGGGTAAAAATTCTTGTAACCGCACCAGACTAAAAATAAAAATCTACCCGTATCCGACCCGAACCTGATTAAACAGTAAAGGGTTCGGGTCGGATATAATTCGTATTCAAGCCAACCAGTTAGGCCTCTGACATTAGCAACCCACTTTTATCGGCTAACAGATTAATTAAAGAGGAGAATATCTTCTAAATTTTGCAATCGAAAAACAAATTACTAGACTATGAAAGTGCATAAAAAAGGCTTCTCGCAATCGTGTTGTGGTTAAACTCGCGAATAATGAGATAGTGCATATCAGTGCTGAGCTGATTACGATAATTCGAAATAGAATATTAATCGATTCATGACATCCTTTTTTGTTACCGATGACTATTATTGATCGGCGATTTTTTTAATTTTCCGAAGATTACAAAACCCTTTCGAAAGCAATTTTCGGTTCACCGCCGACAAGGGCCTTTCCGGTTTTCATCGGATATTAAGTGTAGTCGATGATTATTACAATCGGTTCAGCGAGCCCGCATTTTGGTTGATATTTCCAAAATACAAATTTTACAGCAAAAAAAAAAACGAACATCTAATCTTCCCTCTCATTTCGGGCGGGTGAGCAATTATGCCAACCTTCGCTCACCGGCGAACTTTGGACTGGCATAGGCACAGGCGTGCTCATTAAAATCAGCGGCCGAATTAACATAGTCATTAATAACCGTAGGCAAATAGTTGAGGCAACCATTCTACCCATCATCGTTCCAACAGTTCCACCCACACCCACGAAAAAGTGTCTGGCAGGACGACGGTCCGCCATATCCGATTAACGCCGAAATGTTGCCTCTCGGTGATAGCGCTATTGTTTTGATAACCAGTATATCTTTCCCGTTCCATCTCGGCACGGTTGAATGACTGGGACGGATCGAGTGATGCGGAGGCGGAGGACGTTGATATGAGCCGATGACATGACACCTCCCCAGCTCCTTTTAGCATATCAATCATGAGCGCACTTGAAGATAAAGAAAAACGTCTCACCCAATCTTCCACCCACTAGCTGGTGTTCATCATAGCAAGCGACGACCGAGAAAACGACTGCGGGGAAATGAGAAGGAAATGCAATGCTTCTTTGTTATGGCTTGCAGCAAAATTTTCCGGGGTCCTTTTCCATTTTGCCCTCTCGTATGGCTGCCAAAGTGGGCCAACTGGCACGGGCTACTGTGTTGGTCCTAGCGCGATGTACATAATGATGGCGAGATGACGCTTTGTTAACAGCCTCTTTATATGAGACATCAGAAGCATACTCCATCATAAGCAGGACTCATTTTCTTCCCCGTTTACCCGATTGTCCTCCTCTGAGCGAATTCCCTGAGCGCTAGTCAAATAAACGGAACTCGAGACTTACAACTTCAATGGTTTGCGGCGCCTTATCAGTTAGGAAATCTCTCATTCCAATCCTATCGCGATACTAGTTGCCGTTTCGGGCTACATAGAAAAGTACCTACTTTTCCTTTCGTATACAGTTTTATTTATATGTATGCAAATCACCTATTTCTATGCCGATTTTTTTTTTCTTCCAGCTCTGGCATACTTTTGTTGACGGGAGCCCAGCCAAAGGGCAATAAAAACTTCACGCAGCACCCACAACCCTTTGCACCGCCGCTGCCAAACCAATTCGCTGCTGCTGCTGCCGCCGATGAATTGTGACGTCCGGATTATTTCTGAATTTTCGAGGCAACAATAAAAAATAAACGATTCCGCATCCCGTGTAAACTTACTATCACAAATCAACATCAATGGCACTTTTTTCACTTGGACATTCCGAATTCGCTGCAGTTGACATTCCGACGGTTCTCTGTCGTGTATCTCTTATCGGTAAAATTTTCACATTATTTCGTAAATCACTTACAGGTTCACCAGAGGGAAGAGGGAAAAATTGACTGCCAATTTACTGACTGACACGATTTGTGCGACGCAATGGTTACTAAAGTCTTAAGAACTAACTAATGAATTCCGATTTGGTTGAACTGATACCGCACTATGCTGTATGCTATGGGACAGAACTGAAATTCGCGTACCACCGCAGCTCCAATATGTTACAGACAGGACCGAAAAAAAGAACGGAGCTCGTCTTATAAAATAGTATTCACAAATGAGCGAGAGCACTCATACATTCGCGAAATTGAGAGAAATTTTCGTTTTGTTTTTCCTTTGTTTGGTTTCTCTATTTACACATCCAATTGAGCATGTGTTGGGTAGATATATGACAGCTTAACATGCTACACTGCTAAAAATCGACACTTATTGAAAATGTTATTCTCTAAATATATTTCAAATCTCGGTTAATTTTACAAAAGGGCGTATAAGCAAGCGACAGTTTCTCTTTGTTTACTTTCTCTTCTGTTAATTACCAAGCGTTTTCCACGTTTATCACTCAACTCTTTGCATGAAATTATACCCGAAACTTTCGACTTTCAAACAGAATAGTGATATAAAAGAAAATCTTTTTAATCACGTCACAATAATCGAAAGAGAGAGTGATTAAAGAGAAACTGTCACTTGCTTATACGCCCTTTTGAAAAATTACCCGAGAAATTTCAATGGACTTCTTGTTACAATTAGACTCACGCAGTGAGAAAACTCGCTGTTGAAACTTGCTTTGTCAACCAGGTGAATTCAATGAACTTTAAATGAGGTTTTGTTTTCGAATTTATCAACTTGAATTCGTGTCAGTATTCGGTTTTCTATAGGAGTAAAAATATAATAAATTAAGAAGAAGTGTTCTGTTGAATTTTGTAAAAATCGTTTTGATAGAAAGTTTTCCGCTGTTCGTTTTCCTTCGATTTCCTTGAATTACGAAATTAAGAGATAAATGAGTGAAATCTCTTAAATTACATTCCGGATATTTCAGGCTGCACTTCAATTATGAACGTGAATTATATATTGCTTCCGAGGGGGACGACACTTAAAAACTTCATTCCTGATCCAAAAGGATTGATCGTCCTTTTTGGTTGTGCATATTCTTGAAGCTACTTTTTCATCTTTACTGATCATAGTAACGGATGGTTATGGATCGATTGTCTTTTGTTGGGTTTTTAGTGGTTCGAAATATTACCTTGGTAATTGATACGTTGTTGATAACTATATTTGTGTTAATGAAGCTGCAGAATTGACACTAGAAGTATGATGACCGGAAGAGATCCTAATTGATTTATTGTATAGGATGCATATTTCTATCAGTTCTTTGTCGAAAGTAGAGAACAATATCACATAATGGAGTGATAAATACTTCCGAGATTATCTGTTAAAATTTCTTTTCAGCCATAAAGGCGATCGCTATCAAACAAGCTATAAGCTCGATGCGAAGCTTTGCTGATGGTCTTCTGAACAAACATCACAGTTAGCACAATCGAATTTAAGTTCTGTTGATTCAGACAACGCGAAGAGGATCATCCGGATAAATATGCGGTGGAAAATATGCTCGTTAAAATTAATATGTCCTTCAAACATTTCCATACTCTTTCAATTGTAATTGTATTCAATACAAATATTTTTATTGCGTAAAACTACTACTTTTACGTTTCAATGTTCATTGCAGAAATTAGTTGCGAAACATGGCTGATGTGGTACTCTACAGTTATGCGTAAAGACTTATTTCGTGCAAGAGCTTTAACCTGCGTCTCGCTTTATATTAACCTGCGGTAGAGATGATGTTCAATACGTCTAAAATTCTCGCAAAATTTAGCATACGAAACCAATAAGAATTTATTTTCAAGTAGTTGTGTTTGTATTTTGTATTTTGTGTGCATGCAGAAAAAAATCGGGTGCGACGTCTCTCTCGCCTGACTATGTTTCTCCAGCGAAGTTCGCTGTGCATCAATGGTATGTAGACTGTCATGCGATATATTAATCACTCATAATTGTACGAAAATTCACTCGCTTGTAACGTTCAGTGTCAAACCCATTGATTCCTAAACATACATTATCAACTTAAAGCGCATACAGAAAGTGATATTCCATCGTTATGTACTTCGATAGTGGAGCAAGACAATGTATACATTTATGTTGAAGCACGTTGTTCATAAACAAGACAACAAAATATGTATAAAGTAACATGATTCTATCAGTTGATGTATAGGAAATGGCAGTTCAACTGACGTCGCTCGGCAACGTCGCTGCGCTGGACTGTCCAGCGAATTGCAGATTAGTGCTGCAGCGACAATACATAGTTTGATTTTCTTATCGAACTGTAACTACCGCATTTCAAAATCCTACTTAAAAATCTCAAACACAGTCCCGCGTTCATGTTTATAGTTCTGAACAAGCCAAATAATCTAATTCATGAAATTTTTTATTATTTAATGCACCACAAAACGTATTTTCTTTTTTTTTTCTTCCATAAATACGTTTATTTCTTAAGGCAGTTTACATAAGTTTTTCTTCGCCGTACACTTTTACATAAAATTCTTATCCTAATATAATTATAAAATAGTCACAACGATTCAAATTCATATTCCTCTTATTACTTAAATATCATCTTAGGTAATTCTTAATTAATTATGAAATCTACTCGGAAATATTATTTGAACCAAACGATTAACTTCTATAAATTAAGAAATAAGCTGTTATTTTCAGACATTTTGTTGATAATTTCATAAACTATTTCGAGTTTGTTTGTATCATTTAATAATTTCTATTCTAATTTAGCTATTGGTTGCACTCATGGTCGCAGCTGGAATCAGAACTAAGTCTTAAAATGATTAGTCTGGGAGAGCTCAATTCGAAGGAGATTTGCGTCTAACGTGTAGTGGTTGGACATGAGTCTGGGCATCATACGAATGAAATCCCTACTCACATCCAGTCCCCTAAACCATGCCTTTGTCGATATTTTCGGAATAATTGAGTGCATCCATCGACCCAGATCATCTCAATCCCAAGAAGCTTGCCAGCTGGAAAGTGTTCTTTGGCGAGATGCGCTATAGAATTCGTTGAAAGCAATCGGTCGCTCATAAATTTTACCCTCAATAGCACCACATTTGGCTAATATATCGGCTCTTTCATTGCCAGGAATGGAGAAATGAGCAGGGACCCAGACTATAGTGATTAGCAGTGATGTCCGAGCTCAGCACACGAGCTGCTCTATACCTGCAGTGTGTGCCTATTAAACTCGTGTTTAGTGCTTTTAAAACCAGACCCATGAACGTGTGCTACTTGTGTAGTCCACCTACTGACAAGAGACAATACAAGAGCGGACACTGTGTGCTTGAAAATTATATTATATTACTAAATAAAAAACAAAAACGGACACTCAACTCAGCACGTGAGCCAGCAGATGAGCCAGCATCGCGAGCTGGTTCTTCGAAGCATACGACTCTCGATCTAGTAGCAACACGGCACACGAGCGTGTGCTTCAGACTTCGTGTGCGTGTTTTTGAAAAGGTACAGCACACGGACTGTATGAGAGCTGGCTCGTGTGCTGGGCCATCACTGGTGATTAGATAATTATTGTTCAATATGTCGTTCAGGCACTGTTTTATTTTGCCCAAGAAAAACGGTGAAACGTATTCTCTTATCCAGCAATTTATTTTCTTGATTGGTTGCGTTGTGTTGACAACTCGTTAAATGTCATGAAGGAAAATACAAGAATACTTTAGTAGAGATCGCATGTGCGTCCACTTTCTTATCAACGGTTGGATGCGCTTTTCAACGGTTTAATGTATCAATGAGGATAAATGCAACTTGATTAGTTTCCATTGACTTTTCAAGTTTTTCTTAGCATTATCCGGATCTGTCGTCCCCCTTGATTGCTTCCGAAGAAGGAAAAGTAATGTTGGTTCCTCAATTCACGCGTTATAGAAAAACAACGAAAAACCAACGAATTAGAATATTGAATTAGACATTTATTAAACAAAATCATTTTATTGGCACATTGTTGCAAAACTGAATTACCGATTAACATTGTTTAAATAAATAACTTAACCTTACCCAATTTCACACATTCCTGAAGATTTTCCATGTTTAAAACAACGAAATATATGTTATCCACATATATTTCAATTGAATAAGCGGTCAAGTGTTTTTCACATACATTTGTGCAGTACTCATTTTCATTAGAAATTTAAATGTTTAACACATGCAGTCAGTGTTGGTGATTGCCGAAAATTTGACAGAAGCTGCTATATTGCTATCTATATTGTATACAACATTTTCAATCCGGTAGAAGATGCTATAAAAACTCGAGTCATTCAATGCATGAACCGCGAGAGAATTTTTCTACATTTCTTCGCTCCACTTCATACTCTGAGTATTTCACGGCCCATGAAAAAATATACAGTCTGATAATGATCGTTGCTGTGTGGAATTTCCCAAGAGAGAATCGCAAGTTGACAATTATCGCAGAAAATCGAATCGATGGTTCATCTTGATGTTTCTCATACTAGGTTGCAATATTTCAAAACCCTTGTGTGGCTCCACATACATTTTCATAGACACAATTTATACAAAGGTTATATGCACATAGTTAGAATAAGCGGCAATAGTAAAATGATTCTATCGCAATTATCCACTGCCCATACAGAATCGGATCGCGAAACGAGAATAAGCGACCGTTTGTTGCTTCAGAGAAGATCCCCACAGCAGCGTGCTAACCTTTGATTCTTAGAAATGTCATCGAGAGAAATTCACTCTCGCACTGGTGTCTATTCTATGTTAAATAAGCCATGCCGGGTGTTTGTTGTTGCGATGTTTTCCATTCCTCTTTGATGGCACTGATTCAATCGTGTGAAGAGTGAAGATTGAACGTTCTATGATACGATAAAAGCCATCCTTGCATGCAGTTCGATTCAATAGCAAAAACACATCACATCGGAAGGAAAAACACATCTACGCTAAGTGAAAAAGAAAACAATCTTGCATCTTAGTAAATTTGCACATGAAATCCTAAAATAAATCGCTTTGGTTATGTATTGAAATGAAAAAGCATACTAAATTGAAGTGCTATATACATATGAATCGAAAGTGCAAATTTTTATCAGTGTAGGTTACCCATTGAGGTTTCTATGCCCGGTGAAAAATGAACGGTGGCCCTACTGAGAAATTGGTGGCCAACACGTTTCCTGATGAAAACAAAGCAATATGTAAAAGCGATTCACACGCAGCAACAAGCGGCTATCACCTGAATGGAACGTTTACGGAACAACAACATTAATTGTAAGCAATTCATATGAAAGGACACTACGTCAAGTTCACGGAACTTTTTAACGTCGGATACGTGAGCAATATTCGGCTAAATAATATTAATAAACCAATCTGGACGTTGACCGAAGTTGATTGATCGTCTGAACTGTGTTTAATGCATTCGTTCCCTGATGAAAACAAACCAATCTCATTTGCATTTGTGGTTGTAAGTGAGTTGTCAGAGAGCCTAATTGTTTTAATTTGCGGCTTTCGATCCCAACCAGAGATGCCAGATCTGCAGATTTCGTACCAAGCGCTGCAGACATTTTTTGTTGTGCAGACTTTTGAAAATCGAGGTTTTCGCAGACTTTCGTTAAAATTTACAGACTTTTGAAATTGTCGCGATCTTTTTTTTTGCTCATCAAGTCAGTTTAGCTTATCATACTTTTTTGAGAAATTGCTGCCAGCAAGACATATTTGCTGACTGCAGGATTTTTTTTTCGGATATACAGACTTTTGCAAACTAGAGTGACTATAATCAGAGTGGCGACAGCTGTTCGTTTGGAATGTTCCAAACGAGCAAACGACCTGTCAATTCAATGTAAAGCTAATGGATTTTTTTAATTGTTGCCAGCATTACGGATGAGATGTCGTCACTCTGGTTATAGGCACTCTAAGTCACTCTATTGCAAACCTGTCTGAAGATTTTTGAAATTTTTACTTGGCATCACTGATCCCAACAGATTGCATTTTTTTCTGAGTATAAACTGGTCCTAAATAACTCCTACCGGAAACTATGAATATCAGCGGAAATATGAATATCAGCGCAGTTCCTTTAAGCCAGACATGTGATGGAGGTACGTATTATTTTAATGTTCTAAACAAAAGCACAAGTAATTAATTTCCTATATTTGTTTCAGTTCCAACATGCTCGCAGGCAAATGAAACTTTGTACGAGGACAATTTATTCATTTCCTCCGAGCCTCGCTTCAATTTGAAACTTGTTAATAGAAACACAGAAGATCGTTGCTATATTTGCCTGTTGACTGTGAAGCATCCGATAAAGTATGGGGAGTTCATGGAGAAACAATTGTCAGGAAAAATCCTTAAATGCCATTATTTCTGTTTGTTATCTGGTTCTCTCATTCACCAGAGAGGAAGCACAGATACATCGGGTGTACTGGGATTTCTTGTCAGCGACATATATAATTCACTTCCACGGTTCCGGAACAACCTATGCAACTATTGCACAAAGCCTTCGGCTCCGATTAAATGTGCGTCGAACAACTGTGATAGGTGGTTCCATTATATTTGCGGTTATGATAACAATTGCTTGACGCAGTTTACCGGTGAATACATTTCGTACTGTCATGAACATCAACCGATTCGTCATAAACACATCCACGATGAAAAAGCGAGATGTTTTATATGCTTGGATACAATGACACCATATAATCCAGTGTCAAGCTTTTATTCGCACTGTCCCCCAACAGAAGATGATCCAAGGACATTGGGTAATTGGTATCATCGTAAGTGTATGCTGAAATCCGCGGCGACAGCTGGGTACGAGTTCAAATGTCCCGCTTGCTATGAAAGAAAGGAATTCAAGGAGTACGCGAAATTACATGGCATCTATGTACCACAGAGGGATGCAGCTTGGGAGAAAGAAAAAGGTGCCTTCTGGGACACTCAAAAAAAGAGATGTACTGCCAAAGACTGTGTGATGGAGAGAAAAGGCATTAAGAAGAAAACAACTCTGGTGGGATGCAATGTCTGTGGTGGAGAATCTTTGCATATAGTTTGTGCTAACCTGAAGGATCCAAATGATTACGTGTGCTCGGTCTGTATGGATGCTACATTTATTAAACTGTTTTAATTATTCATGCAAATTAAACATTTTGCCAAAATAATAATAAATAATTGCATTTTTTTTCTTGTTCAGATGACATCGGCATTCTATCGGCAACCGATATTACATCAGAACGTTGTATCTAAAAGCCGGGGTAAAATAAATTACATTAAAAAAAGACAGTTGTTTTATACGAATCTAGTATTCAGTGCTTTGAAAGTTGCTTCATCATTTCTTTTCGTTTTTTCTCGAAGTGCGCTTGGAGACAGCTTTTTAACGAGCTGTATTGATTGTGGATTCTACCCTTCAGAATGGCCTCCAACAAATTGATCATTTCTTCGCACTGAAATCAGAAAATAAATGGCCATTGATTTTGTTTCCAGCGACAGGCGGCCTAAGCTCTAGCTCAAACTTACCGTCAGTTGTGCTTCGGGCCGTCCATACTTTACAAACAAACATTGTGGAGCATGTTTTTTGTGTTCCACCCAAGGCTCATCTGTTTCTTCCCAACCATCCAATACCTTTCCACATACAAAGCAAATAGCTGTATCTATCTCGCTATCGTCTCCATGCCAGCAAAAGCCCGCTTCGGCCATCTATGGAAACATCCAAATAAATCATAAAAAAAACACACACACGTAAAATCCGTTGGTTTCACCATCAGCAAACAAAGCTTACCTTTTGAACGTTACACGAACTGGAGCTTGAATAAGGCCATTTTTTGAAACTACTCTCTCGATCTTTTTCGAATAAGCATATTTTCTCTACGTTTTGCGTCGACACCATTCTACTAGGAGTTATCTTGATTTTAATTTCACTAAATACAATGAAATTTTACCGAACCGCTTTTCTTGTGTTCGCTTTTGAATATTTGGTGCAGCGATGCCAGATAGCAGTAGTGTCGTTTCCGTAGATTGGCATTTTTTCGGAAACTCTCGTTTTTTTCTCGGAAGGTTTTTTTTTTGCACTCGCCAGACAAAACTAGCTCCCGTAGTTCTCCGTTGATAAATTCAAATTTTTGTAGATTTTCGTAGAAAAAACCCATTTTCCGTAGATCGGTAAATCCGTAGAAAATCTTCGGATCCGTAGAACTACGAAGATTTCCGTAGATCTGACATCGCTGGTTTGGCGTGATTAACGTGACGTTTGATAAAAGAAATTTCATGTAACCCACTGAAAACGAAAAGGTGATCTCATGGTACACTGATCAAAATCGGTACATTACACTGAAAAATCACAAAAAGTGCACTTAATCTATGCTTGAGTTACCACCTATCTACTTATTTTTGCGTTAAGATTCGAAGCTGTCAAAGTTTGAATGTTTTTTACTCACAATAAGAAAAAAATATTTATTCAAAATTTTAAGTTTAGCTTAAAATTTGTGTTCTTTGCACTCAAAATTAAGAAATTCTTCTTCGGTAATGTTTATACATATGTAAATTTAGTGACAGTCATTCTTCTTTCATTTGAATAGAAAGCGCAGAAAAGTGATTCAAAACCATTTCCTTTTGACCGGTTTGGAGTCAAAAAAGACGTCTCACTCACCCAAACTATGAGTTATGTTCAAAGAGCGTGTGCATTCCTCGCAATCACTGTTTCCAGCAGAGATAATTATTCATTCTGAAAAGCTTCTCCCCTTATAACATGCGATTATTTATCATTTGAAAATACTTAGACAAATGTTATATCAGTCAAAAATATAGCTCTGAATCAAGGGAGTGTCGCTTAACACAAACTATTGTGTTCCTCTAAAAAAAAAAAAAAAACACGTGATATACTATGAGTCTGAGTGTGCCACTCTGTGCCCCATGAAACAGCTACTTGTCAAAACTGTTAATGTGTGATGGGCACATTGTTCCCTCTTTGCTCTGAATCCATTTCGACCAGATGCTTGTTTTTTTTTTAAAGAAAACGTTTAGTTGAAACAGTTTAATAATTTTTTTCTAAAACACTTATTTTTGGGTAGTTTATTTTTGGCAGCTTTATTAACTAAAGTATCCAACATATATATTTTGAGAAAAATATTAACAAACATAAGTATCCAAAGACTTTTCTCATTGTCGGGACTTAAAAACAAATTGAATTTAAATCCTTTTGAAATTATCATTTTAAAAACATGTTCCGAAAAACAAAATATTCAATATCCAACTACATTGTTAGCGACGATACTATCAACATTTTTTCCACCACCCTGCAGTAATATTAATTTCAACAACTTGTACATGCTCATTTCAATTTCAACCAATCACGAGCTGGTCAGAAACTTTCTCTCGAAGTGGATTAACAATTGTCAGGGACTGTGCTATGTCGTTTTTGCTTGATAACTTGATAACTGACCCAGGGTAGTTTCAGTCACGTACCTAGAGGGGGGCGTGGGGCCCTGGCCCCTCCCGAAATAAAAAACAGATATATAATTTTTAGACGGCCTCAGACATGTGTTACAGAAATAACAAGACAGTAAACCTAAAGCAATGTAATACAATAACAGTTCCAGTGGAAAAGTTTAAAGTGTCTGTTAAAACACCCATAAAAGGCACACCGAGAATTAGGTACATCAGCAATCTTCAGCAACATTATTTTTTATTTTTTCTTCTTTTTTCGATGTTCTCGTAACCAGAGAACATTTTTTTTGTAGAAACAGACAATGAAAATTATAGAATGATAGTACTCAAGGGAGAGCAAGGATGTGAAAATATAGAACGGAAAAGTGAGACGTGACAGAGGGTCATTTAAGCAAGCAGAAATCATCTAGTAACTTAACTTTTACCTTCTACCAGAGGAGTTGGGCTTAGGCATCTGAACAATGCGAATCGCCCAAGTCTCTGGTATGTCGGAAAGTAGTGATAAAGGTATTTTACTATTTACTATCCGAACCGGCAAGCCGGTAATAGGATAGTAAATGGTAAAAGACCTTTATCACTACTTTCCGACATACCAGAGACTTGGGAGATTCGCATTGTTCAGATGCCTAAGCCCAACTCCTCTGGTAGAAGGTAAAAGTTAAGTTACTAGATGATTTCTGCTTGCTTAAATGACCCTCTGTCACGTCTCACTTTTCCGTTCTATATTTTCACATCCTTGTTCTCCCTTGAGTACTATCATTCTATAATTTTCATTGTCTGTTTCTACAAAAAAATGTTCTCTGGTTAGGAGAATATCGAAAAAAGAAAAAAGAAATATTGACTACTAAACTTAGTCGTTAAAAAAGAAAAAGAGTAAAAATTATTTTTTATCTTTAGGCCCCTCCCGAAACGAAATCCTGGGTACGGGCCTGGGTAGTTTCATCAAATATAAGAATCAGACTCGAAATAGACTCGATTTTCAGTTCAATGTCGTTCAAATTAGGTTCGAAACTGGACAAAAATTTTAACGCTGGGAATTTAAGGAATTCTTGTTGTTTCTGCCAGAATTCCGGCAAAAGTTGGGCAACAATGCAACAACCTCGCCTAGCGGTTATTAACGGTTCTTTTCTGTCGGATTTTTGCCATACAAGATTGGCAGAACCGTTTTGAATCGGTTCTACATTTTAAGCGTCTTAGTTTTATTTTTACAATAAAAGATACATATGAAAAGCAGTAATTTATTGCCCTTCATATATATTAATCATGGACAATATTATTGCCAATAACATTGCTTTCTCACTACCAAACATACCCATATTTCAATCTCATTTACCTCGTCTCAAGATTCGTTTTTTGTACGTACATGTGGGATTGACGAATATCAAATGAAGTCGAATAAAAAAAAGAAAAAAGGAGGGAAATAAACAAGAGACCTATGGCGAGATAATGACGCAATTTCGCCTGGACAATTTTGACAGCAGCCGGAATGCAGCCAGCCTTCTGACGGTTGCCAGAAGTTCCTCACAAGCGGGCATTATAAGTTCGGAATGAGTTCCGTATCAAATCCGAAAGTTCGAGAAAATTTCATTCAGAATTTTATGTGGAATTCAGTATGAAATCCGAATCAACGCGGAATTCAGTGCAACAACCGATTCCAAATGAATTTGGCCTCCAACCGGAAATCTACCAGAATTGAGTGAGAAGATGCGGACTGAATTGTCAATTCGATTTCTTCTCATTCATTCTGGATTTTGCACGTTTTCGTGCTGATATTCAGTTAGTTTTTAAATTAAAAAAATATATAACTGAGTTTATAAATTTAAAACTTCAAGGTTTTCGGATATACAGAATTAGTCTATAACAAAATCTTAGAATTCCAGCAAAAGTTGGTGAAATTCGCTGGAAATAAAAAAAAGTCTACCTTAGTCAGCATCATTCTTTCCTCTAGTTGGAATGTATTGAAATGGCGTAAGTCGCCTAGCTTTTACACTAACACATTGATAAAGTGAGCGAAAATTCAATGACATTTATAATGTCACTGTCGATCGGCTTGATCAAGCACCCAGAAACGAGGGGGGGGGGGGGGAGGTTAGGGTCTAACTGATGAAAAAATCTTCATTTTTGCTATTTTTTCAGCATTATTGTTCAACAAAATAAATTCAAATATTTTGCATGATAAAAAGCATAAATTTTTTCGTGGAAATTGATAAATAACTTAGTGAAAAGGTGTTTTCGAGAACGCCTCTTAAAAATCATGATTTGCGGTGTCCACTGTATCTCAGCACAGAATATCCCAAAGTCAACAAATCAAAGAAGCATGGATAGAGCAGATGTTTTTCTAAACCCCAACGTTTCTGCGTGATTTTTTAAAATTTTTTTAAATTAAATTTAAATTAACTACGATTTTTCATGAAAAAAATCCGACATTTTGCAGCTGTAAAACCTCCCCAAAGTAAAAAACAACGAAAAGGAAAACTCTGGGGTCTGGTTTTTTATATTTAGAAAGTGTGTGCAAAATTTTAACAAAATTGGTGCAGTAGTTTTTGAATGACGATGGACACGGACCTTCAAAACCTGCTTTCGAGAAAAACGCGTTTAAAGTGTTTTTTTTTTTGTCTATAAAATCAATGGAAACAATTTATTACTCAAGGGAACCCGTAGGGTCTAATATTTTCAAAAAATCATATTTTTTTTCTTTTATATTTTGTTATAATGAAACATTTCAAGAATATTTTGTCAAATTTTTAAGTTAATCGAAGCAGAAGTCTTCGGCCTGCGTGCCGAGTTCTTAGTTTTTCGCAGTAAGAAAAGATAAACGCCCATAACTTGTTCAATTTTGCTCCGATAGGCTTGCAACTTTTACATAATATTCTTAAATATTATGTACTATAAAAAATACAAAGAAAAAAATAAATGATTTTTCAAAAGTGTTAGACCCTACCCGCCTCTTAAGACAATGGGCCGTATGAATAAAACGTAGCATGCTTGAATTTCGGTAGTAAATGCTACATGTGGATCACGTTCCTGTCAAAAGCAGAGACTTTACTAAACAACAACGTTCGAACATGTAGTATTTACTACAGTTTTTCGGTAGATAGCTCCAGAGGTTGCTACTCGTGTGTTTGCTGATAAAGTGAAGTAGAAAAATTAAAACCCAACCAAACTTGTTTTACTCTGTGGACTATATTTTTGAGAAGATACTACAAACAAGAGACTTTACTAAATTTTATTCATACGGCCCAATGTGGATGTCTTTCATATCTTCAAAGAAACCCCAGTTAACTCACCTGAAATATGATTCTGAATTCAGTATGATTTACAAAAGGATTTCGAATCAGATGCAACGACCGCCGATCTGAGTCAGAATCGATTGTTGCATTTGATTCGACATTTATTTGGAAATCATACTGAATTCCAAATTAAATTCCTTGCGAGTTTACTGGGACAGACTGTGCGTCGTTTACCCTACTATAGTTGATGGAACACATCAATTTCCGTTTACCGTGTATAGTCGAAAGGAAACTCTACATTTACATCACCGTGTATCTGTCAATCAGTCCTATTTTTCGTTGTCGTCTTCGTCGCAGTTTTTGGAATGTCGAGTCCACATCAAATCATGAAAAAGTGCTTGAAAACCTGAAAGAATGAGAAATGTTCTATATCTTTAAAAAATTTCTCGACTCGCAATAGTCTGTCCATATAATCGTGTGTGTGGTTTTACCAAAAATCGTATTTATTTTGGTGTTTCGAATTGCTTGGATAGGAACGATCTCGGACGAAAGTTTTCTACGTCGAAAAAGTTTCAACCCGATCGTTCGATCGAACGACTCGCGGAAGTGGAAAGGAAAAGTGGAAATAGTGTTTGGCTTTGCACGTAGTGAGCACAGCTGTAGCAAGCATCAGCAAAGGCGAATATGGGTAAGGAACCACCTACGCTGTACAATCAATGCCTGCTGGCCTATGTCAAGAACCTGAACCATAACGTCGCCAGTCTGGACCGGATCGCAGAATTACGTTTGTTGCCGACGGTCATCCTAGCGGCCGTATACGATCAGGTAAGTAAACTTCCTGGTTTATCAGCTTGACACAGTATTTGGAGTAGTGGTAGTGGTAGTGGTGAGGAGTCGTTTTTATTTACCAAAATAATTTGGGAACAAATGACTAAGACGAAGTAAACAGTTACCCAAATCTGCACCTATCAAGGACATTCCAAGGGTTAAACCGAAATCTGTCGTCTATTGGTTCAATGTTAATGAAGTGGAAAGCTTAGAAAGGAAAAGTGTGTCGGCCTTTGGGGAGTCGAAATAGCGATATTTGCCACATAACTATGACACCGAAGTGCTAAATGTATCCAATCTCTAATATCGGATTTATTTTTAATATTCGGGTTTGTTGCGACATTGCATTGTCTACGTGAGTGATTGATGTTAATTCTTAGGTTTTAAACAAAACGAAAAAGAGTATTATTTTCTATTAATTTGAGTTTCCCTATTCAACTCATGAACCCGTTTGATTGAAGTGTGATATGCTTTCTCCGTTTAAGGCACTTGCTCGAACGGTCGAAAGGAAGTGGATGCACTAGATTCCAATTATTGTTTTGCTTGAACTCAAGTGTTTCCTATTTTCCACATCAAATTCGTCAAGATAGTGTCTTTATTAGGGTTGAAATAAATTCGAATTATCTAAAATTCGGATATCTGCCAAACACGTCTGTACCCCTGATATTTTGCTCTCTAATTTATTTTATCTTTTTTTTATGACTCCAAAAGATAAATTTATTTCTGACGAATAGAAAAAGGAAAATTGGGTCGGAGTCTAAGAGTGACTGTACACAGCGTACATGTACGGCATGCTTTTCCAAATCGTTATAAAATTGCTATGAAAAAAAAAGATAGTCGGAAGGGGCCAAGTTTGTCGAATGTGGCAAATGTTTCCATCTGAGTTCAGAAATGACTTTGCAGTATGCGGGAGTGTTGCTAAACACCCTTCAAAACAATTTTCTTATATTAAATGTACAACTTTGCTTAAGGTGACCGTGAACAGAAGCCAAGGAAAATAAATGTAAAAGTATTGGTGAAACAATACTTTTTCATATAGTAATAGTATTTGTGAGTAGAGAGGAATGAAATAATAATATTTGTGTGCTGAAAGAAATACAGGTGCAAGAAAAAAATTTAAACATTGAAACTATTCAAATCACCTAGCAGAACAGAGTGTACTTATCTCATTTTCATGCTCATTCTGGAGTTAACAAATTGCAATCATGCAACCAAAAGAATTGTGCCAAATAAGATAGTTTACTGTTTGTTTTTTAAGAAAAATATTGAAATTTTATATGGTGACGTACGAAAGTAGTTTTGATCCGTAATTTTAACTATATCAATGTGCGACTAATTGAAAATAATGCCATTTTTAGTGCATTGCAAGGTTTTTTTCTCTAATTATGTATGGCATCAGTGCCAATATAAAAGGGTGGTATTACCAATACTAAAGCAGGCCGGCTAACTTTTTATCGTGAATTTTTGGAAAATTTTCAAAACCGGAACTGTGAGTTATTCAAAGGTTTTATAATAAAATGTTTAGATCAGAGGATAAGTTTACCGGTGTAGAACAACTCAAAAGTGTTTCATGAAGCTTACTTATGTCACAGAGCTATAAACAGCAGTTGAAATCTTGAGGTGAGTGAAAAATAATAACATTCTAAGAAGAAACCTTCTAATGAAGGTCCGAAAAAGTTTTGCACAAATCATTCTTCAGAGTTGATAGTTTATCGTAAACATATATCAATACGATGAGTGATTATGTTACCAAATTGCAATAGCAATTCTACTCAACATATTTACCCCTACGCGTAGAAAAAATGTGTTTCATGGTTTGTTTACATCAAGAGCAGGACAAAATAGCGGAAGGTGGAGTGGGAGGGTAGGTGGTTTCTTGGTTGCCATTTGTGGCTCGCTTCCATGGTCACCTTAAAGCTTTATTGCGAAAAAGTGCTTAGAGATGTATTATTCAAAGTATTGTCCGTCGCTAGCGACAACTTTCTCCCATCTTTCGGATCCCGGCTCGAAAAAAGGAGTCCTTTTTTGATGCTATCCATGAAGCAATCCATTTTTCCAACTCTTCGAAGGATTGAAAATGTTGATCTGCCAGGCCGTGTGCCATCGAGCGGAATAGGTGGATGTCAGAAGGGGCGACATCTGGGGAATACGGCGGGTGGGGCAAGACTTCCCATTTCAGCGTTTCCAGGTACTTTTTGACCACTTTTGCGACGTGAGGCCGAGCATTGTCGCGTTGGAGGATGACTGACTTGGTTGTGTCAGAAAAGTAAAACTTCCCGCAAATGGCGAGAATCGGGCACATAAACAGACATTTTCGAGCGTGAATAATACGAAAACAAGAACAACTGTCACTGAAACGGCGATGACAATTCGTTGGGCACTGTACACACTCACTTTAAAGACATTATCATCTATGTATTTTAACCAGCCTCAGCCGGTACAGCCACCTATCGGAAAACGGCGGAAGCAAAATTGTACACCTGATATCTGTTTCAATTTTATCATTTGCTGTCGGTAGCTATTAGTATTCACTGATTTCTCTGGTTTAAGACACTCGTAGTGCTTCTTTCCGAAGCAATTGGACTTTGCAGTTGATGTGGATGGTTGGTTGAGCCATGATTTCCTGCACTTGGGATTCTCAAAATAAATCCATTCCACTCTTTGTTACATGCCAAGAAAGCAGAATTTCGCTCACCGTTTGTCGATTTTTCTGCAGTCTATGATTTAGTTCATGAGGTATCCATTTCACCACCTTTCTCGTGACGTGTAGATAATCAAAATGACTTGTTTTTGAGATTAGACAGTGTCTTCGTTCAAAATTTCTTGCAATACTGCGTCTGCAATGTTTCCGTGTAACGGGGTTTCTCTTTGTCTTTAACACTAAAATCCCTACTTTTAAATCGTTTGTATCAACGCCCACAAGTCGCGAATGATAAGAGCATTATGGTGGGACAAAGTTGTATGGGAAAATGATGAAAAGGTTTATTTTCTCGCTACTCTAAGCTTTTCCTGTTCCTTCTGGGTCCCATAAGAATTGTGCAAACGTTTAGCTCAATCGGCGAAATAAAATATAGATTTTCACACCCGACTTTTAAAGTTGGCATGGGATTTAGTATGAGCAAACTGATTTTTACCAAAAAAATTGGGATGGAGTTCATCCAATGGACTCCAAATATCAGCTAAAATTTTGCATAGGCCTTATGGGACCGAAAAAGAACACGAAAAGTTCGGTAGAATCCCACCCTAATAGAACCTATTCCTCGTAAGCTTCAACGAAAGTTCTGGGATTCAAAATTTTAAAACAACGTATCAAAACAACACTTCTCTATACTTGGCAAGAATGCTGATATGTTGACACTTCAACAAATGTATATGACCATAAATGGCAATTGACAAAGCAGAAATTTGGGACGTTTCGAACATCACATTACAGCTAAAATATTATGCAATAGTTTTAACGGTAACCTAATCCCTGTTTACATAGACATCTCTTGAAAAAAAAATCCCGCGTTTTTAACTGGCACATCTGGTAAATAGACCACATTATCTAACGATTTGTATTTGCTTTTTTTTCTTTGTGTTTTCATTTTGGCGAGTTCTGTCGTTGGAATTGTCTGTAAATTAGGTCCGGTGAGGCCTTTCAGATAGAATATTCGATTGATATTTCTCAAGTATATGACTACCAAACTATAAAGCATAATTCCAAGATAGTGAGCTAAGGCAGGAAACAGTACGATGTTCTTTCAAATTAAAATCACTTTGTTTATTGATCATGAAAAACGTTCTTGAATCTGATCCGGCAGGAACACTAAGAGGAGGAGAAGCACAGTGAACTGGTTCGGTTCGATCGAGAGCAGAGGCCTCAAGAGACTCGGTGCCTTGAGTAAATTGCGTCAAACGGTCGGATACTGAGTTATTCAGAGGCAGATGTATTCTAACATCACAGAACTGGGTCAGCAAGAAGGTGTGCTTGCTAAACTAATGAATGTTGCAACAACCGATGCAGAATCGTTATTTGCAAAATTGAGTAATTTTAAAGTTAATGTAAAATAAGGGAAAAATGTGGAGGATACTTTGCAGCGTAGGAGCCGTTTTGACAACTCACAACTATTAAATTGTTTAGAGAAACTGTATCACCTCATTTTAAAGTTCAACCACCTTGTCAAACCTAGAAGAATAACCAACCCACAGCTGACTGATAAAGTTAAGAGTAAAAATGTTGTGTTTTATCCAGAGTTATATTTTATTTTTTCAAGCTAAGACTCATGCGTTATATTTCAGCTTGTCATCAACATGCTTGAGAAAGGCGATACCAGCAGTACGGATTTCAAAGCTACCATGTTTTCCAGAGATATTTTTACTGTGTTGGAACACAACAAACACGATAGGACGGTCACCTAACGAACGCATTTCGAAATACCGATGGTCATCGAAAAAAATGAATGATTGAAAATATATCCGAATCCCTTTGTTATGAATAACAGGCTATTGATTTAATGTGGTACGATCGAGTTCACCATTATTCAGAAAGAAAGGCGATTAGATGACGCCTGAATCACTCCAGAATAATAGCCCTCGTTGCGTTTTGGAGCTAGAATCCGCATAGGAATCTGATCCTCTGTTGCTATAGTCGTGATGTCCAGAGAACGTGTCTGGCTAGTGCCACGGTTTTAAGAATCGGTGCTGAAACTGACGAGTCTATAACGATACGTGAATAATGGATGAATTCTGTCTTTTATGAACTTTCTCCAATTGTTATTTTTAAGTTTTCTGTGTTTAGTATATATTTGTTTTTTTTCACTGCAGTAAAATGTAACAGTTTAAATAAATTTGAGCAGATTCTATCAATGACGTCTCGAATGATCAGTTATCAGTGGTTTATTTATATATATTCAATTAAATGTTTTCAAATTGGAAATGAACATGTTAACAAACCACTGATTGATGTAAAACGACGTCCATCCAATTAGTTTTTCTTAAGTTATGTGACGTTCGTGTAAAACCTTATTTTTCGTCTCAGCTGAACTGTGAATGATGGATCCAGGTTCATGGAAGCATATCATCGACAGCCGTCAGAAATGCACTTTTATCATCACGAGTTCATTTGTAGCGCCATCTGACCAATCCTGATGGTGTTAATGAAAAATTCTCGGCATACTCGTTAGCAGCTATGACGATAAAGTCAAGCAAATATTAATAAGACTTAGGCCGAAGAATGGAGTGACGTACAGGTGCACATGTTTCAAAAACCCTAAGAGCCTAAGTTTGTGGAAATCGAATCAGCCGTCTCGGCAATAAGTGAGTGCAGATTTTTGCCACATACACCGACATTTGATCGGTTCGTCGAGCCATGAACGGTTCACTTGAGTTTGAACTACTCTGACGGTGCGGCTCTACAATTCCGGTTCTGAATATTATTTCTATAATGTAAGTTTGTTATCATTCGATATAGCGAGATACGATTCCGCATTTTTGTTGAGCTGGAATTGCCTTATCTATAAAAACACCACCACTCGAGAGTATTAGGGTAATTAATACGTCACTAAAAAAATCCAGCGTTTATGTGTTCGCCTCATCGCCTATCAGTTCAAGCTCTTTCTTAGACTTGTTCACTTGTTTGGTTGAGATTTATCACCAATATCTGACTTACGCAGCACGATCCAAATTTAAACATGTCAAAACGATTGCAAATATTTACCCTTCATATTACGACTCAATTAACACCCAAATGGAGACATGACACGAAGTCAGCGCCGGGTGGAAATTTTGGTAACTTTTTCACGAGGTTAATTCTTTACAGATGTGCAACTTCGATTCCCTCCAGGATATCCTGCTGGTCCAGCTGACCGATCTGGACACGTTCCATAAGCTCATCAAACAAACCTCGCTCAAACAAATAATGTTCAAATGCGTCCAGACTCTGATGACGGGTCGGCGTCCGATCGTCACCGAGTTGCGGACCAAGTTCTGCCGGGCAACTACGGTGTACTATCTGCAAAATGCAAACGCCTCGGCCGTGAAGGATGCCAGTCTCGAGGGCTATCTGAGTGGTGGTGACCTGACGGCGTCCGGAGAATGCCCGGTAGCACCCGATAATTGGCGCTTCGTTAGTTCTTTCATGGATCAGATCGACAACGGAGTTCGCCTTGGTTCGTTTCTGTCGGAGTCCGGTTGGTTGGAAGAATCATTGCATGTATTGAACATCACGCTTGGAATGATCCAGTTACTGCGGAATTGCTACATGCGGTCATTGATCGAACTGAACTGCCTACAGAAGTGAGTCGATTCAGCAACGAGTAAGTTACCAAAAAACATTTACTAAAAATTTGTTTTTCTCTTCTACAGATTATTATGTGCACAAACGGCATTTTGTTGCTTCAAAGAGGCCAGCATTACGGTGGCTCAGGCGCTCAATATAATTGATAAACTCACGCAGCAGCACCAGCAGCAAATGCGACAGCGAATGTCCTCTGCGAAAGCTGGCAGCAGTAGTAGAAGTAGTAGCGATGCTCCCAGTCATCATCAGACTTCCGGCACTTCCGTCAACGGTGATGTCGATAGGCTTAGTAACATACCGAACAGTTTATTGGCCAACATGTTCCATCAGATTTCCGTTCTGCACTTCTATCGGAGTGAGTATGACCTGAGCTACCGGTGGAGCATTCGGGCACTGAAACACGTCAACAAACATACACCGGACAAGTAAGTATTGCATACTGGCTTCAGAATTCCATTTGAACACGAACTGTTTTATGCCCTGACGATTCGAATATGAAACGTGAAGAAAATTTGAAGTGTATTTCAAATTATTGAATGTTAACTAGCCACACTGGGTATGGTTACATTCGCGATGAGTTTTGTTTACGCAGCTTAAAAATTTGACTGAATTACTGTGAATTAAACATTAAATAGAAATATTACGGAAAAAAAACTTTAAAGAAACCAGAGAGAGTTCAACGACTCGGACAGTGCACCGTTCAGAGTAATCGTACAGCTATTGTAAAAACCTGTTTTAATCCACCTAGTGGTGTAATGATGCCTTTTTCATATTACTTATATTTTCAAAAATACCACCAGAAGATTTTGTGAAGAAATTATTTTTTTCAATCTTGAAAAAATATGGAACTTTCTTTGGGTATAAACTAACATAACCTTTTCAAATTGTAAACAGTTATGTCAAGTTGATAAGATGAAATTAAACAGCAACCTATGAGACTGTAGGCACTTTTATTTGAGCCTGTATGTGGAAATCGATCAAATCATCTCTGTAAAAATTGAGTGAGTCTCGTTTTAAACTTTTTGACCACTACCACACACAGCCACATACATTGATCAGCTCGATGAACTGTGTCGAATTATATAGAACATAGTGCATAAACTTTCTATATGAGAAAGGCAATAAGTGAACTTTTATTGAAAAGTATCGTTATCATGATCTTGTAATAATGTTTTAAGCGAAATAACATGTTTTACTTTTGTGTTATTTTATATTCAGAAACGTCACATTCTTCTTCTTCTTTCTGGTTGGCGTCACCTCACTTGAGATGACGCCGAATTGATGGCACAGCAACTAAGGCTATATTGCGTCGAATCGTCAAAGTACGGCTGAAAATCCTTTCTTTCTGGCGAAATACTCGAATTTTCTCCGGACTAACACGATGGAACGTTCTCACCCGTTGAGAGTTTCACCGGAAGTGAAACGTCACATTAAAACATGTTTTCCCGAAATAACATGATATAATTGTCAGTAAAGCACAACCCTGCTAGCATTTTCCGTCACTTTACGACTACGTCAATTGACAAGCTGTTCAACAACAGCAGTTTTCCACAGCCCGGTGGCAAAGATAGGGCGCTCCAGCAAGTGCTAGCGTGGCCAACATCTGGGGCATTTGGTGGGCAATCAGAGCGCTCAAAGTACGGTAAACAAACATTCGAGCATTTCAATTCGAGTAAAATCTTAATTTCCTTATCGTAGTGATGATATTCTGATCGATAATTTGCGGGGAAGTGTTTTAAAGGGTACTGAATAAACAAGTAGTTTGTAATATCCAGATTTTTGTTAGCCATTCTTCTTCATTGTTTTGGTTTTTGCAGAATGATGCTGGCCACAGTTTCATGACGTCATAGCAGGGGGCTGGTTTTCCATCAAAGTGGCCATGTAATCATAATAAAACAAAACTGGAAACTGGTACCAACGACTGGGACAGATATGCGAGTACTTTCCATATAGCAGCCCTTACACGTGACAATATTATTGTCAATCCAAAGTATTGTCAATACCGTCAATCCAATTGACTTGGTAACTTGAGTCCGCATTTTTCGAAATAATTAAGCGTTTGAAGCTTCAAATATTGCAACTGAACATTGAAACATTGAGAGAAGAGTCCATTGTACATATTTGACAGTTTCCTCTCTGAAGAAAAAGTATTGTCGGATTTATAAGCAGTTTTGATTTTTTGACAATATTTTCGTCAATCCAATGAAGTTTCCATTACACGATCAAAAGTATTGTCAATACTCCTTGTATTGACAATAATATTGTCTCGTGTAAGGGCTGCTTATGGGACAGAGCAGACTTGATATTTGTTTTTAAATTTTATTGAACTAATCCCAAATTATTTTTGCAATTTTCTGAGAGTAGGGTAAAAATAGACGTTATCCGTCGGGCTAACTCAAAAGTGGCCAGAACTCGTACGGGACTGGTATGCGAGTATGGGCAGTTTAGCTTACATTTTATATCAAAGCTTCCATTTTCTATGCGTAATTGTATAATACTTTACTTTGTTTAGATTCAGATTTATCTGTCTAATGATTGTAATGTTTTTAAAATCGGACTTTTAACGACAATCTAAATAAAAAAAAACTCCCAAGGTTCAGTCGAACCATCCCCTTAAACATTTAAAAAATATATTCGATTTCTATTTACCAATTACTCTTCTATCGCATCACCATCTTATCAGAATCGTCGTGGACGTGGTGCGGCAGATGGCGAAATCGTGCGTAGTAAAACGTCAGTTCCAGTCGGCCAGTATGCTTATCAAACAGGCGGTCTGTCGAGCCCGGGCAAGCTTCGGTACGAACCATCAGAAGTACGCGAACGCCCTGCTCGACTATGGTTTCATCCTGTTGAACGTGGATTCGATTGCGAACAGCGTAGCGGTGTACTCCGAGGCACATGAGATTCTGTGTCGAATCTTCGGGTCACGCAATCTGCACGTGGCCGTCGCTCACGAGGACCTAGCTTACTGTCTGTACGTGCTGGAGTACAGTTCCGGGAAGTTCGAGTCAGCTACAGCCAATGTCGAGCGGGCGATCGATATCATGAAGGAACTGGTACCGTGTAACCATCTGATGTTGGCATCGGCAAAACGTGTCAAAGCACTGATCCTGGAGGAAATCGCTCTGGACACGATGGCATCCTCGATCGATTATCAGCGGTGTAAGAATTTGCTGGAACAGTCGGAAGAGTTACACCGGTCAGCGCTGCATTTGTCCCTGGATGCGTTTGGGGAGATCAACGTACAGACAGCGAAGCACTACGGCAATCTCGGACGGTTGTATCAGTCCATGGCCAAGTTCGATGATGCCGAACAGATGCACAAACGGGCAATCAACATCAAAACGCACATTCTCGGCCCGTACGACTACGAAGTGGGACTGTCGATCGGTCATCTGGCCTCGCTGTACAACTATCACATGCAGAAACATCAGGAAGCGGAGGAACTGTACTTGAAAAGTATCGAAATCAGTTTACGATTGTTTGGTGAAGCGTACTCCGGTTTGGAATACGATTACCGGGGGTTGATTCATATCTACGAGATTACCGGAGCTCAGGCGCGCTACGATCTGTATTCGAACATCCTTGAGGAATGGAGGATATTACGTGAGGATAATCAAGTTAATAAGGTAAAAATGATTCAGGTTTGTCACTTTGTAACACTTGCTGATAATTTTGTTTGTTATCTCTTCTAGAATAACTTCCCGGCGGAGATAACGGAGGATACCACGATGGAGGAGGTTACTCGAAAGTTTTTCGAAATGTGTTCAAACAGCCCTTGTCTCACGGGTGGCGATCCGTTGACGGACAGTGGAACTAGCTTAGATAGTCACCATCCGTGTGTTGACATTGACGATGCTGCACCGGACAGTGGCGAGAGTGGAATCGGCGAGGAACCACCGGTAGATAGTGGCGAAGATTTACTGGTCGCAACGGCTTCGTCATCGGCAGAGGAAATGCTCCGGAGCATGTAAAAAAAAAAACAATATAAAAATTACAAGTAAGTTACACTAAAGCCTGAATATCCAATCAGCTTTCAAATCGTTCAATTTAGCACCTTTCCATCAACAGCTTTTCCACGTTCGTGTCGCCTTCACGAAATGCTTCTTGGACGTGTTCTGTTGCGTAAATATAGCACAAAAATAGCAGCCCGAAAATGGTAACTCCTGTTTGCTGCCATGTTGTTGATTTTATTGATTTGATTCACTTACTGTGTTCGTTTTAATGCATATTTACATTGGTAAAACAAGAAAACTAAGAAGCTCGAAAATTATCAGAAACTGTGCGTCGTCCAGTTTTCCGTTGTTAGCTGCTTCGAATGATTTCACGAAAAGGCTGTTGATACACACGTCCATGCTGCGCCCCGAGTCGTAATATCTACCAGTTCTTGTTTATACGTAGTGTTTCGCGACACACGTTCTTCCGTTGAAATTTGCGTATAGTTTTCCAATCGGATAGCACAATGCATTACAGAAATCTCTACGAAATAATCAGACAAGGAAGGACAGAAAAAGATATATATTAATAAATATGCAGAATTTTAACTAGTTGACAAATCAGAAGATCAATTTATTATCGCAAAGGAAAGCATATTCGAAATATTGTCCAAATGGTCACGACGACGTCCACAGTGGTCGGTTAGTGTCAAGTACCAGTGAGGTAAATTTATAATTCAACTAAAATATATAAAAAAAGAAAGGTACTTCAGCTTGGACAATTTCAAAGGATTTCAAACAAGTCTTGCTAATACATAAAAACGTTTTCAACGTTGAAATGTCACAGTCTTCTCGTTACAGTATATGAATAAGTATATCGGTGTTTTTCGAAACTGAAATCTTTCTTGAGTAGACTACCTTTAGGCGTTATCATTTTCTCGTGGAATATCAAAAAATAACGTTACGAATAAGACAGTGAATATTCAGTATTTCTGTTCAGTTCAGTTAACCATTAGGATGTTCCTAAAACGTTTCGATCAGATCAAATCTTGATGTTAGAAAGAAATTTCATTCTGTAGTCCCGTTCCGATGGCTTACAAAACATGCGAAGAAAATTATCCAAAATGTCATCTTTTTTTAGGAAACGGCAACTTTTTGAGACGAAAGAGTCATATTTACGAAAGTTTTAAGAGAGCCACAAAATATTTTCTTCTCAACAGTAAATAGTACTTGAATGAATGAAGTTGAAAAAAATTAATAAACTCCAAATGACGTGATGTGAATGTCGCTTGTTGTTACTACAGGATTTACTATAACAGTCACACCGAGTTTGTTGGTTTTGAATTGCTGAAATTGTCAACATATTTATCTCCTTTTTACTCCATAACAATGGTGAAGTAATTCGCGTTAACATTTGCGCTGATTTTATCGCAGTATTGCTTTAGAAAATGCCAACCCAGTTCGGACTGCAACTGCTTCCAATGTATGGATTTTTGACAGCACTCGACGCTAAAATTAGTTTCAGTGTCCAGCATATTATTGAAATACTTTATTTAATAATAGTTTTTGACTTATACATACAGTAAACACATTGTGAGGTAACAAGCTTAAAGTTTAATAGTGAGTCCAATCACCACCCGCTTCAATTATTACTTGGCATCTTCGAGATACACTAAATCATAAATCAAATTTGATTTATGACTAAATGTTCGGCGTATTCGAAGGGTAGCGCCTTCCAAATGAGTCGAATTTAAACACGTTTTCCATGGAGCTTCTGCTTGATGTAGGCCCAGACGTTTTCGATAAGATTTGCTTCAGGCGATTGCGAAGGCCAATCAAGTGTCACAATGTATTTTTCCTGTTTCCATTCAGTATAGAACCGATTCCAGTGTTTGGGATCGCTATCTTCTTTCAAGATCCAGGTCGTATTATAACTCGAGACTTTGAATTTACCTTTACCCGTTTCAATCAAAGTAACCTATGAGCAAAGATATCATATTAACAAGATATCCAGCTCTCACATTTCCCGAACAAATAATTGGCAACATCCTTTTTTGCGAGCATGTCGCCCTCAGGTGAGTCCGCATCGAATCTCATACATAGAAGTAAGGGAGAGAAATGTCAAATTCGTACGCGCCAAAATAGCAGGGCTGCGCACCCATACAATTGACATGACATGTTGAATGAGACGCCGTGCGATGGCGTTGCTGAACTGAAGATTGAGATCGCTCCAAGCTGACAGGGTCTGCTATGAGTCAGCAGACAAAAATTTGACAGCTCTATCAGTCGAACTTTAACTGTTATGACAAAAACAGTGAAGTTTCAAACAACGGAACCCTGAGCGACAAAAGGCTCCAGCGTAACCTGAAACGGAAGACCGAGGGAAAAGTGGTTACATCGCTGCCAAGCGGCTAAACAGTGAAAAAATACCTGGTGAACATGAACATACATGTCAGGAAGCGGAAATTGCGCCCACTGGTTTCGGAGCTGTAGGCATGACGAGACCCATCTCACCTTGAATGTCAACGACTGGCAGGGCACTTCGTATTTTACCTCCCCCACGAAGGAAGTGAGTTCCAAGGTGAAACAACTGTACTCACACTCCAAGTTCCCTAAGAACAAGGTGCTGCTGAGGTTGAAATCGCTCCGGACTGGTCGTGAACTGCCTGCCGGAAGTGGCGTCGCTCTTCAAGGAACACCATAATGTTGGTTTAAGGACTATTCACACATATCCGGTCCGGATACTGATATTAATTCGTTTTCTATGCGCGCATTTACACCGTGCCGGCCGTTTCAGTGCAGCTCGCCGTCAGAGTAGCGTCCGTCCGGTAAATTAAAATTCGTCGTCACCGATATTTTTTATTTTCACTGAAGTCGGTATGTCACTGCATTTGCTGTGTCGGAACGGAAACGGAACGGAAGGGTCCGGACAAAAGAAGAACACTAACGGCGCACTGAAGGCACTTTCACTGAACCGTCGTGGTACTGTAATGTGTGTATAGTCCTTTAATGATTGTCCTGGTGTTAGTCTCGATTTTTTTTGCGTTTCAGATCCACGAAATATTCCATGCAAAAAACTTAAATGTAAACAATACTCTGTGTGAAACCCATTTAAAAAACTTTTGAATTTTTCCCATGGCTCTCAAGTGATCGGAAATGGCTCGCCGAGTGACTTTCATCTGCTTCACTGTCATTTGTTATGCTTGTGCCTATCATTTTCTACCAATGATGATAGTAAATTAAAATCAAAATTAAAATCGTTTGTTTTTGTTTTTGGATCTAGAATTCTAGAACTGAATTCAAGACTGAACTTCGAAACTGGAATTGATTTCTGAACTTGAATTCTGGGCTTGGATTCTGGAAATGGAATTAAATCCAAGAACTGAATTCAAGACCTAGTTTGTGTCACTGAATTAAATTCTGAACCAAGATTTTGATCTGAATTCCAGAACTTAATTCTAGAACTGAATTCCAGAGCTGAACTCTGGATTAGGATTCTATACTGAATCTGAGAATTCGGATATTGAAGCCAAACTCAGAAATAAGTTCCTGCGTATTTAGTTTCAGTTTCAAAATCCAGATCCAAATTAAACGTCCATAATCCAACTCCAGAACTCGGGAACTCAAACGGAATTATAGAACTGGAGCTGAATGCTGCATCATGACCTGAATTCTGAAACAGAATTTCTGACCGAAATGTTTGAGCCAAACTCTCGACATCCCTTCCGGTCTAAACGTGAATTAGAGCTACAGAATTGCGGTCTCGAATTTAGTTTAAAATTCTGTTTCTAGAGTTCTAAACCGAGATTTTCGAGTAAAATTCTGGACCTGCTCTCTAATCTGAATCTGATCTTTGGTGGTTCAAGTTAGAAATTCTTATCAAGCTCCACAATTTAGGACGAGAATTCAGGTCCACAATTCGGTTTTAGAATCGAGTTTCAAAACACTAGATGACACTAGATTCTGGAGGATTCTGGAATTGAAACTAAATACTGTAATTAAATGTTGAATTGAGACTAAGTTCGTGAGCTGGAATAGAATTCTCGACCTGATTCCTGAAATGGAGCTGAGTTCTAGACCTGGATTCGGGTCTGTAACTGAATTTTAGTCTCAGGTCTGAAATCAATTACAAAATTTATATCCAGAATCCGATTCAAAAATTCAGTTTCAGAATTCAGATCCAGACTCAAAACTAAAAATTCCGGTCCAAAATTCTGGACCTGGATTCTGGAACGAAATTGTCAAACTTGATTCTGAAACGAATTTCAACAAACTGTAGCATCTAGATTTTGCAGCTGATTTCTGAACCTGAAAATAAGTCATTAAACAAATTTCTAACGTGTATTCCGAAACAGCATTCTAAATTTGAATTCTGTACCTGAACCCTGGAACGAAATTTTGAATCAGGATTCTGAAACTGAGTCATAAACTTGAAACGAGTGGAATGGGACACTGCGCAGACTAGAGCGAATGAAACCTTTTTTTACATTCAATATTTATTGATTCTGTTTTGTTACATTATTGTAGGATTTTACATGTTAAGTGATGTAGTTATACAAAACTTTTTATCGTTAATATTTCGGTTAATTGTTAGGCGACAGATTTCGTTTGTTTTTTCTTTCTTTTTAACAGTTTAAATCTATCGATTTTTCACTTCTTACACCTACCCAGTACGTATTGCTGGAATGAAATATCGTTTGCTACATCAAAAACGTCGTCCTAGCACGAGAAAATTAAATACGCGTCATGAATTTTTGCTTAATGTTGAGATGAAACAAGAAATCTAAATTTAAACAAAATTGCAATACTTACTATCCGTTCCACATGTTATACTAACAAACTTACAACTTACAAACTTTCTAGAAGAACTGAAAGATAAACTAGTGTAAAATAAACAATGACAATCGGGGAATTATACAAATGACAACATTCCATACATACAAAGTTAAGTTTTGCGATGGGCCGATTCGGATGGGGAGAGTAGAGTCGCTAACTATCTGTTGATAAATTTTGATGTATTTAAGTAGTACTACAAACCATCATACATGTATTAGGGAAACAAAATGAAATGAAAAAACAAATTTAGAAAGTGTTAAATGTTAATTTTTGACCTGAAAAGTTTTGAAACGATATTTTTGCAACACTTCATGTTTAATTTAAAAAATCTAAAATTGAAAAAATCTTCACATTCCTCACATATACAAATGGGACGAACCGGCTACTTGGACTGTGAGGCTAAGGCTGGTTGCTTCGATTGCAATATTTGTAACTCTATTATTTTTCAGTTCAAAATGGTCGCATGTCTCTCTCTCTCTCTCTGTTTCGCCAAGCAGAACGACGCAAACATCGTGAGTGGAATCAATCAACGATGGGTTCAAGCTGCTCCTTTTGATATGTGCATAAATAAATTATATTTCTTGCCACCAATTTGAATTATTTTGATCCAGTTGGTATGAATATTAATATATCATATTCGTCCTGAGCTTGGTGAATTTAATTCTAAAAGGAGTACTATTGTTATCAGGAATAGGAGTAAATTGATATCTTATGAACCGTTTAGGAACTTTCAAACCTTTCCGATCCGGCTCGGTATCGGTAATGTTTACAAATTGCAATGACGACGAAACTGATTAATCAAGTGTGAATACACTCTCATATCGGGAAAGGTTTGAATGTACTTAGATTTCTCCAACTTGGACACAGATGTCACCTTCTAACTAAGAGTGTGAAATGTGTGTTTCTGGAAGAGAACGGTTCACGTGGACCATTTCATCCAATCACACCTAGTATTTCTTCACGAAATACAGGTAGTTCTTGTTTACTGGAAGCGTGCTCAACACTAGAAGGACCAAAACTTAGTTTAGACCTAGATTGTTAAAAGGCAGTCAGAATGATTGAAAGAGAGAAAGTCAATAATATGAACTGTGACAGAATAAATAAAAGCTAGTTCAGTATTCCTAAGTGCATATATCGTTAAATAAAGAATTAAAAAAGTTCACAGAATTTCAAGCAATCCTTCCATTGTTTACATATTGTGACTTTCCTAGGCAATCTAGTGTTAAATGCGCATCCCTACATTATATAATTTAACAAGCTTACTAACACCTGATTTTCTTTTATTTTTATCACGAGAAACTATCAAAATAAAAGATTATAGACAAAAACGACATGGAGCGGAAAAATCCTAGGATGCCACAGGAATACCAAAAGGAAATTGAAATCAAATCAAGCGCCCCAGTGAAACGACGAAAAATTGGTATGTTAAAGTAATAAACCTTTGGATGACATTAATTTTTGGTAAGTCACAATATTTCCATTTTTATTATTACTTTCATTATTATTATTGTTGTTGTTATTGTAATATTATAAATATTATTGTTGTGATTGTCACTATTATTATTTCTTATTAATATTATTATTGTTATAGCAATTATTATTATTATTTCTTTATTCTTGATAAATTATCACATTGAGATATTAACAGGGGACTCCGGCATAATCAAAAAAGCGATGCAATGGGGAAAAGGATATGTAACGCAACTTCGACAAAGATAGAAACAATCAGAGCAGATTAGAATGGATAGTGTTAGTAGACCAAACATATCTACATCTATTTAGGAACTTTAAAGTAATAATCCTTTGTACCGCTTCAGACATAAAAGACTATATAGGAAAGCAGGGCCAAGACCAAAGCGGATACAAAGCGAAATTTTCTCATCGACGAGGACATTTAGGACACAGAAGCAGTTGGTAGGATGACAAAATACTAATACGATACAGACGCACGACTCAATGGTTGACTGGTTACAGGGTGAAGCACACACTTCCTGCCCAAGTGACAAACACTCTGGTGAATTTGCAATAGAAGATATTCGTATCTTTCGTTGCAAATTGATAACCGTAAAGGAATCTGTCGCTTGGGTTACATGCTGGAGGGTTTCCTCCTTCGTTACTAGTGTTCATTTGGGCACCATAGCCTAGTTCGTCCGGTATGGAAAGTGCGGATCGTTGTAACCACCCCCCTCGGCCAGAGTAGCCCATAAAGGGATAAAAAAAATAAATAAATAAATTGTATTTCTATTATTCGTTTTTAGTTCAATTTCTTATCACAACGTTTGTTACTAAAGGGTGATTTTTTAAGAGCTTGAGAACTTTTTTAAACAATAAAACGCATAAAATTTGCAAAATCTCATCGGTTCTTTATTTTAAACGTTAGATTGGTACATGACATTTACTTTTTGAAGATAATTTCATTTAAATGTTGACCGCGGCTGCGTCTTAGGTGGTCCATTCGGAAAGTCCAATTTTGGGCAACTTTTTCGAGCATTTCGGCCGGAATAGCCCGAATTTCTTCGGAAATGTTGTCTTCCAAAGCTGGAATAGTTACTGGCTTATTTCTGTAGACTTTAGACTTGACGTAGCCCCACAAAAAATAGTCTAAAGGCGTCAAATCGCATGATCTTGGTGGCCAACTTACCGGTCCATTTCTTGAGATGAATTGTTCTCCGAAGTTTTCCCTCAAAATGGCCATAGAATCGCGAGCTGTGTGGCATGTAGCGCCATCTTGTTGAAACCACATGTCTACCAAGTTCAGTTCTTCCATTTTTGGCAACAAAAAGTTTGTTAGCATCGAACGATAGCGATCGCCATTCACTGTAACGTTGCGTCCAACAGCATCTTTGAAAAAATACGGTCCAATGATTCCACCAGCGTACAAACCACACCAAACAGTGCATTTTTCGGGATGCATGGGCAGTTCTTGAACGGCTTCTGGTTGCTCTTCACTCCAAATGCGGCAATTTTGCTTATTTACGTAGCCATTCAACCAGAAATGAGCCTCATCGCTGAACAAAATTTGTCGATAAAAAAGCGGATTTTCCGAATGGACCACCTAAGACGCAGCCGCGGTCAACATTTAAATGAAATTATCTTCAAAAAGTAAATGTCATGTACCAATCTAACGTTTAAAATAAAGAACCGATGAGATTTTGCAAATTTTATGCGTTTTATTGTTTAAAAAAGTTCTCAAGCTCTTAAAAAATCACCCTTTATTTTCGATACGTCTTTTTCGTAAGCAAGTAAACTAACTTTTATTCAAATTTAGTTAGAGCTAGCTATTGGCTCATGGACGGACAAAACTCACTTGTTTCGATAGCATCTATCACGCGGCATCATTCATTCACAAAAACTAGAACTAGAGGGACGCCTGCACAGGAAAGTAGTCACGGTAGATCGCATCTCTCTTCGTCTTGAACACTAAAACGTCACACTTTCACTGATCGCTCACTTTATTAGCGCCGTCTCGCTGGGAAACGCTCCACCAATCGCTCCAACGCCTGCTGTTCGTAAATAGATTGGCACACCTCGGATAATCAGTCATGCGATTGCGCTTGCTAAAGGTATCCATTAGGTTTTTTTTTTGCACCACTGAAAAAACCTGAAGCTCTGATCACGAAACTTATAATTGACAATCATCCGGGTCACGCAACTTACTGAGTTATGAGACAGTTGGGACGAACGATGCCTCATCGCTTTGAGATAAATTTCTAATCTTCTATCAGAAACACTATAGTAACTTGTTTACAAGGGCTGCTATGACTTAACTTTTAATCACCGTTGCGCTTGTAGAGTATGGGGAAAAACAAACTGTTTTCAGCTATTTAATTACTTGATTTTTTTTCAGAGTAGAACGAACACCGAGAGAGGAATCGCGTGTTCCGGATAAAATTCCTGAACTTTCTTGTGGCATGACCACTGCTCACCATTCTTCATACCCCGTGCACTGTAATCCGTAATTGCGGCAGACGCAGAAAATCAAAGCAGCTGACGATAAAACAAAGAAAAAATAAATAAAACAACCTACCTCACTATGTAGAATCTAGGTTGCTATGGAGGATTGCATTTTTGCTTAACCCCCAAACCGGTAATGTGATTATTCCTGTTGAGATTGAAACCGCAAGTAAATGAAACAAACTAAGTAAATCAGCTCTCTATCTGTTCACCTGTCCCTGTCGGGATTTAAATGCGATCGGGTTAAGGCCCCGAGATTGCTAAACAAAAAAAAAGATTAATATATAATTGCGCCATTGGCAATCGATTTAGTGCTCCCGCCACCGTCGCAAATTATCCGTGAAATTAGAGATATCAGATACGGCCAAGGTCGGAACTGCGCTGCAGCGTCGGTGGGCAAATAAAAATTTGTCACGTCATGCTGAGCACCTACTGGACCCTGGCTCCATTCTATTGGCAATTAAACCCGTCGAATAGTCGGCTTCTATCCGCGAGCCAACAGTGAGTGGCTCGCTACATCACATTAGTTATTCAAGTGCCGTCTTCGATAACCGATGGCTAACTTATGGGCAATCGGCCCAAAGACAGATAGACAGACAGACAGACAGTGGGCGGCTTTCCTTCTGTGGAGAGTTAATTTGAATCGATGGAAGAGCGCACCAAAGCGACCGTTCGAGTACGGTTGTAAGATAATGTATAATCGTTGTGCAATCGAATTAAATGATATGCGCAAAAAAGCACGGTACGTCTCGTAATAAATGAAGTATTGGCCTACCGAAGGTGCGAGAGCTTTCAAATGGTGCTTATTTAATTTCAAATTGAAATATTGCTACTTGGTTATATTTCGAAATCCCTCTTCGTTACTAGATCGACAAATCGCTTGCCAGTTTAGATTTTTTTTTTCGATTTGAACATTTTCATTTTTTGGGGTTGCACACTTAACTTATGAATTAATGAATAAGCTTGGTTTGTCTAAAAAGGGGAAGTTTTTCAGTACTTACCCTTGAACTAACTTCCCCACCGAACTAAAGGAAATGGTAGTCTTGTCAAATGCTGCCTTCTAACTTTGTACTACTGATTCCCATTACCATAAGGCATTAGTTACAATTGGTATTAAATACTAGTTGGTGTGAGTTGTCCTTTCAAGTTCACATAACCCATCATCAAGCTGTCAACAGAACCGTGTACCGATTAAAATCGATCAATATTTTCCCTCACTCGCTTCCGTATTCATCTGTTCGATTCCCAGTCATCGAAGTTAGTTGATTGCCTGGTCGGACAATGTGTGGTCTAGTACATACACCTATGTATTACGAGTGAGGTGCGCTTTAAATGGTAATGATTATTACCTCTTCCAGGCGTAACAGAAGTTATGTCGAACTTTGTCTACGACATTTATTACAACGACGTTCGTGACGGACAGTAGAATTTCGAAAACGTTAGTGGAATGGACCTGATAGACGATGTTTTATTTGAGGGGCAGACATGCCATGGGCTGACATTGTTCTCTCCCTCGAAAAGATTATTTTGGAAATCGCTTAGACTAAACTGTGACTCTTACGACCACGTTGTCGAGATCCTAACAATATGGTACACTGCTAGAAATCGACACCTTTTTAAAATGGTGTAGAATGCTTTGAACATAAGACTAAAGCGTGTAACTTTATGACAGATTGATTGCCACAACATGTCAGTTTGAAGTGTCGCTGTATTGATGTATATATCTCGGTTAATTTTTCAAAAGGGCGTATAAGCAAGTGACAGTTTCTCTTTGTTTACTTTCTCTTCTATTAATACCATTAATACCAAGCGGTTTCCACGTTTATCACTCAACTCTTTGCTTGAAATGATACCCGAAACTTTCGACTTTCAAACAGAATAGTGATATCAAAGAAAATCTTTTTAATCACATCACAATAATCGAAAGAGAGAGTGATTAAAGAGAAACTGTCACTTGCTTATACGCCCTAATGAAAAATCAACCGAGATATGTTTTCTTTATAATCCTTATCAGAGATGCCAGGTCTGCAGATTTGTCTGTAAATCTGCAGATTTGGGGTATAGTGCTGCAGACATTTTTTGTTGTGCAGACTTTTGAAATTCTCGCAGACTTTTACAGACTTTTGAAATTTCCGCGACCTTTTTTTTTTTTGCTCGCCAAATTAGTTTTGCCAAGATTTCTTTTCAGATTTACAGACCCTGTCTGCAGATATTTGAAATTTTTACCTGGCATAAGTGCAACTTAGTTTGGAAAACCCGATTAAGTATTTTTTAATGCAAAAATCGGATAAAAACATTGAGAGCAAAAACCGGACATGGATTCTTCTGCAAGAACCGAACAAAATAACTTTGAATTCAAAAACCGGACAAAAACTTAACCGGTTCTTCCATAACAAATGTATTTATCCGGTTTTTGCATTCAAAGTTTTTACCGATTGTCGCTGTGGACGAAGCATCTTTTGCTTTTTTGTTAACTTGATCTATGCTGCGTTCCCACAGCGGCAGTTTGTAAAAACTTTGAATGTAATGAAAATTCGCTGTGTTTTTCATATATTTTTACAAGTGTAATAACATTTATGTCCGCCGTAAAGGTAGTTCTAAGCAAATACTTCCAAAATCTTCAGCTTTCGTTAAAGTGGAATCTGGCTACTATTGAAGAATCCAGTAACTCAAGGGATAAATTGGTGATATCCCATATATTTATATACAACAGTTTTCTTGTACTCAGTAGAAGAAATCTTCGGAAGTACTTTGGGGATATTTTAATTGTTGCAAAACGAATCGATTTGTGAAATTTATCCGATGTTCAAAGCTCAATTATTAACTTTTTATCTATCTACACCGAAACCTGAATTTTGGGGACACAAGAACTGAATTGAAGAACGGCCTGGGACTAGCTAATCTATTTGCAAAACTCAAGTTTGCCATTCGGATCAAGAATTCAGTTTATGAATTTAGATCTAGAACCTGAATTATGAAACTGAATTTAGGAATAAATTTCCAAAACTGAAAAAAATTTGAATTTTGTTCCAGAATTCAGATATAGAAGTCATATCTTGAATTTCGTTCAGCACTCTGAAGTTGTATTCAAAGTTTTGTATACTAAATCTAGTCCAAAATGTCTAGTCGTTGAAACTAGCTTCAAACAAATGATTTGACGGCAGTTAAGGTGGAAAGAGGGTTAGGTTGGGCATAATAGTGACGTGTTTGTATGGGACCTGGGGAAGCAATTGAATCCCCAATTTTTTTATCATAGCCATGGTAGCGATGCTCTTATGCATTGTCCTAGAAAAACAATTTTTCGCCTCACGCCAGGCCATTTCGCAGCGAATTGGATCGCTCCAATAATGCACTCAAATACTTGCTGACGATGGTTTTTTTCTGTTTTAGGGGTGGTCTACAAAAAGTATACCATGACAATCACAGAAATCCGACACGACGTTTCCGATCCATGAAGTCTTCCTAACACATGGATCAATAAGTCCCGAGACTAAAAATGGAAACAACATTTTGTTGCAAAAATTTTTTTTATTCATCAACATAATCACCTTTTAGGGTGATACAATGGTTCCAACGTTTTTCCAATTTTTCAATACCATGCTTATAAAAAAAAATTATCTTTCGCTTCAAAATAAGCTTCAGGTTCAGCGATGACCTCCTCATTTGAGCCTAATCTTTTTCCCTGGAGCATTTTTTTAAGATCAGCAAAGAGCCAGTAATCACTGGGGGCTAAATCTGGCGGGTATGGGGTGGGGATTCGTTCAATTTAAACTGCTTTCTGAATCATCGACTCGTTGCTGTTTTTGTTCCATCGAAAACAATCGCGGCACCCACTTGGAAAAAAACCTTTTTCATGCTCAATTTTTCATGAAGGATAGTAAATACACTTCCATATGATATCTGTGTCATCTCAGCAATCTCACGGAGCTTCACTTTACGATCTTTCATTATAATTTTTGTCACTTCACTTACATTTTCCGGTGTAACGGCTTCCACGGGTCTACCCGAGCGTTCCGCGTCATTTGTGTCGGTACGACCACGTTTAAACTCGGCGAACCACCGACAAATCGTTGCTTTTGATGGACAAGAGTCCGGATAACATTTTTCAATCCACTGTTTCGCTTGCACGGTGTTTTTACCCATTAAAAAACAATGTTTTATCGAAACACGAAACTCGGTTTTTTCCATTTTTTAAACAAACTACAAAACGACTTTACTCCAACCTCGATAACTCAGCTTTTTCTGGTCGGATCGACTTAAACTTTTGACCCGTTTCAAGCAAAGGTTAGTACTCTAGAAAGACGTGGTTACTGGCTTACTATGAGCGCTATCTCTGCTTTAGTCTCGGGACTTATTGATCCATGTGTTAGGTCGCTTCGGAGCACTCGTGACGATTTCAGTTCATTGCCAGTTGATCATTCTGTTCTTGGGCTTACAATCGTGGTTCTAGGTTTCATGAACAGTTACTAATCGACACCAAAAGTTCAACCAAATCCGCATCAGCATAGCCAAACGCGCTTCCGAAATGCGCTCGCGTTCGCCCGAAAAAGCATGTTTTACTACATCAATTTCCATGCACATATTTGAAGCAGACAATTGAATGGAAAGTTACTTTACAGTTCCTCATTTTTCAATTTATTTCAAAAGTAAAACAAAGCGTTTTTATTTTAAATATACAGGCTTGTTAATTGAAAAGTCAATGCATTCCAGTTTAACTTTTCATCGATTGAATTTGATTTTCGATTCAACTGATGTCTATTTCATAAAGTCTTGGTATTACATTCTAGTAGTGGAATTTGACCTTCTGTTTCAACAGACTTCACAGCCGATTCAGAGTGTACAGAACCAGTGCATGGCTGGTGCTACGATTCTACTGACACTACGAATCCTTCCAGGTCGGGGCTCGAACATACGACAACTGGTTTGTAAGACCAGCACCCTATGCATCGAACCGCCAACCCGGGACGATGTCTATTTCATGGTGCTGTTGATTTACATGTCATGTAAAATTTCATCATTTTTTCCTGTGTGTGAATGGTATCCAGCTTCACATTATGTAGTTTTTACAGGGAGCGGGTCATTCCTCCGAAAGCTATTTTGCCGAAAGTCGCTTCTCCGAATGTATCTTTTCGCCGAAAGGTTAATTTTGCCGAAAGGATAATTTCACATTTCGTCAAAATTAATGAAAAATATTGTTTTTACATAACCGAAGCCAAGATGGCTCGGTGGCACAAAATCGCTGAGGCTGCCGCTAGCTGAGTTGGCCGCCGATCCGTCGTCGGAAGTGGCGGCCTCTCGCATACAAACCTGAAACCGCCTCGTATGCCCGGTCTACTAAAAGTTAGGTTTCTTTGCTTTAGTTAAGTTCGAACGAGCGGCAGCGTCTAAGTATGAACTATGTATGAATAAATAGTATGTAAAAACAATCAATAAAAGTATCTGATTTGTTCCTCAGGTACTCTTTCTGGAACGATCCTAATTGGTCCTCATTTGCGTTTTCGTTCACTTTTAACGTTCTCACCGACTGCAGTCCACTCGACTGACGATCGATTTGACTCCGGAGCAAAACGAGGGATCCAGATTTCGTCCATTGTCTCGTATCGACGCAAACATTCGAACTGTTTCGATGAACCAGCGCTGGAAATCGTCGATTCGTTGTCGTTTTTGGTCATCGAAAGCAAACGCTGCACCCGCTTTGGCTACAGCTTCCTCAAGAAACAAATGATTATCGATAGTGTACACACTGTCGTTTGTTATCTTCAAGAAGTCAGCTATCTGAGCCTTGATCATGTCAACTGGCGACTCCATGCAATATTGTGAAACATCTTAAACTTTCTGATTTAAGTATTGTCGTATTACTCTGCGAATTAGTCAATTTTAAATTTAAACGATACCATAGACATGATTTTGTTTTCTGTTACCGAATAGTAATTCACTCTGTTTTATCATTATTCGTTTTACATTCCAGACCATCTGAAATTGTACGGCATTTCCACGGATTGGAGAAGGTTTGAGTCCTAGTGAAAAATTTTCGCTTTTTTCATATTCCTTGCTAAACTGATCTATCATATTCTCACATGGTCTTTCGTTAGGTGCTTAAAGTTATATGTTAATTTCACACAAAAATTGAAATTTACCCACATCGAAACTGAAAATCTTAAATAAAACATTACTGATAGTTTTAATAGCTAGGATTGATGGACACGTTGAAGTTGCATATTACCTAAGTTGATGAAGAACAAAGCAATGTGATTAGTGTTGAGACTACTCTCACGGTTGGAACATCTGCAGTAGCACAAAGCCAGAAACTTGAGAAAACCACCACCTGGACCATGCAAAGAAGTACCCCACGGCCATCACTTCTACCCCCCCTCGGGGGTATGGTTGATAGGCGCAACGGACAACGACTAGGCTAATCTACGATGCATCACGCCACTCCAAACCAGACACGACGAACCCACCTACTTCTCGCTACTTCTCCGCTCTGTACCGGCCGCGAGACTTTCCCAGACGATGGCGGAGACGACGACGACGACGTCAGAGACCGCACCGACTACTGTTGGGTGGGTAGAAAGAAAAACTACCTCGCCTCAGTCGATATCGAGCTTTTGTGTGGAAAGCATCGCGAACAGTACTTTGGCACTGTACGGAAGAAGAATAACACTCGGTTGAAGCGACATTCGGAAACGGTCATAGTCGCGAAACGCGCCGGAAACGGAGATTTATGGGAGAAGTCGGTAGTGCGGTCAGCACCGTAAGAGAGGTGTGTGTTGTGGTTTTTATTTACTTACACTTTCGAGAGTGTTTCATAGTGGCTTCATATTGATTGATTGATGAATTATAAAAGTGCTGCCTGAAATGGATGGGTGGGAAATTGAAAAGTTGACCGTCAGCTTGTTTGATAGTTAGTAAATTCTTGTCGGCTATTCGTGCAGTTCATAATTTATTTAATAAAACAAACATCGCTAGAAGAGCGGTAGCCTAAGGGAACAGAAATTGATTGCATCGATCGGAGGATGTTACCACGGTTGTCAGTGCATGGTTCGAAAATTGACTCATCTGAGCGGGTACGGTCGCTGGCGAAAAAAATATCGAAAACAAACTTTCACAAAACCAGTTCCTCGGCAAGGCGAGCAAACAAATGAGATGGCACGGAACCGACCATCGGTGTGACGCTCCGCACGTTTCGCATATGTAACAATACTAACAATTCAGCAACCGTCGATGGATGGTTGGCTGGTTGGCGGAGAAGCATAGTACGATGCCGGAAACGGCAGCCGACTAGACGCGGCAACGAGATGCAACCTTCTCCACCAATGAAAAAAAAAGATCATTCACTAATCGAATCGTTTCGAGAGAAAATCGCGCCCCTTTGCACGCTAACTGCCGGTTAGGAGATCAGCAACGCTGCAAGAAGAGAAAACAAGTCAGGAAACAAGTTTCTCGTGATTCCTTATAGTATTAATGTTGCAATGGATGACGTACCCGTCCAATCATCACTGTGATGCTGATGAGTGGGTGGAATCTCCTCCCGCGACAACAAAAATTTCCCATTGTGATAAGGAAAATGAAACTTTCCGCACGCTAGAACAATTAACTGTTCGCAAGATCGAACGCTGCCAGACGGAGACGATTCGTCACCGGTTCGCTCACAGACTGGAGATCTGGAAAATCAGGTTAATTACTGCGTTGTTTGTGCGTAAACAGCTGGTTGCTTAGTCACCGGTGCGTAAAAGCGTAAATATACACAGTGAAGGTCCGGCTTGAGACGGCCAACCGATGGCATGGTTTGCTGCGATCCGTGACGGAGTGATTACTGAAATTATCCGGTGATGTATGCAATTGTCAATAGCAAGTAGATGCTTATTATATGCAGATCAGGTCAATTGATTTTGCGTCGTAGGCCAATGGTCGGAAGGTTCATCAGACGAGTCTAGTATCGACTGCGGTAGCCGTAGTGTATCTGTTTTGATTTCGTATGAGAGGTCCAACCTTTGAGATTTGAGTGAACGGATGCTCGGTAAATTTTAAAAAACAAACGAAAATATCGGTTTTCTTGTATATGACAGATAATTTATGTCGTGCATTCGTCGTTTTTTTGTAAGAAGAAATAATCAGGTTCAAAGTATAAAGTAGCTATTTCAATTCTCAGCTTAGTTCGTTCGCTGTAATAAACGATCAAATCAAATTCCAACTAAAAGGTAAAGGTTAAGTGAAGCATTCAAAATTTAAGGGAACACATTTTACCGATATCCAGTCAATAACTTACTATATTAGTTTTACGGAGATCTTTGTCCCATGTGCGTTTTGATTCTACTGTGGGGTTCTTTTTGCGAACAGTCCCAAAATAATCGCTTAAAACATTACGATACATATCACCTTACTCGAATGCAGTTTTAGGTTACAAACGATCCCACTTTCAAATGTTAGACTAAAAAAATATTGACTGCTTTGATGATTTACCGAGTCTAGGTTGTCTGAAAAGTGCGCCGACATCACAGTGAATTGATAACCTCAAAATACTGATTTCGGTAATATGATCGATTACTATTACACTTTTAAATCCGATTCTTGTGCACGGCAGTCAACAAAATGCCAAATTAGATCTGCAGCATGATTTTTTACTGATTGTTCACTGATCTATGTGTAATTTTTCGTTAAAGTAATATTCTGATATCTCAGTAAAACGGATTTTCTACGAAAGGTTGGCAAAAATATCTCAACTTATCGGCAAATGAAAAAAACAAATTCGGCAAATTACTAGTACTCGGTAATCATCTCGGTAAAAGATAAAATTGCGGAATCCCAGGAATCTCAAATTTGACAGACTCCAGTTATTACCGAAATTGTCAGCTAAAAGTTGAGTGTCTGCTCGGCATAACCATCTATCAAATTGAAATGAAATTTATGAATTACTAAGCCTTCAGCAATTGAAAGTAAACAAAGAATTCGTTTTTTTTTTCAATTGTAAACATTCAACTGGGGTTCAAGATACAAGTTTATTTCCGCATAAACATACAAAAACATTTACATTGCATTGGTGCGAGTACGTACAATTGTGAAATTCGCAGTTCGGACTTAACGCTGAAGGGCGAATATGTTGTTGACTGACATGTCGTTGAAGTTCTTCGACATAACCTATAATGACTACCCGACAGAGAAAAAAGAATCTGGAATGAATTTAAGGAAGCTTCCTATGTATAATCAATAAAAATTTGTAGTTATTATACTCACTGGATAAATCGCAGATTCATACACCTTCCTTTTGGACTAATTCCAATTTTTTTATGACCATCGGAAAATTTCTACGAAATATTTCGTCAGAAAATATGTGCACGGTGCAAGCGTAAATGACTGTTGTATTCCCGAATTTCGGCAACAGCTAACGCATATTTCGAAATTTTGGGGAACGCATTTGCTTTAGTTTTGGGATAATGTTTAATATTAATATATTGTTTATATTATTATATTGTTTTTATTTTACCGAGCTCGAGAATTGGGTTTAAGTGTGTACACCTTTGAACATCTGCCCATTTTCTGATAGAAACATTGAAGAGCACTAGAAGGAAATGTGTTTGGCAGTGATGTTTTTTTTTGCTTTCGCTTTTTAAAATTTATTTTGAATTAAAATGAGTAATAATAACAATAATAGCACACGCTTTTCCTAACCTTAGCTTCTGAAATACATATATCATACAATAGTAAAGCAAAATTATTTCTACGCTGGAATACTGACGAATCGGCAATTCACGATTCAATCCTAGATGTTTTGTTGAGTTAACAGAAAAATTGTTGTTGACAAGTTCGGTACTAATTAACAGTTACCATATATTGCCGAGATTCACAGTAATTATACAATTTCCGAGACGACTACCCAGCACTCGGTTGATCAAATTGTAGCATAATTTCCTCTGAGATTTGTTTGAGGTTATAAAAAAGTTCGTGCTGTTTTATCGAAATTTAAAACTTCATTGACCAAAAATAATAGCAAATTCTATATTCCAAGTATTTTAAATACCCTTTTCAAAAGTTGTACCGGTTTGGCCGCATCATTTTTTGACTTCATCATAATTGGAGAAGTCCTCGTCAACCAGACCAGGCTGCATCGTACCGGAACAAATAGTGATCGGAGGTAGCAATGTCTGGGCTATGCGGTGTGTGTGGTGTTTTAATCTTAGGTTAACAAAAATAGTCCGTGTCTCTAAACTTGAATGAATGAACGTATAATTTATCCTCGATTTTAACCGTTTAGTCTTTCACCGAGGTATCGGACGTATCGAAACTTATGCAAATGCCATGTTGCCAAAACATCCGGAGGTGCAGCCGCAATCCATTAATTTCGGAAGCTGCACAAATCAAAACACAGATTGCACAACCGAGAGCCGGACCTTCGATCAGCAGTCATAGGCCCCGATGCATCGAAGCGTATTTCCATCATCATCATCCAGTGAAGTGTTTCGTAACTGTTTGTTAAACATGAATTTGATGAATGAAATTGTGCTTCGCGGGTCAAGCTCAACCGGCATTACAGGTACATTCGGCACTGGACATCGTCATCGTCGTTGCTGCTGCTGCTGCTGCTGCTCTTGTTATTACTCTCGGCACCAATTGTGTGTAGCACCGGCTCCGTTGAATGCTGACTGGCCGAATCGAATGTACACGCGCTGGCGTCCTTGAAGTTGATGCTAATTTTTGACCGACACTGACAACCAAAATTCATTTATTATAAATTTTACACCGCTTGCTTGGGTTTGCTGCTCGGGGATGACGAATTGTAATTTGCAAAATCAACAATAGCGCTGGGAACAACCTGTCAGCCTTGTCCAGTAGTCCGAATCAAAATATTTCTTTATTCCGATCTTATACTCATACACACAGGGTTCGTCCAGAGTTTGCAAAATATCTTGACGGCGGTTCAAGTCCAACAACTCGAAAAGTCCATTCGTCATCGTTGCCACAATGTCCCTGCTTCGGTGGCGGTCGTCCAAAATGCTGAAGAAGTTTCTGCTGATCCTGTTGAGTGGCGTGCTGACACTGCTGACGACGGCCAAAGCGAAACCGACGCTTAACTTTCAGCTGTCCCAGATTCCGGGATTTACCCAGATCGTTGAGAGGAGACTGCAGGAGGCGATGAAGAGCTATAGGTAAGTCTAGCATTTTTCAATATCATACAATATTATCCTTATATTTTCAGTTAAAAACAGTTTTTTCCTCATTTCGAAATGTGATCGATTTGTTGAGTTCAAAATGTTGCTCAGTATGCATGGCTGCAGTCGATTTAAAGAGTACCAAAGCTGTCATACCGGCTCATGTATTCAACTGGCCTCTATAGCTTGATCAAAGTGACCGTTGAAAACCTTCAAGCGGAAAATCGATTCATTTCATTTGGTACCACAATTTGCCGAGGTTTGCGCAGACTGCCATTTTGATCTTGGCCCAGTTAGCAGATCGAGCAAAGCGAAAGTGTCCGGCGAAGAGACGATGGTCGTTTCCATTAAAATAAAAAATAGCACTCGGAAGTAACGAAACAAAAAAAATATTTTTTTCTATGTGTAACAATCGATGGACAGTGTAAACAAAGGTGAACAAGTTGGTTTGTTAGTTTTTTTTCCGCTGCTTCTATGATCTAGTGTCTTACGTCTAAACTCAGCACGAAGTGTTTCGAATGAACCATGAAGAAAAAACCGAATGAAAGATAATTGAAAAACTGCAAAGGAAAATGGCAGAGAATATGTGGTTATTTTTAGTTTAAAATATATACGACCGCACAACTTGACCGGTAAACATAAAACCGGGTGAAAGCACGGAACGTGTTGAACATAAGCCATAACCCTTGAGCATGGGATACACGAAGTTCAATGATTAAGCATGATCAAACGTGTGATTTGTGCAAATTATAGCCGATCGGTAGGCAATATTATGCTCGCTACTGTTTTTTTTTTACTTCTTATGGTTTGAAGCCGCAAGACGAACTTGTTTTTTTTTACCAAACCACGGTTCATATCAGCCGCAAAGTGACTTGGAAGCTGGTTTAGGCGGCAAACCTTCGGAACCGCCATCTCCATTCGGTTTTGAACGGATCGTATAAACGATGTTTGGCGAGTTCATATGAGATCGTTTATGTCACTCACCTCAACACAACTTATAATACGGAATGCTCTGATGAATTTTCACTGACACGTTTTACGCTATGAGATACGCTGTCAGAGTGACAGTATACTTTTGATAATTTGCCATACAACTGGCAGCACTGAAGGTTCTAAATCCATTTACTGTGGATACTATTTATTACTGTGATAAATTCGGAGAAAGGTTGGAACGAATCTTTCCTTACTTGTATCCAGTATTTCTCTTATTTCTGGTTAAACACTTATAAAATTCAACAGAATTCGGTATTTTTCACCGACTTTTCAAAATGTTCGGTAATTGAATTGATTACTGACCGTTCGGGAATAAAATGTTTGCTGAATTGTCCAACAACAACCGTGAACTGTTAATCAAATGGATCTAACGAATGGCTCGGTATTTTTTGTGTCTGTTTTCTTTTGGTTGAAATTCGGGATTGAAATGGGTTTTCGGATTTCAAAAAACACCTCAAATGTTCAGCTTACGATTAGGTTTTCGGATTTGAAAACGAAACGAGTTAAGAATCTACGGTTTTATTGCACTATATATCCCAAAAATAATGAAAGAAATAGTTGGGAAAGTATTGAGTGGAACACATTTTTGTTTTCTATATAGTGGTGCAAACTAGAAACTCAAGAAATATACACGTAGAAATGTGGTCAGGTTTTGAACAATTACAGCTCAGTCAATTTTGTATCAATTATTAATATTATGTCACCATTTGATTGGAAATATTTCTACGTATTGATTTGAATGTTCATTGCCATGTATTTTTAATTGTATATCATTAAAATGTTGATTATTAGCTAGCAGTGTCCTATTTTGTCTGCAAAAAATCTCCGGCATACAGGATTTCCCTGCCATAGTCGACGGTTTTGAAGGAGTAAGCGATATATCAAAGGGAAAGCAGCGCTCTGATTAATCAATCGATGCAAATGCGAAGCTGTTGGAAGCATGCGAATCTATAAATATAAGCAAAATTATAGCTAACGTTTCAGTCCTACACGTAGCTTGCTAGAGGTAGGTTGTTGCTAAACAGCAAGACAAAAAGTGCCATAAAACGATTTGAAGCTTTAATTGCTATGCTCTGATCTTGTATCAGGAAAGATTGGATGAAATCCCATGTTATGTCGTTTCGCCTGAGAAATTGACAACTATCCCAGGGTAAATTTTGAGTGCATAAGATTAATTTCTTATTTATATAAGATGAACTAGATTGAAAATGAGAAAAAGTTTATCGTTTCAACCGAAATCACAGAATGGTAGTAATGGTAAAGAAACGCTATAAAAATAACTACTTGCATACAAATCTTGAACACAAGTTTGGCGAAATAAGCTTAAATATCGATATCTGTATCGCATGCTTGTATAAACATATAATTGCATACATTTGGGCTATTGATGTAATTTCGTTGGCTAAAAAACAAATACAAATCATGACAAATATAGTCTATATTCTGGGTTCGCGTGTTCTGTGTTGGTTCATAATAAAGACTAAGCAGAATTTCGGGCATTTGCGGATTAAAAAGTGTGACGATTGATTAAAAATATCGATCATTAAAAATTTTGGTTGCCTTGTTCCACATTAATGGCTCGAACAACCCTATGTGGCTGATCCTTGTACTTTTTTCATTCAACGAGTATTTTGGAAAAATGCTGCCGGAATTTCAGTAAAAAATCGCTTCGTCGTTCGTTTTCGGTATCTTTTTTCGCAGTGATCAAAACTAAGCTTAAGTTTTTTTTTTTCAAGAAAATCCTTGTCTATTATAAAATTTTCCTGTCGAAGTATTTATAACAGAATAATACATGCACACTTAAAACCATTTCTTGAGCTCGACATAATAAAATGCCGAAACTGATCAGCAACACCTAACCCAAGTAACATTTTTAATATTATTAAATACTTGTAGCTGTCTTCAATGCTACATAATAAATCTTGCAATAAAACTTTAAACTCCACGAAAACCTACTGAAAACCTCTATAAGAGCATGTTCCTGCAAAGTGGACCATTCTTCATAAGGTTTATAAATCAAAATGAAGAATCAGCATAAACCTGCTTTAAAACTCCAAATTCAAGAAAATTTTGAAACCAGCTTTACGATCAACATTAAATTTCTTTGGATGGAATGAATTCCGCTATGAATAAACTGTCGTTTTGATGATATTTTTCTTGACTATGTGTGTCATGTCTACTTTGAATGCAATCAGTAAGAATATATTATATTTTAATTACGAGTTTGAGACCTTTTCCGAACGTAAAAACTTTATGCGCTTTTATTTTTATCGTGAATGTAAGGATAAAAATAAGAATTATAACTAATCGCCTTGAAATAAATGCGGTTTTTGCAAAAGTTTCCATGATTTATGAAAATTATTTTTTGTTATTCATTGTCATTTTTGTATAAAACTATTCTGTGGCGATAAAACTTGTGCATACGATCTGAAAATGAATCATGAAAGTCCAACATATTTCCTCGTTTTTGCATTTCGAAGTTTATTTGATGTCAATAAATGCTACGGTATAGAACATCATAATGGCGGCCATGAAATTCCTTTTAATGCAAATTACACTTAACCTAAAAAGCAATAAATCAAATAGCCTACAACTAATGTGTCATAAATGTACTTTAGAACCTTCAAATTTACTCTGAGTGGAATTGTCATAGAATGAACACGCACACACACAAAACTAGATTTATGAAAGAATTTAACTGGCAATAATGTTTTAAAGAAAATCTTTGAAAGCAATATTAAGAGTGTTTGCATGGTTTTATTCTAGTGCAAATTGTTTTATTTTTATTTTATTTTTAGTGCAGGTAAAGGGTTTTATAGAAGCTTTGAAAACTATGATATTACTGGTTAAAAGAGATACTTATTATAGTTGGCATAAAACAGGTAGTGATTGAAAAATCAATTACAAAACTCCTATAAATTATAATCAAAACCATAAGGCATTCGAATTGTTACTTGGGAAATTTGCTGATTGCTCAGTAGTCAATACGCATGTTTCTGAACTTCGTTAAATGCATTCACTGATATTTCGGTAAAATGCATCACTTTGCCGAAATTTGGCACAATTGCTTGCTGAATTTATCAGTAAACAACAGATATGCCGATATCAGCAGAGACGTTTGCCGAGATTTCGGAATATGCGCTAGCTGTTGCCGAGATTCAGCACGACAGCTGTCATTTATTGCCGCGTTACATTTTCGCTTCGCATTGCGCGATTATTTTCTGATGAAATTCTCGAGTGAAAAAATGGATCATCTGGAACGTGGAACCACTTGCAAGTAAAAATATTGAATAAATATAGTGACATGTTTCGCTTTATAAAAAGCGATTTTATCACAGCACATTATAAGGGAAAAACACCCAACACGGGGCTCAAAGAGTCCTCGAGACAAAACTTTGTGGGGATATGCGAAAAAATAACCCAATGCATGGACAAATTCAATAGATCAAAGTAAGTTTATTTTTTGAACAATACCGTATTTCCAGCTCGACTCAAGGTGGCCGCATCCAGAAACGCCGCTTTTTATTATGCTACATGTTTTAAGGTAGAGGCTTTAAGCACTACCGGCGAAAAATTTGTAAGCCTCCTTTAAGTGTTAATAAAATGAATTGTTGATCCTGAATGGTGTGTTTATAATGTTGAGAAATTACAAACAAAAAAAATTGACTAGATTTTTAATTACTAATGATTCGGTAATTTGTTTTTTTTTTTCATTTTTTCGTTTTATTGGATTGCCGAATATTCAGCGAACGTTTCACTGAGCAAACAGTAAATCTTATGCTGACGATTTCGGCAATATTTGACGTTTGTTCAATTTGAGGGTGCCGAGACGCTCAGTTATTTTATTTTTGCCGAGATGATTGCTGATTACTCGGCTGTGCGAATCTCGGCATTTTTTTTGCCGAGACTCAGCTAAAATATTTAAGTGTGTGGTATACATGGTGAATCAATTGTCCGCATTGCAGCGTTGCCAGTTACATAGAACATTCAAAAAGGTAAACCGAAAGTGTGACAGAAAATTTGTCGGAGTATCTCGTATTATTAGTTGTAGGGTAACGGCTCCAGTAGTCATCTCATATACGGAAACCATTAGTTGGAGTGAGATCTGCTGTTTCTGTTCGATGGATTGAGCTTAAGGATAAGAGTTTTTGCGTCGCTATAAAATGCAGTATTGCATAATTTTCGAACTATGTTTTTCTGCGAGATTACTTCTTGAAGTCGAAGCAAAGATATTGTAGCCGATTTTATCACAATTCGTTGATTGAAAGTCAAGTAATCGGCAAATCAATATGGCGACTCTACTGATGAGATGACGAGTTTGTACGATAGCCCTATTTGGTTCTTGGCGTTTTCGTTTTCAACGGTGATTTTCACGTGGAAACCGTGGTAATGATGGTTACTATCTGCTACACACTGGGTTGCCACATATACTGATTAATTTGTATTTTACAGATTTTTCAGATAAATGTGTGACCAAGATTCTGTACATACATATTACAGATTTTTGGAAAGGAATACAGATTTTCGATGAATAATGATCGAGTTAAAATATATTCAATAATGGTACTGTTTTTTCTCGAAATAAAACTATCCTGATTTTGTGTTAAAGACTGTCCCAGAAAGTATGGACGCACTTTTATTTCGCTGTAAATAATTCACCAGTGTTAAATATTCAAATTTATTCGATACAACAACAGAATATTATTCTCAACATTTGCTACTTAGCCATTGTAGACTAGCTGGCGCACCTTCTTGCGAACGTTCCTCATTAAATTCAGTACAGACTTCTTGGCGCCAAGTTTTGACAGTTTTTTTCCATCTTTTTCGAACTGTTGAATGGTTTCGGCTACCGAGACATGTTTCCTACGATGTGCCTTCGTTAATGCCCAAAATTCCTCAATTGGTCCAAGTTGTGGGCAATTTGGTGGATTCATGTCTTTTGATGGGATTCATGGGACGAAAGTGACATTTTTGGCAGTATACCATTCTACCGTTGATTTCGAGTAGTGGCAAGAAGCAAGATCTGGCCAGAAGACAATAGGTTCCTTGTGGCTTCGAATCATGGGTAGAAGTCGTTTCTATAAACATTCCTTGATGTATATTTCGCTGTTCATTGAAGCAGTGGTGATAAAGGGTTTCGAAATCTTACCGCAGCTACAAATTGCTTGCCAGACCATAGCTTTCTTACCAAATTTTCCGACTTCAATCGATGTCTCGGACTGGTTCAACACTTACCCTTTTCGCACCGTATAATATTGTGGTCCCGGCAGAGATTTGTAATCGAGTTTCACGTAGGTTTCGTCGTCCATGATTATGCAGTTCAAATTTCCAGCAAGAATCGTATTGTAAAGCTTTCGAACCCTCGGCCTGATCAATGCTTCTTGTTTCGGACTACGTTTTGTTTGTTTCTGCTTCTTATAGGTTCGAAGATTCAAACGTTCTTTAGCACGAAGAACATTGTTCTGCTGAAAGTCCACGCATTTCGAAACAAACTAATGAAAACGAAAAAACAACTGCACAAGTGATTAGATAAAAGTGTAAACAACAGGACGTAGCCATAAAAATTGACAGATTCTGAACCATTGCGAAATGGCAGCGGTTTTTGGTTGCGTCCATACTTTCTGGGACAGTTCTTTAATTAACTTTAATAAATGAGAATATTGAAGACAGTTAGCATAGTCCTATCTGCTAGCAAAGATTTTTCTATGCTCATTTATTTTTGCAACTGGTGTAACTTAATTCCTTATGCTTTCAAAACTTGCTTTTGATAAGATGGAAACATGATGGCCTCGGTCATAACGTAAGGTAGTGAAAAAGAAAGATTGCCAATTGCATTAAACCTAATAAACGAAAGTTTCAGATTGGATTTTAAAATTTTCCATCAAAACATCATTTCGAGAGGTTCATACGCAAAAATAACTTGCAGTGTTTTTTTTTTCAATTACAACATACAATTCAGACCAAGAAAAGTTTTGGTTTCATACCGTTGTGCTTCGATTCAATACAGGTTTTTGATCCCCCGATACAGATTTTTCTGAAAAATGTAAATTCAAATGTGGAAACCCTGGCTACACAGTGTCCGGCAGTAGGCCGTGAAATTCAGTTGTCAAGTTCACAACACAATGCGATATCCCACGAAACGGCTTTCATTGGTTGCATTTCACGTTCCGTCCAAGACATATGACACATTGCAGAATATCATTGCAGGTGGTGGTTCACATGTTCAGTGGACGCTCTCTTTCAAAACCTGAATCTGGTTTACGGTGGTATCCACGGTATCACAAGCACTTTGTGGTGCTGAGTGCAATGTACAATTTCTCAACCCGGCCGTAATTAATCTTGTTGCTTGTTTTACGAGCTTGGCAAAGCTGAGCTATCGAAATCAGACTCGCGCCCGGCTCATGACCACCGGAGCGGTCTGTTTACAGTCGACTCGTACTGATGTACCTACCGATAAACGACAAGGTGCAACAACATTGTTTGTTTTTTCTCCTCCATTCGAACAGACGCAACACTTTCCGCTATCTTCTATTTTTCGTGTCAGTTGAAGCGTTTATTCATAACGTTCCAGAGAGTGGGAATTTGCCGCACGCAACAGACCACGGCAATTACCACATCTGCCCGAAATGGGGCAAACCATAACTGATCGTTGCGTTGACCTATTCCTGTTGGATGATTGCTCGTATCCAATTATCAATTTTTGTTTTGCTTCTCGTTTTTCTTACCTAGCTGACCTTGTGGCACATGGGATGGTGCGGAATTTCACACAAAAAGCAATGATTTTTATGCTCTTTTCAGCGATCGCCGCCTGGATGCTGGGTCACTACGGATGATCTATTTCCACGATCAAACAGTGGCCGTTGTCGAACTGGGACCTCAAAAGATGCTTATCGGATGCGAGCTGATTGAAATTTAGTGGGTATCTTTTGCGGAATAAAATGCTTTGGAAAATCGGTACTGATTTTGTGATTTCTTTCATCTTTCAACCAGCAACGAAATCGAAGGCCACGAACTACTCCGGAACCTTTCCTCAATCAATCGTCCACTGGAGATCTCCTTTCGGGATATGATGAAACTGATGGATCAGTGCGAACAGGTGGATCGACTGAATTCGAAAAACCATTTCCGAGCAACCCCGGCTCCCGACCATGAAAATGTTGCGTTTCGGATGGATACCGGCACCGACACCGAGGAGGACAGTCCCGGTGGTAACGATTCAACGACATCGGCGCCGATGGGCATTTTTCAACTCATCGCCAATGGTGGTAAGGATTCGAAGGGGGGCAGCAGTAAACGGGGACTCTTCTATACCAGTCCGTTTTCACTGCTCAGCGGGATCATCCCCGGTACCAAATGGTGCGGGACGGGAGACATCGCCGATACGTACTACGACCTGGGCGACGATGCCACTATGGATCGGTGCTGTCGAACGCATGACCTCTGCCCGCTGAAAGTTCGGGCCTATCAGAAACGGTACAATCTGAGCAATAACTCCATCTATACCAAGTAAGAACGGGAACGTGTGTTTTTGTTTTTGAGTGTGTTTTGTGGTAATTGCTTTTCCGCTTTTATTTTTTCGTGTTCCGTCTTCCAGATCCCACTGTAAGTGCGACGATATGTTGTACGATTGCCTCAAAAAGACCAACACCTCGGCGGCTCAAGTGATGGGTAAGTAGTAGTAGTTGATTTTTACTCCGTATCTCTGCTGTGCGCTGCGGTTGAATGTACTCGACACGTGATAGGGCACCACGTCCGACATAAGTGGTTGAGATAATAAGCGGTTGGTATAACGGTGTCATTGTCGCGGTAGCTGCAGACCCGCAGAACCGGCAATCTCATCGATCTCTCATTAGACACTATTACAAACCGCCTAAGAGCAAATTCAGCAGCTGCAAGATTCATATGGGTGGTTTATAATGTAAATGAAACTGAAACAAACGTATCCCCAGCAAGCCATTCTAGTTTTATTTATTCGACCAGTTCTTCTGTCAAATTCAAAACTGGTCTACGATGTCGTTCTATTTTTTGTATATTTGAAACACGAGTAAAACACTGCTGGGGCTGCCAGTTTTTCTTGTTATAAAATTCAGATTTAAATTTTGTAACTGACATAAATTATGCATCTAGAACTAGAACAATACTGAATATGCCCTAATGGTTTGAATATAAGAGGCGGACGGAGGTTCATAAAAGCATTGCTCACATATTCCACATTTCGCACAGATGTTAACTAAAACTGCATTCTTCATTCTGTTAGCGGTTTCATCTACGTCAATTGGTGAACGCTATTCTTCAAACACCGGGTTTGTCTCGGTTGTGGTTATACTATGTTCACACTGGCCGAAAATAACATGTTTTAACGAGAGTAATATAAAGTTAAAACCGCACTGTTCACACTAAGAAAAATGGTTGTACCTATCTGCGTTGCCAGGTCATTTTTCCTAAAATATGTAGTCGGCGCAAAAATCTGTCTGTATCAATATCTCTTCTACATATGTAGTCGAAAAGGTGAGCGAAAAAAAGGTCCCACGACAACCTTTTCTCATGTCTACTCAAGCTAAAAATCATAATCGGTACTTATCTGTGTGATCCGTGAATTATCGGTATTTTGGGAGAACATACCTGTATTGTGATATAGAGGTCAAAAATCTGTATAAATACCGAGAAATCTGTATACCTGGCAACGTTGGTACCAGTTTTCAGTTTTGTTTTATTATGATTACATGGCTACTTTGATGAAAAACTGCTGTTGTTGAACAGCTTGTCAATTGACATAGTCGAAAAGTGAAGAAAAATGCTAGCAGGGTTGTGCTTTACTGACAATTATATCATGTTATTTCGGGAAAACATGTTTTAATGTGACGTTTATGAATATGAAATAACGCAAAAGTAAAACATGTTATTTCGCTCAAAACATGAAATCGGAGTTATAACATGTTTTAACTCATAGTGTGAACATACACTCAGAAAAATATTATGGTAACAGTTACTATACAGAGGGCCAACCTGACCATGCGAGTATGGTGGTTTTCAGCCGACTATTAAATCAGATGATTTCAACAATAGTCAAGTTCATGTTTACTATAAATGGTATCGGCTCTAGAATAGTAATATTGAACAGTATATTGTATGAATAACTAATACGATTGAGATGGTTAGGCTAACCATGACCGAATCTTTATTTACATTGTAGTTTTCGCTATAACCAGAGCCATGGTATTTTTGACATTTCACTTCTAGTTATTTCGAAACTAAAGGCAGTGGTTGATTCAACAATGCTGAAAATCAGCAAACCATGAGCTAATGTTAAAAAGTTTTATGAATTTGAATTCTAGAACAAGAACAACAAAATAATTTCATTGAATTCTATTTTATTTTTGCATCAAATCAAATGATGATGTGCCTGGTGAAATATTGATTATCAACGTAGACACAGAGCAGCATTGCTTGGTTGCAATTGTTGATCCCAGGCTCTGTTCGGTGAAGTTTTTCCTGAAGCAGGAATGGGCAGCATGGAAGAAATTAATAGCCAAGTCCAGATGCAAACCTCAATGCCCACCTGCCATATATTGTTATTTTTTCCGTCGGATTCGAGCGATTTGAATCCGGGAATCGGATGATGTTCGTCGTTTTCATCAATCGCTTGATGTTGTTTCTACTGCGACCGATAACGAATAATAAAAATTATACAGGACGTCGATTTCTCTAGAAAACAGCCGTTACCGGCAAAATTGTTGAAAAATTTAATTTCAACGACGGAAACTAGTAAGGCTACAAAATTTACTCACCTGCAAGACCTTCCAAATTGCACAATATAAGTCACAATATACTTTTTTTTCAAATCTATCACTGAAGTGTTACGAAATTGTCTGCTGTATTGTAACTTTATGTGACAATAACAAAGTACACCCGTTTATTGACCATTTGTATAGTCAGCACAAATGAAAAACATAGTCGGTTAAAAAACACTATACGATAATGTGCTTACTACATAAATTCTGTTGATATGGACTACATGAATAGTGTTTTCAAACTTCATAATTTCTTTTATACCATGTATCTATTTATGGTAACATTATTATACTGTGGACATATTTACATGGTAGCAATAACTATTTAGCTCCTCATATATGAAGACAAATACGAGAAAAGGTCCTAAGTGCAAATGAGAGTTTCTCTTTGTTTACTTTCTCTTTCGAGTATTACGGCTCAATCAGCAATCCTTCCATCTAACACTTCACATAGGATAATAGCAAAAACCATCAACTTTCGATAGAAACTGTAGAATTGCTTGGAAATTACTAGAATTTACGGCAATAATTGAAAGAGAAAGTTAACCAAGAGAAACTGTCATTTGCACTTGGGACCTTTTCTAATGTTCATCGAGATATATCAAGGCTCGAAAGCAATTTCACCTTACTAGAAATTGTGATTTTAACTATTTGTTCTTATATTTGAGATGACTACCATTGTCAGGATGACCATGCCAGAAAAGTCATAAATACAAATAGTTTAGTCAAGTCGTAGTCTTTGTTGTCTAGTAATTTATACAATACAGATGGTGAATAGTCATATATCATGATTGTTGCTACTATTTAAGCGTATAGTTGAAATGACAATGGAAAACAGGATACGGTTACTATGGTATTTTGCTCAGTGTAGTATTAAGCCATTAAAATGTATTTGTTTATTTTTTTTCGAAAAAAAAAGCTTTTACCATGTATCAAGAAAGCCATTTTCTTCAACACTGTTTTTCATGAGGAACTAGATTGAAACAAACATACGCCTGTCAAAGGTAAAGCTTCAGTGGTTCAGTAATGTCATTTTTAATGAACGTGTAAGGGCAGTAATGATGTAAGGGCCACTTTCCATATAGTTCTACGCGACACTTTTTAGCATCTGAACTCCAAGACTTGCCTTGAAACATTTTGTAACACTTTTCCACATGTGGTTTTGTAGCTCTGCAGCAGTATGGCTCTGTTATTAATAAAAAAAAAACTAGAAGTGGGTAGAATGTCATCGGCTATCTAACACTGGTGGGCCCCTCGCACTTTGAGCCCTAAACACTGCGATGTTTTGAGTTTCTTTGTGACTCGAATTTAGAAAATTACTTCCACTTGATGTCGTAAAACACTATCTGCAGTATTTTAGGTAAACCGACAAGTTATTGCGCGGAAATCGACCCGAAAATCTCCAATTATCGTGCAATAAACAAGGTAAACCGTAAAACGAATACATTATCGATTGATTTAATCGTGACAGGCGGACGAATGTCACAGACATAACCATGAAATTGACGTAGTACTGTATTTGATTAGTGCATCTGTTGCGAGATTGGGTCTTTTCATTATTCGTGTAGAATTATGTTTCAAATTTATTCACTCGCTGTTTCACTTCACTCACTGTTTCAAATTTATCCACTCGCAGATCTGCAGTTTCAATTGAAAAAATCACCAAAAATTTTGTATAAAAAGTAATAATTACCCGGCCATTCTAGTTTTAATGGAAATGATTAGGCGAATGAGTTGACTTGGGCTAGTGCCACGAATGTATTTTTACCAGATTTGAATGCTATAATGACCACTATCATTGCAGTATTCTGGTCATGTAATTTACAGAATGTCAAGTTAATTCAAGTTGCCTCATCATCATTGTGCATGTAAAAATGAATACAATACTGCTTCTAAATTTGCCAGTTCGATAAATGAATAAAAGTAAAATATTAATAGCTATTTGTGATTTTTTGGGCCCTGGAAAGAGCCTTTCTAATAATAAATAAGACTGATATATTTTTTCGTGCTGGTGGTAAACTGGTTGAGACATTCTTCACTGCCCCAGTACCGTCGTCCATAACAGAGAATTATAAACACGCGTTATGAGTTTTGCTTTTTTATTGCTAAGTAATTTATCTCAGACGACTGAGAACTTCATCATTGATTGCTACTTATATTTCTGGTTGCATGAATCAAGAACGATGTTGTTACATTGGATATAAAAATCGTAGAAGACAAATTCACATCCAAATTGTATTCTGCAAACAAAGAAGACAAATTCACATCTAATTTGAATGATTTCGAAGCAATTGGTAGTTCGATGGTCAAAATCTATCTTGAAATGACTGAGTTATAAGCGTTTAGAATAATGGCATAAAAATCTGTCGTCGGCAGTTCGGGATTTCAGCATTCGCGATGCAAAGCAGCTAAATGCTGGTTTTATTTGCACTTGTTTGGTGAGAAACTCGTACTGCGAACGGTGCATTAAAGTGGTGATTTTATTACAGATTTGCACTAAATGGATTATTTTAACATCCCATTTGCATATTTCAACAGACAAGTATTTTTTTATAGATCTTTAGTAAACATGTATAGGTCGCAGAAGAGCCCAATTTTGTCGAATTAGTTCCATTGTTGTTCACTTTCCGGTGTATTTTTCTCGATTGCAAACGACCAGCAGCTGAATGATGTAATCGCTCTTGTTTGAAATTTGAAACGCGCGCTGCGAACGGAGCACGGAAAGGATAATTCAACGGTGCGAACGATGAACGAAGCAGATTCCAGATTCGTTCGCTTTTCACCAGAACAGTGTGCCAGGGAATGGTTGTTTGCTTGTAGCTCACTATCACTAGATATCCATCCCGCAGCAGAACTGCTCACAGTGCGGATTGACTCAATACTGAAGCCATTTTTGTGAAGAGTTTTTTACGTAGTTTCAAACTTTTTGTAAAATGGGCGTTCCTAACTGCCACAAAAATAGCAACATGCAGAAAGTTGCTGGATTCGTTTCGTTTTATCTAACGCAAAGCAGCTGAATGTTGGTTTTATTTACACTCGTCTTGTGCGCAGTTCGTATTGCACTACTATTTTAGTACGGATTTACTCTAAACCATGTGGAACACATCTTTATTTGCTATACAAAAGAAAGTAATCAGGTTTTGTACACTTGCAGCTCAGTCGATTTTTCATGTTATTTCACCCACTGATTGGAAATATTTCTATGCATCGATTTGAACGGATAAAGCCACATATTTTTATGTGCATATGATTAAAATATCGATCAATAGCGAGCAGTGTTCTATTTTGCCTGCTAAACATCCAAGACACTTTGTCAGCGTATGAGTAAGCGACAAATCAGTAGGGTAGCATTCCCTGATTGGTTATTCAGACCAAAGGTGAAGTTCATGCACACGAATCTATAAATATAAGCGAAATATGCCAGGATAATGTTGCTGTCAGGTAGTGAGCGTCACTAGAAGCCATACAAAACGGGTGCATGCTCTGACAGACTTGCTTGGATCAAATGTAAACCGTTTGTTGACTGGATAGCTTGGTAATTGTGATTTATATTATACTTACAGAAAATTAACGCATGTAACGCTTCATAACACATGTAACATACAAATGTATCGCATGTAATGCTACGTTACTCCTATAACTTAAACAATCCTAAAAAACAGCGCAACTCTATAATATACAAAAAAAGTAACTTATGTAACACTTCGTAACACTTACAACATAAAAAAAATAACGCATGTTACGATTAGTAACAGTTAACTGAGACTGCGAGCACAGACAATTTTCCAAGCAAGGCAAGTGGTCTGCTCAGTAACATATACTCTCAAGCGACCAGTTTCTCTTTAATATAGGTCTCTTATTCTGCAATGTCAAGCAAAGTTTTCACAGGGACGTTTTTGACAATGCAAGCTACAAGCCCTGCAAGCAAGCTGGAAGTGTCGTCTTATAATCGAACTTCGATCAAAAAATCCAATCGTCGATTTCAACAAAATAAGTGGTGATTTAAAATTGTGACAACGCAATTTCACAAAATTGTCTTAATATTTCGAGAATGGTTACTTCGTAGTAAAAAAAGGTCACCATGAACAAATGTATCGCTTCTGATCCGTATAAGAACTAGTTCCGCCCTACCTTTTTTACTGTTAAAGTTTTTGACAAATATAGCGAAAAGTTATTTCGATTATTTCGAAGCGATAAACAGAACATCACAGCACACGCAGAAAGTTTTTACCGGCTTTGGTTCACCGAGCAAAAATAGCGTTGCTATGGACGACGGAAAATAAAACTTCACCTCGCACAATACAAGCTGTACAAATTCGCCTTTGAATTCCTTGTCTCAAAGGAGTTCTGTTCTTCGAATTCTGGTTCCATAAATAGACCAATCTACAGGAGAGATTGCCGCCAAACGTGTCTTCCAAGTGATTCCCAAAAAGAAATGAATAGCAGCTCAACCAACGCCACTGTCCCGAACCTACAATCCGCAAAGCAGACCGTTTTCATATTCCCACGGTTTAACTAAACTTCGGCCTTTCCTTTCATTTCTTTGCAGGGTCGATCTACTTCAACCTGGTGCAGGTGCCGTGCGTCGAGGAAACTCCGACTGGCATGAAGTTCCGCAAGGCGCGCGAAGGTTTCTAATGTCGGCAGTCGTGGCCCCACAGGAAAGTTGTTTGTGTAGCAAAATAGGAAACAAGCGCAAATAATAATAACAGAAAAAAAATCTGCAACAACACGAACGAGAGATTATTAAAACAGCACCACGATAAGTGAGAAAAAATAATAGTGCTGGGTGAGGAGGCATCCGATGGGTCGTTGACTGAAGGCGACCGGGTGGCGAAGCACTTAGCACTCGAGATCAACACGCGGTTTCCCGAACAACCGCACCGTATGAATGGAATTCGGAACGGAAATGATGTTGTGATTTATGTGATTGTTATTTATTGTTGTTAAAAATTTGTATAGGTCTAAGATCTAACTAAAGTTTACTCTGAGATACGTAATTCGAGACACGGCTGAAGTAACCGTTTTTGCATAAGACAAGTGCCTCATTGAAATGTTCAAAACGCGAGAAAAAAAACGAATTGATTTTTAAATTCGTTTTCAAACAAGCCCAGCGAACGCAAACCCCCATAGCCTCTCCGACAATTATGTTTACTGCATTCGCCGGTTCTAGAGCCGGTTTCCCTTCACTTACCGCACCTCACACCAACCAATGAATGCGTTCTAGTTCTTGCGGTTTTCGTTTTCCCTTCTACTCGCCGTTTTTTACGGTTTCAGTTGTGGTGAGAGCTTAGCCGAAAAAGCGCCGCATTATAGCCTGGAGGTGGACGTTTCTTGTCTCATGAATGGGCCGGCATTGAAATCGTTTTGCAGAACCTTTCCTCCGGCGTGCACGAAGCTTTGCTACGTTAATGACGTCCGAAAACTTCTGCGAGAACGAACCTCGTTCAGCTGGTTAATCATATTCTCGATTGCGGAGGCTTTGAAAATGAACTCAAGTATGTTAATTGAAATTTTAGTCTGTTGTAATTTTCTTCTCAAAACATAGTTGTTAGCTGTCGACTTTGTAATAAACGGAACTACTACATAGTATTACGAATCATGTTGGAGATGATAGTTGTTTGCTTAGTTGTTTATATTAAAATAAGAAGTAATGGATGACGTAATAATCACCCTTATTCTTGATTACGACGTTTCGAATTGATTCGATCGAATCGATCAAATTCTATTATTGATTTCGATCGAAGAAATCCGTTATTCGAACATCGCTCGTTTAAAATGTCAACTCTAATCTCAGTAACGTTTGACTCCAAACAAATCGCTTTCTGTATCCTAGATACGAGATTTTCACGTGGCGGAATTAACATGTAAGTGATTTTTGTTTTGTTTCTATAATATAATTTTTTTCAACCCAAATTCTTGTCTTCCAGGGATTCAGTAAAGATAAAATCTACATCGAAACAACAATTCGCGCGAATGATAGCTTTATTGGAAACAAGACCGGATGTTGCAAAAGGATTTTCGAAGGTGAACGTTGCGCCTTTCTGGAATTCTTTGGCAACGGAATTAAACAGTTTGGGACCGCCTGTCAGAGACACAACAGGGTGGAAAAAGGCAAGTTTTTTTTAATTTTAATTAATTCATTTAATAATAATTCCTCACTATTTTATATTTTAGGTGTGGTGTGATTACAAGTCGAACCTGAAGAGAAAACTGGCCCACAATTCGAAGGAGCTGCGTGCCACGGGAGGCGGACCTAACAAAGTGATAGAGATTTCTGAATTGGAGGAGCAAACTATTGCTCTGACTGGTCTCAGAAACACAATACAAGGTGTGCAGAACACATTGTCATATGGTGCATTGTCATTAGATAGTCGTGATAAGCAAAACTTGGTTGTAGACGAATTTCAAAAACGAAGTTATTAAGAATAAGGGCGAATGTGCTATTTTGTCGAAAATTTTCCGTCCGTGCATTAAATGTTGGCGTATTTATTATAACAATACTAGGAAAACAAATGATATTTTTTTATTAAAGAAATCCATGATCCCTCGTTTCTATAGTTCTGCATTAAAAATTGATTCTATGATTCCCCATGTATAAAAGTGTGTGATTGACACAATGACGCTAACATGAAATGTAGAGGCGCTGTTTGTTTAAAGATTATACTTTCAGCATGAGCTGTCAAATCAGTAGGAAAATTTCAAATTACCTGACCTTTTTAACGATTGCTGATAAAAAAAAACGGGCAAATTCATTTGAAAAATCATAGCAGAAGTGAAAGAAACAGGTTTTTACTCTGAGGTGGTTATGTTGATCTTAATTTTTTGTACGAAAACTAACGTTTATTTAGAATGAAGCATTAGGGCATATTCAGGAGTGTTCTAGTTCTAGATGCAGATGTCAGTTTTAAAATTTAAATCTAGAAATTATAACAAAATAAACTGGCAGCCCCAGCAGCGTTTTATCTGTGTTTCAAATATCGATAGTCCCACGACAAAAGGGCCTAACTGCAAATGAGTGCCTCTCTTTGTTTACTTTCTATTTTGATATATAAATCGAAAGCTTGTAGTTTTACCTTGAAAGTTTTGCGAAGAGTACAGCGTCAAATATAAAATTAGTTCGGTAAATCGTGAAAGAAAACGTAAACAAAGAGAAACTGTCATTTGCAGTTACGCCCTTTTGTCGTGGGACGGTCGATATAGAAAAAATAGAACGGCAGAGTATACCAGTTTTAAATTTGACAGTAGAACTGGTCGAAGAAATAAAACTAAAACGGATTACTGGGGATACGTTTGTTTCAGTTTCATTTACATTATAGACCACCCATATGAATCTTGCAGCTGCTGAATTTGCTCTTACAAAACCATTTTTCAAACGCCCGAAAATTAGAGTGCCTATAACCGGAGTGACGACAGCTGTTCGTTTGGAATTACAGCTTTGTTCCAAACGAGCAAACGGCCTGTCAAATACAATGTGAAGCTAACGTGCAAGTCCCTGCTGGGCCGCCATGATTTTGTGACCATCATCTGTTCCGCAAAGACGAAAACTACGAAGATACGATAGCACTAGCTGGAGCGCCTTAATGTTGCCACCGTGCTGCTAACGTGTTTTGAATTGTTGCCAACATTAATGATGAGGAGTCGTCACTCTGGTTATAGGCACTCTACCGGAAATAACAACTAAAGTATCCAAAACAAATGGTACTTGATCGCTACACATTCTAGTACTCGAGAAATCAACACTAAACTGGTGTCTGATTGATAAAATGTTGGTCCGAATAAACCTAAACTTACCCAATTTCAAAAATTTCTGAAGATTTACCGTGTTTAATTGTAGAAAAGACATCATATTAACAAGATATCCAGTTCTCACATTTCCCAAACAAATCATTGGCAACATCCTTTTTTGCGAGCATGGCGATCTCAGGCGGGTCCGCATCTAATCTCCTACATAGAAATATGGGGGAGAATTGTCAAATTCGTGCGCGCCAAATTAGCAGCCCTGCGCACCCATACAATTGACATGATATGTTGATTGTGATGCCGTGCGATGGCGTTGCTGAACTGAAGATTGATTTCGCTCCAAGCTGACAGGGTCTGGTCGTAGTTTACACTAAAAAAGTAGTAGTAATCACTTTGAACTTGATATTCTTCTACTTCGAGTTTACGTCTCTAGCTGATATCTATTTGCAGTAGTAACCACTGCGAAATCGATGTTCTTCTACTCCGAGTTCATTTTCATTACTGATATCTATTTTCACTATTGAATAAACGAAAAACTCATTGTAAAACCACAGACTAACAGACATGACAGTATGAGTAAATTCTTATATAAAATAATTTTTCGTGATGCACTAGCTCCACCTATATTGTACTGCGCGAACTATTTACTATCTGTACACCCCTTGTGTTATGTAAAAGTTTTTTTACTAGTTGGTTTCCCCTCGTTTGTCAACACCGATCAGCTGCTTGCAGGGATGCCTGATTTCATCAAAATATTTGAAAATGAATCGTCACAATAAATTATTGGATTACGTTGATAATATATTTCACTTTTTCGCGATGTTTGAAGGTAACCATTTATTTGACTCAACGTTGTTCATCTGACTATTTTTTATTGTTTTGGTAGTTTTCACCCGAAATTAAGTGGCGGCAGACCAGAAGCAAGTAAATATTGTAACAAAACGGGTTCGATTTTGTATTGCGTTGGAGGATGAGAAGTAGGCACAATTATGTATATAGTTTTGGCAATATGTTTTAAATCTGTATCCTGCATGAAATTCGCGTGGACGTATACAAATCAATACATTACAGGTAATTCTGTATGAATGGCAACTCTGTTGGTACATGAAAAAAATAAACACAGTCTAGATGACAGACAGGATGTTTTTGATAGGGTAACGTGGCGCCATCATGACACATGTGAGTACTGTCCCAAATAAAGGAATATTCGAAATGACCGTTAAAATGATTGAAGAATCTAATTTGAGTGTCCTGTCTGTTAGTCTGTGGTAAAACACTATACTGCCGACATGAAAATTTTCGGAAGAACTCTCCTTGCTTTAGTTCCTATTTTCATAGACAGATGTCGCTATCGGTAATTCAGTTTTGCGACAAGGTGCCAGGGTTCTTCCGAAAATTTTCATATCGGTAGTAGTGATTTGCAACGATTTTTTCGTTTATTCAATAGTGAAATTAGATATCAGTAATAAAATGAACTCGGAGTAAAAGAACATCGATTTCAAAGGGGTTACTACTACTATTTTAGTATACATGGAAAACTTTCAAAAATGTGTGAAATGGGGTAAGATTAGGTTTTTTTTCGGATCAACATTTCCATATGGGAAACTTCCCGCATATGCATGGCTGCCAGATGGCTGACTAAACGCTGCCAGCGGGAAAAAATGGCTGGCAGACATTCTGGTGACCGACTGCCTCACCGCTGCCAGATATACAACTTAAACGATACAACCGTATCCACCAGGATTTTTCCACATCGAAATCTTTGACATTCCCAGTGAAGATGAAAAGATGAAAACGCTCGGCTTACTAAGATACAGGCGACTATGTTTTGTCAAATTGGATTTGACAGCCGTCACTGAATAAATTTTGGTAGCCATCTGGTCGCCATGGCTGCCCAGGTAGACAAAAGGCCGAGCGGTTATCATAAGTCAATCTTATGATCTTCGGAAAAAAAATTTACATTGACCTACTTATGGATTTTATAAATCATACTTATGAAGTTCGTGAGGTAGACTTATGATTAGTTTAGAAATGTAGATATGAATGCAATTAGCTTCTTACATATTTCATAACCTCTACTTATGAAATTCATCGCTTGCAGGCGACTTGCAATTTTTCAATTCAAACGACCTCTGATTCAAACTTTCAAACTATAAACAAATACACGTCGGCTGTCAAAAAAAGTTAATTTTGATTATTTTGTGAGGTTATGTCATGAAAGAAAATAATGAATAGTTGTAATTTCGATTTATGAAAAAGTGTTTTGCACACTTCAGATGGTGTGCTTTGCACAAAGTTTTGAAGCGAAACAACGGTGTCTTCGTTTTCCATTTTTATGGTTTGACTGTTCTTATAAGGAATGACATTTTCACATGGTAGACTGCTATAAAAATCATGAATTGTGTTTCAAGGAATGCATATGTCATTGATATGAATTTCATAAGTGTGCTTACTGAATGCATAAGTCTTCAATGAAATCAAAACTGTATTGGTTCATAAGTCGCAACTTATGAAATTACAGACCCTGTCAGCTTATAGCGAAATTAATCTTCAGTTCAGCAACGCCATCCCACGGCATCACACTCAACATATGTCAATTGTATGGGTGCGCAGTGCTGCTATTTTGGTGCTCACGAATTTGACCTTTCTCTCCCCTATTTCTATGTACAAGATTCGATGCGAACTCGCCTGAGGGCGCCATGCATACAAAAAAGATTGTCGCCAATGATTTGTTCCGGAAATGTGAGAACTGCATATCTTGTTAATATGATGTCTTTGCTTCGGTGTAGATTGCCAATACACACGGAACCGCAAAACAACATAATTTTAAGTACATTCCACCCAATTTGGGGGCTCCGTTCAATAACCTTATTTTAGGTAAACTGGCTCTTGATAGTTTCTGTACACCGCCAATGACATAACTTAAAATTGAGCGACACATCACTCAAATTCATAACAAGTGCACGTGCTCTAAGCTTGATTTATCACCTATCTACTCATTTCTGAGTTTGGGGACGAAGCTGTCAAAGTCAAAGTTCCCTGCACTCAAAATAAAAATATTATTCTTCGTTAATGTTTATATACATGGATTTCTAGTTGAAGTCATTCTTCTTTCTTTTAACTCAAAATTAAGTAAAAGGAAGTCAAATAATAGGTAGTTTTAATTTTCCGTGCATACGCTTGAATTGTTG